>NC_056664.1:71465855-71773198 GCF_018350195.1 Panthera tigris | reverse complement strand
TTTGACTGTTGTAGGAGCCTCATATAAGTGGAATCATACAATATTTGTCCTTTTGTGATTGGCTTCTTTCACTTAGCATAATGTCTCCAAGGTTCATCCATGTTGTAGCATGTGTCAGAATTTCCCCCCTTGAGGCTGAATACTATTCCATTGCATGCAGGAACCACATTTTCTATAACCATTCATCTCTCAGACATGTGAGTTACTTCCATACTTTGGCCATTGTGAAAATGCTGCTATGAACATGGGTGTAGAAATATCTATTCAAGTCACTGCCTTCACTTCTTTTAGGTATATACCCAGAAGTGGAACTGCTGATCACATGGTAATACTATGTTTAACTTTTTGAGGAATAATCATACCAGTTTCCAAGGCATTTGCACTATTTTACATTCCCACCACCAATGCATAGGGGTTCCAATTTATGTATATCCTCAAAACATTTGTCATTTTGTTGTGTGTGTGTGTGTGTGTGTGTGTGTGTGTGTTTATAGCAGTCATCCTAATAGGTATATGGTGGTATCTCATTGTGGTTTTCATTTCTATTTCCCTGATGATTAGTGAAGTTTCATCACTGAAAATTCTTTAATCTTTTACTTTTTTTTAAATCAGGCTGTTTGATTTTTGTTGTTGATGCACATCGGTCCCTTTGGGATCTGGAAATAAAATCTCTTCATAATATAACATCCCAAATATAAAAATATATAATCAAACTTAATTGTTCATCATGCCCTCTTTCTTGGAAAACCATGCATCTGGTTTCCTCACTATCCTCTGTTCTGAAACAGACACAAAGACATTTTTTTCCTAAGATCACTAATGCCACATAGATCCTTTCCCAGCTTGATTGTCTGAAATGGCTTTCCTCTCCCGAAAAAAACTTCAAAGGTAAATCGGCCAATTAGAATCATGAAGATAACTTACAGGTAGTAACAGCATCTGTAGTCCACTGCCCAAAAAAACAATGGGGTCTAGCTACATAATAGAGAACCTTCTGAGCTTCCTGTCTTTGTTCCCTACTCTGCCAGTAATTAGGAGATAAAACAACGCCAACTAAGAAAGTCTGGAACATTGGTACCAACCAGAAAAATCACCATCATCTTATTATGTTTCCCATTTAATTTCTCAATTAATTTTTAATGTTGTAAAAATTCCAAGGTCACTGGTTCATGTCAAAAACAATTTATTGAACTGTTCACATGTGCCAATACTAGGGAAACAAAGATGAGTTAACCCAGGTCCCAAAGGACTGTAATATGGGTTGCCACAATGTCCTAGGACAAAACATACTTAGGAAAGAAATTAAAGAATACTGGGATTAAAAATCATGCCCTATTTGTTAAAAACAAAAGTTTTTTAGAATTTTAAACTTTAACTCCTAAGATCTTTTCTAAAATAACATTGAAAAACTGCATTTTTCTCTTCTGAAAACAAACCACAATTACTAATATTCTCTCCTTTTCTATTCATAAGTCTCCACTTGGCAAATTTTTCTCAAGTGTTGACAACAAAGGGAAATACTATGTCTGGCCATCATAAGAGTTCTACAGGGTAGAAACTGATATCATCCCCTGTGCTCCCAGCATACCATGAATAATAAGAAAGTGACCCTAACCAAAACCAGCACGGTCAGCCAGTTACGTTTTACACTGCTGTTTTAAGCATGTATCAAGGGTACAATTTTCCCTGAAGCCAGCTGGTTGTCTACCAAGGTAATACTTCTCTAAGGAATGATCAAAAGTATAAACACTGCTACAATTCTGCATCACCATGGATAAATGCTTTTATTTTCTAAAACCTGGTCCAATTCTGTTGAAGTAAATGGGTTTTTAGTCCATTACAAAACAAAAATCATGTGTAGTTCATAATACATGGGCAAGGCTTAAAATCTTTTGGGTCTTTTTTATGACTCAAAAGAGTAGTATAGTAAAACTCAAAAGATATTTCAGCAAAAGTTATACATGTAGTTTTGAGTATATATTACTAAGATGGCATACAGAAAAATAAAAGTATATAGATTTCATACTTTCATTAAAACCAAGATGATGGGGAGAAGCTATTTATATGACAGGTAAAGTCAGGAAAAGAATCCATCTAGCAGGAATAGTAATATTTGTCTGCAAAACACTCATTGATTTGCTGGAGAAGGTAAAGGGCTCAGAGGTACACATATCTCAAGGTAAGAATTACAGTATCAAAATCCATTGGTAATGAAATACTAGTGAGAAGTTATATGTGGTATAATAGTTTTCCAGAAATAAAACTCAATATTGAAAAATCAACTATATCTAGATTTAAACTTTTTTTTCCCCAGGGAAAACACCCTGAAAATTTCTTTCCTTATAAACCACAAAAATATTAACAGTCCACTCTTGTTTGATGCACAGTTCTCTGTTCTGCAACATTTTTATTGACAAGGACTAATAAAATAGAGTAAGATAACTGTGGCCATTATACCACAAAAAGTAAGACATATCTATTGCAGATAAATGATAAAGTCATTTTTTTGAGGGGTGATCTAAGAAGATTTTGTGCTTGTTGATTTACTTTATCATAAGTTGCTCATTTTACTATATCTTTTATGAATATTATTATTATAAGAGAAGATAACATTACTAACCAATGAAATGTTCCACTACTCTAATAAATTTTAAAATATAAATTAAAAAAGAATGAAATAATACCTCATCCATTAAAAATCACAAAATAATTTAAATTTGAATTCTGGTTACAGTAAAAAAACATTGCCTAGGCAATGTAAACCAGCATAAATCTTTTGAGAAACATTTTGGGAATCTATTTATCAAAAGCTACTAATGTTTAGTCTCTTTCTGCCATCTTGGAACCCATGGAGGCCTGCTGAGAACAGGACTCCTGAAATGACAAATATGTCTGGAAGCCTGGGGTCCAAAGCCATTTTTGCTGGTGTAAGTGGGGTCTCCGGAACCAGAGGGAGCACACAGCTCTTCTTAAAATTGAAGGTGTTTATGCTCGAGATGAAACTGAATTCTATCTAGGCAAGAGATGTGCTTATGTGTACAAAGCAAAGAACAACACAGTGACTCCTGGTGGCAAACCAAATAAAACCAGAGTAATCTGGGGAAAAGTAACTCACGCTCATGGAAATAGTGGCATGGTTCATGCCAAATTCCCAAGCTACCTTCCTGCTAAAGCCATTGGCCAGAGAATCCATGTTGTACCCCTCAAGGATTTAAACTAACTGAAAAGTAAATAAATAAAGGTGTAGATTTAAAAACAAACAAAAAACGCTACTAATTTTTAGACTCCTAGAATAAGCAATCTCAGTTCTGAGATTTACTCTCAGAAAAGAATCCCCAAAATATAAAATATTGGACTTCTGTTTTAAAAATAATCAGTGCAGAGGCACCTGGCTGGCTTACCCAGTTAAGCATCCAACTCTTGATTTCAGCTCAGGCCATGACCTCGTGGTTCACGAATTCAAGCCCTACATCGGGCTCTGCACTGAGTGTAGGGCTTGCTTGGGAGTCTATCTCTCCCTCCCTGTCCCTCTCTCCCACTCATGTTGTCTCTGTCTCTCAAAATAAATAAATAAACTTTTAATTAATTAATTAATTAATTAAAAAAATCATGTGCATATACTTGGTCAAAAAAAAAAAAATCAAAAAAAGTTTAAGAAACACTGTTTTAGAAACACGGTCTCACACAAAAGACTCCAATACCATATTTGGTTCATGGGCAAACTGTTTAAAGGGCAAAGCAGAGGGGCACCTGAGTGGCTCAGGCAGTTAAGCGTCGGGCTTCAGCTCAGGTCATGATCTCGTAACACGTGGGTTTAGGCCCCATGTCAGACTCTGCTGACAGCTCAGAGCCTGGAGCCTGCTTCAGATCCTGTCTCCATCTCTCTCTGTTTCTCCCTAACTCGCTCTCTCTCTCTCTCTCTCTCTCAAAAATGAATAAACATTAAAAAAATTATTTTAATAAAAAAATTAAAGGGTAAAGCACAGGCTCTATTGCCTAAGCATCTGACTCTTGATTTTGGCTCAGGTCATGATGTAATGGTTCATGACATCACTGTTCGTGGGATTGAGCCCAGCCCTGCATGGGGCTCTGTGCCGAGCCTGTTTGGGATTCTGTCTCTGTCTCTCTCTCTCTCTCTGCCCCTCCCCCTCTCTCTCTCAAAATAAATAAACATTAAAAAAAAAAGGGCAAAGCACTTTAGAAATATTGCACTTAAATGCCTTCCACAGCCACCATACATTGCATAATGTCTAAGACCAATGGCTTCCATAATAATTTTGTTTCATCTGCCTAACTTCTTCAGGCCCCTGAGTTTACAGCCCCTGGTTCAGAGTGGCAGAGAAGCAGGTAGAAAAAGCTGGCAGGGCAGGAGCAGCTCTTACCTGGAAGCAGAGCTCCTATCCTGGCGTTCAGGCTGGGAGCTGCATGGCCTACCCTTTGGCCTGGAAATTCGAGAAAGGGATTCCCCCAGCAAACAAACAGGGCAGAATCAAAGTGAACCCCACACTCTGGCTATTGGCAAATGAGTGCGGACAAAATGATATCGCCCTGTTCAAAGATGAGTAAAGGAAGCAAAACAAAGAATAAACCATAGAGCCTACTAAAAAAAAAAAAAAAAAAAAAAAAAAAAGATGCTGGAAAGTACCCTGTCTCTGAAAATGATCTACTCAAGAGCCAGAAGAAAGTGTTAAGCAACTATTGTGCACTGTCAAGAGAATACAAGTTCTAGTCTCTAAGAGACAGAAATAAAAATTCTAAGGATATTGTATGGTTGGTGAAGGATATAGTTGACCCTCGAAATTCTCACGTGGGAACTAAAACCACAATAATAGAACTAAAATTCACAGCAGTGACAGATCTGGGTATCTTCCCCTACTGCCCTCCACGACCCCGGCGCAGTGACCCACGTTCTGTGGACTTCAAAACTGTATGCTGCATAAATGAGAACAGATTAATTGGACCCCACACATGTGTTAAAAAATACAGGGGCAAGAAACAAGCACACAGGAAGACAAGATGAGTAAGGAGAGGGGTGTTTTCTCTTCCTTCCCTGGCTAGAGCATGGCATTGAGCAGCCTTTCCCTGGCTTCCCTCCACCTCCTTGGACATTGGGGGACCAGTGCTGGGGAAGCACAGACAGGACTTCTTCCCCTTCTCCTTCCATTTTCCTTTTCCCAAAGTCCAGCAGGGGCCTGCTATTGCCCAACCTGGGCTGAAGCCAAGAGGAGCAAGGAGCAGGAGCAAGAAGGAGGTTCTTCTAACAGTCCAATGGCAACTTCAGGGCTTGGCAATCAGACATTGCCTACAAATAGCTTTCTTTAGGAAGAGACACAAAAGAAACGTCTCAGAACCCTGGGGAGTAACGTGAGCAACCGAGACAAAAGCAAGTGGTGGGAGTGTGGACAACCAGCAAACAGAGTCTCCAACCTAGGTGGTCAGACTTTTTGTTTTTAATACTGTGAAAGCCAAGCAAAATATGCCTCTAGTCCGGATCTGCCTGAGAGTTGCAACCTATACTTTAAGGAAACATCTTTCTGGCAAAATAACACTTCTTTTTTTTTTTTTCCAAATGTCAGGATGCACTTTCTGCCATGTTATCTTTACCACAAAATTATACACTGAGTTAGGCAGCCTTCCACCCTGGCCTTACCAAACATTTTGCGGATATTTAGCAGGATAAACATCCATTCTGTTGAACGTTACATTTAGCAGAGCAGACCCAGTGTTTCAGAAGAAAAACATTTGAGCCATTTCTTCACCACGTGTTTCTAAAACCCAGAAAAACAATAAGCTATCCAAGATAACGTGTAAACTAAGTTTTCGGTAGTCCTGCTGTATGCTCCAAAATGACATCATAAGTGGACAATTACAGCACTTGAAATTTTACGTGTGCAGGAAAAAACAAGTAGCCTACAGCTCTGAAACTCTTCCCTGCAATGCGCTCAGTAACTGTGTCCTACATGGCCTGACCATGAGAACTCCAGTGTGTTTGTACCCTAGGGAAGGGCTGAAAATCAGTGTGCCAATTATTGTTAGTCTTTCATAGATTACAACTTTTTTCTCCTATCAAAAACATAATTTTCTAGGAAATTTTCTTTATGTAAAAGGGAATCTATAAAACTCTTTATTACTCCCATCACCACCACCACCAATTTTTGCAAGTGTAAATTGCTAATTGTGGCCATCAATATTGGACCTGGGCCAGGCCAACAGCAGTGAGAGTAACGTCCAAAGTTGGTGTGCCTGCCTTAGCTACAAGGAACAGGTAATAACAAGGAGGCATAGATGCCATGACCAACATTTTCAAGCAGAGGAAGAGAATGAAGGTGGTTCCATGAAAATAATCAGGTTTATTTCAGGACCCACACAGAAAAGGGGCTGGAAAATCCAAAGATCCAAATGATGAGGATAGGACCATAAGGTTCTCCTAACAGTCATAATGTGGGCTCAGGACGATGGGTAATTACCACCTGACCACCACTGCTACCATCCTCCCAAAGGTTACCAACCCCCCTATCTGGTACATCTTAGGTTCAAAATGCTCAAAAATAAAGGGTTTTGTCCCTCACTAATCATAAATTCATTTCTGTTAGGCATAAAAATGGATGTTATTGAATCTATAATACATTTCCCCTTTAGTTCTAATGGTGATTAATGTTATAATTATTTCCAGTGGATTAAGGGAAACATACTAGGGTTTTGTTATTCTTTCGAGTTCTAAAAAAAAACTTATAAGAAATCACTCATAAATCTCTGTCTTAAAGAAAAATAACCATTTTTTCACATCTATTATTTAAAAAATGCATGACCTGGAAAATACGTGTGCTTGCTTCTATGCACACCTTTTTTTCACACTTCTTTATCGATACTATTAGAAGTTCATATATTTTAAACGACAGCTTCAAATGAAACCAGGAAACCTTCACGAGCATGGAATATTAGCATAACCTTTAATGTTATTGCTCCCCAGTCCCACCCTCCTTCAAAGGAGGGAGTCACTTTACACCAGGACAGCCAACCATAATTCTGAAATCAGAACAGGGCTGGTTCTGCATGACCGACACTGAAACCATAATATTGTAGCTGGCCTGGGCCAGCAAGTTACCCTGCTCACTGAACAAGGCAGTGGGGAGGGAAGGGTGGCTGGGGAACACCATTTGAGACATAAATCTGCAGATTCTCAATAAGCTACAGCCACTTAGAGCCAGTAACCAATCTGAGAAATGTCAAAGACCAGTTCTTTGAATAAAATTAAGTGGTGGTATCAGTAATACTAATAAACATATCTGCCTTCAATACTGAACTGTTTGGGTGACTTTTTTAAATCATGAGTTAAGTCTTCAACAAGAAGACAAGGTCATGGAGCTGGCATCTATCTTCAAATAATCATCTTTATGTAAAGAACTCTAAAGAGAAGTCAAATTCGCCAACAGGTGTCCCTAGCATACATTCCCATCTTTTCTAAAACACATATTCAGTTTTGAAATAGAGACAACATAACCGGTGCAATGCACATAGGTGGGGTGAGGGGGGTGTAGAAAGACTCAGATTAAAATGAAACCTCGATTCTCATTACCAGCTATGTGGCTTAAGGTAAGTAAGATAACTTCTCTGAGCCCAGGTTTTCATCCATAAAATGGGGATCGTATTGCCTACTTTCAAGGTTGCTGTGAGAACCACTAATTCCATACATGACATGCCTGGCACTAGAAAGTACTCACTTAAATGAATGATAATAGCTGCTTGCCTTTATCATCATCATCATCATCAACACCAAACTATATGAACTTAAAGACTGGGAAACTGGTCCTAAAAGGATGGATGACCCTAGCCAATGTGACGAATACCAATTTGGGGCGTTAAGTAGATTGTGGTCCCTAAACAAAATTGAACCTCATTTGAATTATGTGATTCCTAAGGTAGCATCTGGGCTCCAATAGATTGCAAGCCCTCGCTGAGTGGAGAGTTTATAACTACAGGCTCCAAATCACCATCCACTGTCAGCAATGAACAATAGTGGTGGGCCTGAGGGGACACAGGAGGTAGACCTCAGAGAGAGAGAGAGTGTGTGCTTTCCCAGGACCCACGATCTAAGCCAGTACACTGCAAACTGCACGCACAGAGGCCCTTGTCCCATGTGTCTCAGCTTGAATAATGTTCAGATAAACACCATTTAAGAGAAAAATTTTGAAAACTACTTTATGAACTTATTCTGACACTTAAATGTGCATAAAATAAAATTCCTTATGTATATAGCTCTTATACAACCATACACCAAAGAAATTTCGAAGAACATATAAAAAAAAAAGCAATGAAATTTATACCAATAATATTAACTTAATAGCACCTCCTGAATCTCAGTCCCTGAAGAAAAGTCAAAATGAGGAGGTTATGACAGAATTATTGATATTGCTTTACCTACTTTGTTTTCATGTACACAGTGTATTAAGTATAGTCTTTATGTTCAAGAGGTCAAGAGAGAAAGGTTCCCAGAACAAGGACAGGATCTGACCTGAGAGAAGTTAAAGAATGATCCATTAACACGGGGTATTCTCCATTCCTAGTGTCCTGACCATAGGATGCCATCCCTTAGGACATCTTATAGCAATAGCCTTATGTTGGGGGGAGGGGGGACATCAAATGAAGCAAACCATAATTAGAACCACAGTGACATCCACTCTAACTCCAGCCTGGGAGAAAGTTCTAGGGAGGAGTTTGAGAGAGAATTACAACCAAAGAGTTATAACATGAAGTTGAAGAATATGGTTTATACTTTCATGTGTTAATTTGAGTTTCAGGGATAGAATATACTAGTGCTGCTCAACTGTTGCCCTGTCATCATGGAATAAATGTTGATACCACCCCTATAATGCCTGTTCTCACAGGATCACTGCATAGGAGTTAACTGGGAATCTTGGGCCGAGAAAAGGCAGATCCTCACGCTCCTGGTGCTTGGGTGTGGCTCAGAGCCATCTCTACCCCCAAGGCATCTAACCCACC
Source organism: Panthera tigris (assembly GCF_018350195.1). Classification (NCBI taxonomy): domain Eukaryota; kingdom Metazoa; phylum Chordata; class Mammalia; order Carnivora; family Felidae; genus Panthera; species Panthera tigris. The sequence goes on along the minus strand of NC_056664.1, from coordinate 71,764,198 downwards.
AGAAGAGCAAAGTAGAACAGTGTCAACATCAAGAAAGGTGGGAAAGAGAGGGTCAGTAATCATTGTTTGCTGCTTCACAATTTTTTTATTCCACACAGAACTACAGGCTAGTGATGACAAAATGTTTACAAGTCTTTTCTTAAGTTTATTTTTGAGAGAGAGAGAGAGAGAGAGAGAGAGAGAGAGAGAGAGAAGGAGGGAGGGAGAGAACATGCGCACAAGTGGGGGAGGGGGAGGGTGAGGGAGGACAGAAGATCTGAACCGGGCTCTGTGCTGACAGCAGAGAGCATGATAGGGGGCTCAAACTCATGAACCCTGAGAGCACAACCTGAGCCAAAGTCAGACACTCAACAGACTGAGCCACCCAGGCACCCCAAGTTTGACTCTTTTTAAGGAAAGAAAGTTTTGTTGAAGATTTTCTCTGATATCCTTCTAAACAAAGAAGGAAGTGTCTTAATCCATTACTATACCCCTTATTTGTAATCAGTGTTCTACTGATTTTCTACGAGTTAGATGAACAACTGCCTAAGTCCCTTCAAGCTCCAAAAGCCCCTGAAAATATGAATCCTTTGCTCAGTTTGGTGACCTTCTCTCTCAGATACCTCCACTATGAAAAGCTGACCAGGAGCTGGTGAAAACAACCTGCCACTGATCTCTGACTGCTTTTGAACTTTCAGGCAGAAATGGTGCCTCATTCGTCTCTTCATTTAATTTTGTTTCAGTCAAGCAAAGAAAAGGAAAAAGTCTGTGAACAAAGTAATGCAGAGGACGTATTATAGAGACAGAACAGTAAGTGGAAAACTTAGTACACCTAGTAGGGAATATTTAAAGGCAGAATTGAGGGGCACCTGGGTGGCTCAGTCGGTTGGGCGTCCAACTTCGGCCCAAGTCATGATCTCATGGTTCGTGGATTTGAGCCCTGCGTCGGGCTCTGTGCTGACTGCTCAGAGCCTGGAGCCTGCTTTGAATTCTGTGTCTCCCTCTCTCTCTGCCCCTTCCCTACTCACGCTCTGTCTCTCTCTGTCTCTCAAAAATAAATAAACATTGAAAAAAAATTTAAGACAGATTTGAAATCCTTAGAATGTGCATTACTGTTAAACATAATTCCCTGATTTACAAGTTATATCATAAAAAAAGAAAAAAAATGTATGAGCTGCCTGACACAAGGGATTTATATATCTTATATACATACACATATGTAGATAGTATTGTATGTATGTGTGTGCATATGTATATATGTATTTTGGGGATAAGGTATGTGGAGGTGTGCAGACAGAGATATTAAAGAGGAAGTAGGAATTTTTTTTTTTAAGTAGTCAATCAGCCAAATGTAAGAATGTAAGCCTCATACAGAAAGGGCTTTTTCTGTTTTTTTTTTTTTAATTTTTTTTTTATGTTTATTTATTTTTGAGAGAGAGAGAAAGAGCATAAGTGAGGGAGGGGCACAGAGAGAGGAAGACAGAATCTGAAGCAGGCTTCAGGCTCTGAGCTGTCAGCACAGAGCCCAATGCGGGGCTCAACTCACAAGCCATGAGATCATAACCTGAGCCAAAGTCAGACACCCAAACAACTGAGCCACCCAGGTGCACCAGACTTTTCTTTTCTTTCTTTCTTTTTTTTTTTTTTCTTATGACTGGGCCTTGGTGCCTCAGTTGTCAAAGGGCTAAACATTTTTTTTTTTTCCTTTTTAAAAGTAGTCTCATATATAACAAAGAAACTGCAACTCTAACGGGAAAATTTATTTTTCCAAATTTACTATTTATTCCCCAGCTTCATTGAGGTATAACTGACATATAATACCATGTAAGTTTAAGGTGTGTGATGTATATGTTGCAAAATGACTACCACAATAAGGTTAGCTAACACATTCATCACCTCACGTGGTTATAGTGTGTGTGTGTGTGTGTGTGTGTGTGTGTGTGGTGAAAACGTTTTGAAGATCTACTCTCTTAGAAACTTTCAAGTATACAATACAGTATTGTTAACTATAATCATTGTGCTTCTTACAACATCTCCAGAACTTACCAGCCTTACAACTTGAAGTTTGTACCCTTTGACTACCTTTACTCTTTTTCCCCACCTCCCACACCTTGCTCCTGGCTACCACCAATCTGGTCTCTGTTTCTATGAGTTTGAGGTTTTTTTCAGATTCTACATACAAGTGAGGTTATATAGTATTTGTCTCTCTCTGTGTGAAATTTATTTTTAATAATGTAGGTATTCACATTTAAGCAACTGGAGAAACCATAAAATTGTGCAAGAAACCACTAGATTTTAAAGTAAAATCACCCACCATAATATGCAAATTTGAAAACATCCTCTCCTGTTACCCAATAATTGTATAATTAGAAATCTGTTTTGAACAATATTGTTGTCAAAAAAAAAGTATACTATGAGACAGTGCATTTATCATGGCTAAACAATATTAACAATTATATCTCCTGCCTGAAACGCTAACAGATGTCAATTGGTTTTTTAATTTTAAAAGTATGACTTCAGTCTAAAAGAGCTACCTGATTTCTCCAGCACAGAGAAAAGTGCTATTTAGCTGAACCTAGGAAGAACTACCATGAGACTGTTTTCTTTCTAAATAAAAAGCTAAACTATAAAAAACATTACAAAAATTGGCAATCTTGTGAATTTAAATAGAGGTTTACGTAAACAACTTTACATATATACATATACACATGCATACATATAGGTATATAGACCTAATTACATATACATGCACACACATATATATAAATGCAACATTAAAGAAGTTAAATAATGTGAAACATTTTTGCCAACTTTGAATTTTATTGACTTAATTAAGCTTACTATTCAGCTGCCAATTTGAAGACCCAAAGGGAAATTAATGGTTTCTCAAAGACAACTTCCAACCTTTAGGGGTGTAAGATAATAGAAAATATATTTGGTTTCTGCCCCCAGTTCTTTGCACAGAGATCTAAAACCTTATCATCCTGTAACACGGAAAACTGCTTGCTCCATATTTAGTTTTTTCCCTACTGCACACTGTAATGTCAGGCTCTTTAGTGATGAACTATCTGTGGTGATCTGAATTTTGTCCTTTCATTTTTTGTAAATCAAAGTATTTGAGAAATTAATACCAAAACAGTTTTTAAAAACAGAAGAAGAGAGGCCACTATGAATGGAAAGAAAGAATTGAATGTGAAAAACCCTTCATGGAAGATTCATTTTTGGCAAACTCTAGAAGGATGGCTACTTTTAACAGATTTTGAGAAAAATATTAGTAACGATGTTATAATTCTCATAAAGAATTATATAGGACACATCTCTTTTCCATACTTCAGTTTATGTAGGTGCAATGTACACTCAGGAAAGCTAATAAGGTACAAAATCAATAAAAATAACACTTGGGCTCTGCCTAAGGAACTTAAAATCTAGAAAATCATTGAAGGTATATTTTAAAGTATATAGAGGGGCACCTGGCTGGTTCAGTTGGTTAAGCATCTGACTTCGGCTCAGGTCATGATCTCACGGTTTGTGAGTTCAAGCCCAATGTTGGGCTCTGTGCTGACAGCTCCGAGCCTGGAGCCTGTTTCAGATTCTGTGTCTCCCTCTCTCTCTGCTGCCCTCTCCCCCACCATGCCACTGTCTCTCTCTCTCTCTCTCTCTCTCTCTCTCTCTCTCTCAGAAGTAAACAAACATTAAAATAATAACAACAATAATAATAATAATAAAATATATAGATAAAACATATACAACCTGTAGTGTCAATACAATCAGATTCATTTTTAAACAAATAATGAACACTGTGCTCCAAAATACCAAAACCAAGAGCACACTGTCCACACTGTATGTTAGCCAATTTGACAATAAATTATATTAAAAAAATTTTAAATATACCAATATGCTATTCTAGTCATAAATGCTTAATGCACCTTTGGAATTTTTTGTAATTAACTTTAAAATTTGTTTATGGACAATTAAAAAGATCACTCACATTAGTTTACAATCACACTTAATAATACAGAATTTGGAAAGAAAAATAAATTCTCAAAAAGAATCTGATTAAAAACCATGACGTGTAAAAACAACAACAACAAAAAAAACAGGTTCACTAAAAGACAGAGGGATAGGATTAGGATAAAATAGCTATGGGTATAAAGTAACAATAATATATTAAGATACTAAGAAATCAGAGGAGAAATTTTTAGTTTCTTAGATTTAATTATAAACAGGGAAAAGGTTCTATGGCCCATCCTATATGATCCTATATGCACACTGCATAAAAGCCTAAATCAAACAAACATGAACATTGATACACCTTAGTTATTTTATAATAAAGGAAGGATCATGATTATTTCAACAGAGAAATGACTATTTATGAAATGTTGCCTAAAGATAACTTAATTCAATTTCTGAAGATATTTTAAAAGCGTATTTCCATTTCAACAATATTTAAGTTTTAGAAACCTTGATAGGAATTAATGATCTATAAAAGCTAAAATTTACTATCTTCTCCTTTAGGGTTAAAAACAAGTTATGGCTTACAATCTTCTTTCATTGGGCGCCTGGGTGGATCACGTTGTTAAACATCTGACTTTGGCTCCAGTCATGATCTCATAGTTCGTGAGTTTGAGTCCCATATCAGGTGAGGTTGAACCCCACTGTGGGTGAACACAAGCCCAGCTCTGGATGAGCATGAGCCCCACTTTGGGTGAGCCCCACTTCTTTCTCTCTCTCTCTCTCCCTCTGTCCTTCCTGGGATTCCACCCCCTCCCCACCCCCACCCCCACCCCTTGCTCACTTGCTCCCTCTCTCTCAAAAAAAAATTTTTTTTCACCAATGTTCATTATGAAAACTACATAATATTCAGAAAAACATTATATATACAGCCATGAGTTTTGGACCAAAGATCCCCTGTGATTAGTATATTTAAAAAGATATATTATTTTGATGCATGATAAAGTGACATGGAATAACATGACATGTTACAATTTTCCCTACCACCCATGCCCACTCTCCTGGAGGTGATTTTTCTTTTGGAATTTCATCCCCTTTCTGTAAGGTGACATATTGAAGGCGCCATCAACCAAAGCACCTGACATTCTCTTGAGCAAGGAATGAACACAGAGCCCAAAGGTAAGGCTAATAACCTCTCCTGAAAGCTGACATATGAATAAATAGCATGTTTGCACAAAGGTCAAAATCTCCATGACACCCCCCCGGCCCGGCCAAAGTGACAACTGAAAAGACCATCCACTACTTGCTGCAACTTTCTTTCATCTCCAGATCTGCTGGGTATCCTGTTCTTCTAAGATACTTCTCAGCCATCTTAAGTCTTAGCATTCGTTAAAATTTAACATCTGCATGGCACACTGGGTTTAGAGGGCTAGACTGCTAACAGGCTGGAAGAAATGGCCCCAGGAACCACCCAGCCGACCTTAGACTAAGGGATCAATATTTATTCCCAATAGATCAATATCTATAACCCACTATAAGCACATCAGTGTGCTTTGGCACTGCTCGAAGAGGCTTGATTCTTCTGACTGTACTCAAACTGCAAACTGTAAGGTATCCTAGATCACTCCTTTGCTTAACTAAGCCTGAGTAAGTTTCTCTAGCTTGCAATTAAAACAGTGATGTAGAGTCTGGAAGAAATTGATGGAGAGGATAGTGATGATGATCATGAACAGGATGCTGATAGGAAGAAGAAGTGAGGAAAGAAAAAGAAGAAAGAAAAGGAAAGTCTACACTGTAAGAAACTTTACAATGAGGCATGTCTAAATGGCTTTGCTTTAACTGTGTGATGGCAGATTTTAATCATTCAACTATATTTTTAATGATTAATATTTATCTGTTACTTTTAGTGTCTTACTTTTAGTATCTCTTAGATTTAAATAAAATTAACATTTTCAAAACTTGCAATGCTGAGAATAATTTAAATTTAAATTGTTGCAAATATTAAACATATTTTCAGAGAGAAGTAGCTATCTGTGATGGTAGCCATATATCACCCTAGTTTTGTGCAAAGTAGATAAGCTCTATTTGATGCTTTTAAAACAATTTATAATTTTTCCTCAGTTTCTGTTCAGAAAACAGTGGAGAATTAAGGTACTTTCCTAATTCTATAACCATGTTCAGTTCAGGACACAGTCTTATTCATCAAATGCTAATGACAAAATAATCTGAATGATCTCAGCAGTAACATTGTTTGGATTTGAATTTCTCTAGAAACCACTCAATTTGCCACTTCATTTAATATACACAAAAATAAATCCCAGTGTTGTCTGAAGGAAATTTTGGAAATTTTACTGTAAAATGCAACTTCAGCACCGGCTTTAGACTTGGGCAGCTTGGATCAACCCCCAGCCCTGCAGCTCACGCATTGTGTGAACATGGGCAAGTGTCTCGACCTGAGCCTCAGTTTCTTCATCTATAAAATGGATGCAGCAGGAGTGCCTATCTAGTGCCGACCTAGGAGCACCGTTGGGATGTTTAAATGAAATAATGTACAGAAAGGGCTTACCATAATGCCTGGCACCACAGTAAGCATTCTGTTAGCTGTTGTTAGGGCATAAAAGTGACTTTCTGTTCTGTGTCAGTTCTTATTCTCTTTACTTACAGTAGTTTTTAAATATTTATATGATAAAGTCCATACTGACTTTTATGCAGCAGCAGCACAACCCCCTAAATTAACAGCTCAGTCAAAAACCTGTACACAGCTTATGACGAAAGTATTTTTGTGAGTTTGATTGGAGTTTAATAATTTAACTCCCTGTTATTACTTTAAAAATAATATATGCAGGAATCAACCATCTGTTGATGTTGGTTGCTACCAACACTATGAAAACAAACAGAAATACGTAAAAGAAGAAGATGGTCTTTAAGACATGAAGCGTAGTTTTCCATGAGAATAGACAGTATGAGTGACACTTGAACTCTGAGGCCAGGGGTGAAAGTTGTTTTCTCTAAATTGTACATAATCTCCTTGGTTCACAAGATAAACATATGGCCGAAGGAGAAAAATCTAAACGCAGAAAGGATGCATGATTCGCACCCCCTAGAGCAACAGAGAGCTGGGAAACTGGGAGCATTTGGTTACAAATATCGTCTTCAGAGAATTTTGCCTTTGTCGTGGGTCCCTGTGACACACTGAGTGCTCTGGAGGCATTTTAAAAAAGTTTATACTGTCCTCTCACCTGGCACAGGACTCCTTAAGACATAATTCAGTTGTAAAATATCAATTCAGCAACATGCTCTACTTGTGCATATTTACCTAAAAATGATAGGACTGTTTGTGAGGGACTTCACAGTTTGCAGTGGCTATTCAAACTGAGATGAGTCAAGCTCAAATGAGTCACAAGATGCATTTCTAACAAGAGGAATGAGATTTTTAAATAGTAAAATAAAATTGAATTTCAGAGCTTAGAAAATGAAAAGATCAATCATTTCTGTGTATTGTTTTGGATATGAGGAATCCAGGGTGCACAAAGTTAAATGGCTTAGCCAAGGATTCTACCTCCTTAGTAAAGCCAAAACAAGAATCCTAATCTTCAACAACTTGGCAACAATTCTGAAGCCGTTATCACACAATTCCTGAGCAAATAAACAATCTATAGCATTTAAACCATAAAAATCACTATGCACTTTTACACAACAATCACATTAAATCCTGACAACCTTGAGTTGGCCTTACGGATGAGGAGTCAGGACTGGAGAGGTTAATTAACTTGACCCAGACACAGGGGGCCAGTAAGCAAGCTTGGATAAACACTCTATCCACTCACTGCACCACGGAGACTCTCGTGAGAGGAGACTCATAGTTACCATACTATACTTACTCCACATTTCCTGTACTGTTATAACACCAAATTAGCCCAAATCTAGTTCTATCGCAAATGATAAAATACAGTTGCTGGTTCCAAAGTGGCCTATTCATTCCAACCAAATGACAGAAGTACACAGAAAAGGCCCTCGCCTCCCTCAGCTGTCCAGATACCACTCTTCTTGTCCCCAGGAGGAAAAGCAGTACAAAGACCTCCAAGCTCTGGTATTCTCTCCTTTCTCTGCAAGCCCTCCCATTTCTGTTAATCAAGGCTGTGATCAGATTTTGAGAACATAGGTATGGATGCCTCTGAGTGTGGGCTGAATACATGTGACAAAGGCTTGAATCCATCTTTCTTCCTCCATTTGGTAGAATGAGATTAAGATTGGGGTTGGAAGTCATAATAGCCACAGTACTATGAGGCACAGAGAATGTGCAGTAGCCACAGACAGGAAGACATGCTGGAAGATCCGTGAGAAGAGGTGGTACTACCAGCCTTAGCTCTCCCCAGCTGCAGGCCAGGGACACTAGGCTATGAGGAAGGGCGCCAGAGGTCAGGGAAGAAATAGAGCCAACCAAAAAGGATGCTAAATACTCTCACAGGCTGCTCCCCAGGCCACTGTGAACTAGAAGAGGGAGGAAGTGTGGGAGGTGAAGAAAAGAAAGTGAGCAAAGGGAACAAAATCCCTGTCCTCACAGAATTTGCACTCCAATAGAATAATTAATAGCATCCTTTCAGAGCAACATATATACAGGCCAGTGCTTGCCATGGACATATCTTATAAATAGTCTATTAACTGGGGTACTAATTCAAAGAGGACTGTTTCAAGCTACAAGTTTATTCAGCCACTAGAGCAGGTAACTTATCAAGTTACTTTCTTACATCCTTTTTCTTTATGAACTATAAGAGAGTATGCATTAAAAATTATTAAGTACTAGCTCTCATGTTTTAATATTTTTACATTCAAATTATTATAACAAGCTCATATTTGCCTCACTTGAACACCACTCTCCTACCTCCAACCCCAAGAGTACTCTTTTGTATGGTCTGCCTTAAAACACTTGGCACATAAGGAACTAGCAGCAATTCCTGTGAAATGGCTGTGTCATAACCACGAGCGAGGTCATTCTCTGGAGTGCAGCATCCCCTTCGTTTATATATGATTCACACAGAGAAAAACAAGATTTGATTTGAACCTAGCAGCTATTTGTGCTTTTATGTGCAGGACATAATTAAAAAAAACCAAAAACAAAAAACAAACTATAAAATTACTTAATAGATCTTCCAAGGTAAGTAACCTGCTTCCTAAATGGGGATCAGGATAATTGCAGAAACAAATGTACTTTTCAGTTGTTTGGGAAGAGAAAAGCTAATGTAGCTCCTCCAAACATGCTTTACATAAACTCAAGAGAAGAACTTGCTCAGGTGGCTTTATCTAGCCCATAGGACATTTAGCAATGTCTGCAGACAGTCTGGGTTGTCACAGCTGAAAGCAGGAAGGGCAAGGAATGAAATGCTATTACCATCTAGTGGGTAGAGACCAGGGATGCTGCTAACCATCCTACAATGCACGTGACAGTCCCCCACAGCAAAGAATTATCTGAAACAAAATGCGAGTGGTGCCAAGGTGGGGAAGCTCTAGTCCAAGTCTGTCATTGATTGTCAAAGCTGTAATTTCCAGAAAGTCCATCAATGACACTCAGCATGTAGACACCTCAACATCATGATAGCTATTTTGAGGGGTCTCCCCCCACCAGGATATCTGTTTACAGAAGAATAACCACAGCAAGCCTGGTAGTTACCCAACATGGAATTCATCTCCCTTTTCTTTCATTCACTCCCTTGACTTCAATCTGCCACTTGGAGTCCAAGCATCTCCTAGTCAAGCTTTCCCCATATCCCAAACTCAGAGCAATCTCTCACTACTCCCTGACTCTGCCCACCCTCCTCCTCCACTCCACCTCTGTGTTCCCAGCCTTGGTGAATGGCACCACTACTGACCGCAACTCAAGTAGGAAGCCTGGACACCCGGGGCTCATCCCCCTCCCCGGTACCATCACTACACTTTGCACATAACTGGCACTTGATCTGAATGTTGAATTCGAATCAATCTTTTTTCAAACCAATGTGTAAGTGATAAGCTCAAGGAAGACTGGAGAAAAAAATTAAAACCATGCAGCAGAGAATGTAGTTCACACTTGGAAACATTTCCCATGTTCAAACAACAGGAAGAGTCACAGACCCAAAGAGAACCAAAGAAGTCCCAGGACATGGTTTAAAGAGTGGAAAAGATGCTGAGATAACAAATGAAACTGACCATCCAGGGTGCTGATTTTAAGCTTACTTCCTCTAAAAAAAATCAAGCTTTCCAGGCATGAATACCTCAAACCAATGAAACAAGAGAAAAGTATATGAAAGAGAAAGAGAGTACAGCAGGAGAGCTAGTCAAAATTTAAAAATAACAACCTAACACTTGCATAGAGTTGATGCTTGCAATGTTCACATATATTATCTCATTTTATTCTTTGAAAGACTCTGAACAAGCAGGCCCTCAATCATTCTGAATGTTAAGTAGCAGAAAACATCAACAGCAGCCTGACACAGCCAGGGTCAAGTGGTTCTCATCATCACACAGACTTCCACTAACAGCCATGAGCAGCAATTCACAGTCATGATCATCCAAGGAGCTGCTATTTCAGGAACTGAACAGGGTCACTTCAAGAATCATTTCTATTCATTTTACATCTCTAATAATAGAATTTGGTTGGCTGCTGACATCCTTCATTGAGTTTCCAAAAGTACAGACAATATGCTTTATTGTCATAAGTGAGTCATTCTGTCTGTTTGAGAGATAAGATTCTGGAAGCTTTAAATAAATTGTAAAGACATCCATGTGAATCAGAGAGGAATCAGAATTTAAATTTTGACCAACAGTTTCCCCTCAGCATCTAACATTAGCTCACCTATAACACATCTTTGACAAACTAATAATTCTGTTTATAAATATGCATGGGTATCATCAGCCTGACTCATCACAAAGTTAGGGCTATAAATGATTGAGGACTCATCTCCTGTGACATAACAAGTCAGGTCTAGACAATAAGATTTAACAGGATAGTATTTTTAAAATAGGACCTGATTTGTTTTTCATTCTTCCTGATTTTGTTGCTGTACCCAGTAAGGATGAGTCACCTTCAGCTTTGGGGGACAGGCAGATATAGCCAAAAACAAAGACTTTGTTGTTCAGATCTAACTTTCCAAATAGAATTTTTAAAACAAGATCAGCAGAAGCAACTGTCCTAAAACCCATACTCCGTATTGCAAGAACTTGAGAGAGAAATGTCCCAAAAGCATTTGACTTGCAACACCTACGATTGAGAGTTCATGTAAAAGTTACTCACAGAGTATGACAACAGCACAACATAGTATTAGAGCAGTTTTCCTGGCTCTAGGAAAACAGACAAAAGTCTGATTGGCTGGTAGAAAGAGGTAAGGACGACAATGTCTAGGTCCTTGAAGGTGTGTATATGCAAGTGAATGCCTGTAGGGGGATAAACAGGAGATGGGAGTGGCAAGATGGTAAAAAAAAAAAAAAAAAAAAAAAAAAAAATTCAGATAGACTGAGAAGGGTATCCATAAACATTAGGGGCTTGTGCCCAGCTTCCTATCTAAACACCTCTGGGAGAACCATTTTGATGGTTAGGTTGGGTAGTCAGTGTTGGGTAGATACAGAGCAGCAGTGGTGGCAAAATGGGATTAAGATCTCTGTGCTTCCCTATCATCCCCGGGAGCCAGGATTTCTTTGGATGTCAAAGAAATCCAAAAACATTCCCATGGCCCCTTCAAGGGAGGTCTGGCAGAGCTTTTGCTGCAGCAATGGCAGACAGGGTGGGGATACTGAGCATGGAGAACTATGGGGTCAGCCAATGAATCCAGCAAGCAGTCATCATGGTTTTAGCTCACCTAAAAAAATAAATAAATAAAAACAACCATAGATGCGGAAACCTGAAGACAAAGGCAAAGCCCTATCAGGATGAGACACATGAGAAAGGCCAGGTAGGCCCAGGGGACAAATGATTTAGATGGACACCTTCCTTCTTCTAAGGCTTTCCCTACATTGAGACTATCTGGAGTGTGCTGGGGAATGGTGGGAGTGGGAGTGGAGGAAGAACCACAGAATGGGAACAGCTCTAAGAATGACTATGAGTTTTGCATTACATCTTGCACTTGACTAGGTTTTTACTCCCAAGTGCTAAGGAGAGATTAACTTAAAGGAGCAATATTACATGTTTGCTCATACCAGCAGAAAAGGGAGTTTCCAGAGCTAAGCTGAGTTCAGTTACAGAGAAATATAGTCACATTTCTGCACACCCACAAATGTATAAATTTGACATTGATGAACAGTTTGAAGTTTTCACAGGTTAGAGCATCACAAATTATTAGAGCAAGATTATCTTAAAGTATGATTCCCACATGTTGATCTTAAAATGTCTTCCTTTTTCTCTTTTAACAAGATAATACTTATTTCTCTTCTAAATCGTTAGAACTGAAAGAGTGGAAAGAAAGGGCGCTGCCACGTGGGTGCTGCTCATTCTCTGTGGCCTCCTTCTAACCCAGCCCTGAAGTCAATACTCGGTCTAATACTACGGAGAAATGCACTTGGGAATAATCTTTTGCTATTCCAATTATTCCAAGGCTCCTAGACTCAGCTTGACTCTGTCACCAATAGTACAAATGAAAGACATATTGAAACTTAAAATGATCTCCATCATCGTACCTAATAAGGAAAGAAGGTGAACCTAATAAGGAAAGAAGCTCCAAAAGCTACAAATGAATGTGTCCCAGCCTCTGGCTTCATCTACTTTTTGTTTCCTGGCCTTGTGGGGGAAATTTTTTCCCCTTTCCTACAGAAAACCTTTCTTGAAATCTACTCCAAAAAACTATCCCCCTAAGGTTGTTATTTTTTCCAGGTCTGTGTACCCATAGCAACCTTCTGATAATATTTTCTTGGCATTATCAGGAAATACCAAATTGTTGGGTGGCTTACCTGTCTCTCCCAAGAAGACAATGTAATAAACATCTTTAAATCCCCAGTCTCTAATTCACTTGAATTTCTGTGCCAAAGTGGTGGGCACAGTTCTAAGCACTTTACATACATTTTAAATTGTAAAGTACAATTTACATAATTCAGTTCATCCTCAAAATAATAACAGAAGATAAGGACAACTATTATCATTTCCCCTTCAGACATGAGGAAACAGATGCATGGAGAGGCAGAATAACAGAACTGAGGATCAAACTCAGGCTACACGCTCCAGAGTAGATGTTCAATAAAAGTTTGTTAACCCAAGCTGGAAAACCTAGATTCAGAAATCCGAAGTTCCTTCCTTCTAGATACTGCCTTTGGTCAGCACATTTTAAACCAATAGTCCATGAGAATCCAATTAAAGAAACACTGCATCTCTTGTTTAAATAATTTGTCTGTTGTATTACAGATGTCTTTCTTCCACAGCCATACTCCTTCACTTTTTCCAAGATATCATTATTTTCTTGAGCCAAAAATCATAATAATATAATGACTTTTGTCAGCTTCCACAAGCCTAGCTTTTTGGGAGGGAAAAAACTAATTCTTTCCATGAGCTGTTAAAAGACATTATCTGTTACTGTTATAGTAGACACACACATACATAAAGTACAAACCACACAAACAAATGCCTGGTATCCATTTTTCCCTCAGAACAAAGGCAATTTTATTCTCTATTTGAATAACAACAACAAAATAAAAAAGATTTATGACTAATTCTTTTAATGGTAATTTTAACTGTTATTATTATTATTTTTTTTTTTGTATAATTATGTTGGGAGTCCTTCAGGATTTGATTTATGAGCAACCCATTTTAGAATCTCTATGGGATAATACTCAAAAGGAAGCTTAATTTCCTAACATGTTTCTGAAACCACTCATTGCCTAGCTATTACTTCTACTATAACACATGCCTTTAGTTACACTATTTTATGTTTCAAGACATATACCTACACACAAAATAATCTCAAAACTCTGCCCTTCCCTCTCCACGCCTCTCCAGCCTTCACTTCTGTCGTCAAACACCTCAGCCTTCCTCAAATATCAATACTTAACATGTGTTTCCCAGTTACAGTTTCCTCAACATAAAAACCCAGGAGCTTCTGTTATTTTATAAGCTCAGATTTATAGAACCAGTCATCATGAAATACTGTACTTTTTCATACACATTTTGAATACATTTAGAACATGTAACTTCTCACTGTCGTAGTTTACTGAAAAAGTTCTTCATCCTTAGGTAAACTTATTAAGATAGGCAAATATAAATATATCCTTCATAATTCTACGTCCCTGCCCTTACACCTGAGACCCATTTAAAGTAAGATTTTTTAAAATATAGATATTAGAAAATTTTACATCCTCATTTTTAGCTGCTGTCAAACAATGATTAACTGAACCTGGTTTTATCCTGACCTGAGTTTGTTCTATCTACCCTCAATCTTCTTACATCAGAAATGTACTGATTCAGCTACTATCACCTCACCATGGACCAAAGTTTGTAATGACCCACAAGGCTCCCCACTCCTTACCCTTCCCCTGATGGGGAAATTCTTACCTTTGGGATTATGCCCACTGACATTTCAGCCATTATGCTAGTGCTAAAGAGTAAAACATGACAGTATGCCTGGAAATTAGCTGGGTTAGTATTATTTTAATATCCCTGTATTTCCAGTTGGGTCTCAGTGCAAAGTCATGCTCCCTTTTGTCTCTTTTAAGCTTAATTGTACCCTGCTGTCCAACCTTTTAGTGACTATATCTTGTCTAGTTAGTCCTTGACTGGGATGTGTCCCTAGAGCCCTGATGTTCCATGCCTGAGCCCTTTCTCCTTAACCCCAAAGGAAGGAACCCTTTTCCTGATGAAGACATGCCAATCTCTACCACCTGCCAAAACATTCTCTACTCTGACCCCAATTTGAATACTCAGATATGCCTTTACCTCTACTTGACTTGGGTATTTGGAAATTTACACAAATGGTACACTCTATCTATTCTTTTCCACTTATCATAAGATCCCATTACCAGGGGACTCTCAGATTCTTCAAGTGTACCATTACTATACACTAGGAGTACAGGAGATGGTACTCAGTACCCCTTAGCCTAGTTACCAATCATACTGCTCTCCCATAATCCCTCCTTTCGAATAAGAAGCCATGTTCTGTAGCCTCTGGTGATGAGGAATATAACCGATACTGTACTGTCCAAAGTGAAAAAGGGATATTATTAATATATATTATATATATGTTATATAATATATATTATATAACAATTAACATAATTGTTCTGGGACAACAATTAGGCTGGGCAAACTGGGATGTGGAGTCATCCTATGAAGGACTGAACCAATGGTGAACACTTGACCAAAACAAACAAAAGCCAAAAACAGCCAATTTGTGGGCTGGCCAAGAACCTGTGACAAGATGGTTGGGCCATCTTAACAAGATGGTTGGGCCAATATCACAGTTTGAAATTTAAAATAGTATTGACAGGAATATTGCCAGCTGGTTGCAGGTACTACAGTTGAAAGGCTGGATGAGAGCTGAAGAAGTCAGGATGACCAAGGAGCTGGTTAATCAAAACCCACCTGATAAAGAGCCCTGAGACGTAACTGGACTCCCAGTTCCTGTAACTGGACTTCCCTAGATTTCCCTTCAGTCCACACAATGCTATCCAGATTTCTACTGAGCTAGTGGTCATAAATTCTAGTTCTTACAGTCAAAGTTAGTTAACTAAAATGCAGTCCTCCTGTGAATCTTCAACTATCCCTCTTCAATACTTCCTCTTATGCATCCAATCTCATTTAATAGGATCATTATTTGATTATCATGTTCCCAAGTCTCTTTCCTCACTCACCCCTTCACTTTCCTTAGTCATCAAGTTTTGAGGGCTGCTTCAGACAGCTTTGAAACTAGGCTTTCTTCTCCATAGCATCTCACTGATGCTAATTTGGGTCAGTCCCTCGTTATGGTCTCTCCATTTTAGGAGACTCTGCATCCAAACTGCCCTTTCCATGATTAATCCACTCAACCTCCATACAGCTCAGTATTCAGTGAGAGTATTCTGGACCAGTAATAGGAAAAGAAAATGTAATAGGAAAAACAATAGAAAGATCCTATTCATCACAGCAATTAAATCTGTAAGGTATCTAGGAATAAATCTAACCAAACATAAGCAAGAAGTTCATGGGGAAATCTACAAATGATTAATAAAGAACTCAGAAAGATCTGAAGAAATGGAGGGATAGAAAATATGAACATATGAACATATTCATAGAAAGGAAGAATCAATAGTCAAGATGTCACATTCCCCAAATTATCTATAAATCAAATGTAATTCCCATCAAAATTCCAACAGAGCTGTGTGTGTGTGTGTGTGTGTGTGTGTGTGTGTGTGTGTGTGAGAGAGAGATCTGGCAAGCTAATCTTCAAATTCCTATAGAAAATACAAGGACCAAAAATAGCCAAGAAGAAGTGTGAACAAGAGCAAGTTGGGAAAATGTGTCCTACTGTTATCCAAGTTTATCCTACAGCTATATTGTTAAAATAGTGAGGTATTAGCAGAAGGGTCTTTAGATACAAAGAAACACTCAAGAGGCCCTAAACAAACCCACACATATATGAAAATCAGATACTGACAGAAGATGTACCACAAATCCATGGAAAAGGACAGAGTATTTAAAAAATGGTACAGAGTGAAAAATAAAATATGCTTCTTATCTTAAGCCCCACTAAAAATATCAAATATGATTAAAGACCTAAGGCTGAAAGATAAAACTTTAAAACTATTCAAGGAAATACAAAAGAATGTCTTTATAATCTTGTGATAAGGAATGATTTCAGTGAGACAAGAGAATCACAAACTATGAATAAAAAGATAAATAAATCTGACCATAGCAGGATTTAAAACTGTTGTGTATCAAAAGTTACAATTTAAAAACTGAAAAGCCAAGCAACTGACTGAGGAAAAATATTGGCAATATATATAGCTCATAAAGCTTTTTTTTTTTTTTTTGAAAAAATAAAAGATTTTTTATTTGGAAAGAACTCTACAGATCAGTAAGAAATTGTTATTTTTCCCTGACAGAAAAATGGGAGAGTTAGAGATGAGAAACCAGAATTGTCTACACACTTATGTAAAGATGTTCAATCTCATTAGTAATTGTAGAAATATAAATTTGAACCCAACAGGATAACATTTCACACAATCCATCACAAGACATCTCACATACTGTTGGTATGTACATGGTACTATCACACTGTAGAACAATTTGAAAATATTGATTAAAGTTGGCAATACAGATAAAAACCAAGACTTCTTTCCGGACATTTACAAGAGAGAAATGGTGCATGTCTGCACAAGAAAACATGAACAAAAATGTACATAATAAATGCACAAGGAAACATGAACAAAATGGTACATAATATATGTACATATAAACAAAAATGTTTATAAATGGATATTTATATTAATCCCATCTCTTTAAAATACAGAAAACAACATTCTTGAGCCAACTTCTACCACCCTATACCATCTCTCCTGCTTCCACTTTGCCAATAACTCCTCAACAATTTTCTCCATTAGCAATTTTCAATTCCCCTTCCTTTATTTCTCTTAAACATACCCCAGTCAGGCTTTTCCCCTAAAAATTCACTAAAATTTGTATCATTAAGTTCACCAATGACCTCTGTGCTGATAAACCAACTGTTCAGCTCTCAGTACTCATCCTAGAGATCCTATCAGTATCATATGGCACAGGTGACCACCCTTCTTTCTCAACCCTAGGATTTCATACTACCTTGTGTATCCTACCTCACTGATCACTCCCCAGTCCCCTTCACTGGTGCCTTCCTTCCTCCCTAATCTCTAAAGGCTGGAGTGTCCCAAGTTTGCCTTGCTAGATCTATTCTCTGTCTAGACTCATTTCTTTGGTGATCTTATCCAGTCTCGTGGATTATGCCTCTATACACGGATGAATTTGAAATGCATATTCCCAGGTCAGACCTCTTTCCCAAACTTCAGACTGAGGTGTATAAAACAACACAGTCAAAACTCTGTTCCCAATCTTCCCTCCATAAAGTGTATCCTTACAGTCATACCATTTTGTTCAATAGCAACTCCACCCTTCCAATAGCACTGGTCAAAATGAGTCATCCTTGCTTCTCTTTCCCACCCTCTACACCCAGTTGCTCAGTAAATCCCATTGTCTCTGCCTTTAAAACACACATGCACACAGAATCTGACCACTTCTCTCACCACCTCCACTATTGTCCACTTTGGTCCAAGCCACCACCATTTCTCTTCCAAATTTCTACAATAGTCTCCTAATTGGTCTCACTGACTCTAATCAGTATATTCCAACATAGAAACCTGATTAAGCCTTTTGCAATATAATACACCATTTCACTCTACAATAGCATGCATTTCACTCAGGGTAGAAGCCAAAGTACTAATACTCCATTCTCTAACTTCTCCCACCTCCTCTATGACGAGACTTGCTGTCACTATCAATGCTTCAGCCACACAAACTTCCTTGGTGTTTTCTAAGTATATGAGACCACAGTTCTGCCTTATGGCCCCTATAATGACTTCCTCTCTGCCTAGAACATTCTTCTTCCACAGAAAACTGAAGGGGTAATCCCCACACTTCAAAATCTGGTCAATGGACTGCTCAATGAAGCCAACCCTTATCAACTTATTTAAAATTGCAACCATCCATCCCCTACCTCCCTAATATTTCTAATCTCCTTACCCCAGATGACTTTCCTTTTCCCTATAGTGTCTCCTTCTAGCTAAGTTTTCTCCTAGTTACTTTTTAGGAATGTCTATTGTCTATTATAGGTCTCCTCTAGCTAGAATATCAATGCCAAGAGAAAAATGATCTTTCTTTCATTTGCTTAATGTATTCAAAACACCTAAAACAATGTCAAGCACAGAGCAGTCCCCATAAATATTTGTTGAATGAAAAATTCTAAAAAATATAATGGAGAGTAAAAAAATACCACATATTGTAGAAAAACGTACAGTAAAAATTTTTAAAATATAAAACATCTAAAGCAATGCTATGCATACATATGCTGTAAAACTATATAAAAATATGAAAGATAAAATCATGTGGTCATCTCAATAGATGCAGAAAAACATCTGACAAAATACAACATCTTCCCATGATAAAAATTCTCAACAAACTGGGTCTAGAAGAAATGAACTCAACATAATAGAGGCCATATATGACAACCTCATAGCTAATATAATCAGTGAAGAAAAGTTAAAAGCTTTTCCTCTAAGATCAGGATTAAGACAAGGATGCTCATTCTCACCACTCCTATTCAGCATAATACTGAAAATCCTAGCCGGAGCAATTAGGCAAGAAAAAGAAATAAAAGGCATCCACATCAGAAGGAATAAGTAAAGGTGTCTCCATTTGCAGCTGATATGATCTTATATAGAGAAAATCCTACTAAAGACTCCACCAAAAAACTGTTAAAGAAGTCAGTAAAGCTGCAGGACATGAAAGCAACATACAGAAATCTAGTACACTAACAATGAATATTTGAAAAAAAAAAGAAAAACAATTCTATTTATGATAGCATCAAAAAGAATAAAATACTTAAAAATAAACTTAACCAAGGAGGTAAAACTCTACACTGAAAACTTAAAGACATTGAGGAAAAAAAATGCAGAAAACACAAATAAATGTTAAGATATCCCATGTTCATGGATCAGAAGAATATTGTTAAAACGTCCATATTACCCAAAGCAACCTACAGATTCAATGCAATTCCTATCAAAATCTGAAAGGCATTTTACACAGAAATAGAAAAAACAATGCTAAAATTTGCATGGAACCACAAAAGACTCCAAATAGCCAAATCAATTTTTAAAAAGAACAACAAAGCTGGAGGTATCACACTTCCTGATTTCAAACTATAATACAAAGCTATAGTAATCAAAACAGTATGGTACTACCATAACAGACACAGAGACCAATAGAACAGGGTTAAGAGCCCAGAAAATAACCCTCATGCATACAGTCAACTAGTATTTGACAAGGTAGCCAAGAATACTCAGGAGGGAAAGGATAGTCTCTTCAATAAATGATGCTGAGAAAACTGAATAATCACATGCAGAAAAATAAAATTAGCCACCTGTGTTACACCAGTCACAAAGATGAACTCAAAATGAATTAAAGACTTCAACATAAGACCTGAAATGATTAAACTCCTAGAAGAAAACATAGAGGAGAAGCTCCTTGACATTGGTGTTGGCAAAGACTTTTTGGACGCGATTCCAAAAGCACAGGTAATAAAAGCAAAAATAAATAAGTGGGACTATATCAAAGTAAAAAACTTCTGAACAGCAAAGGAAACCATCAACAAAATGAAAAGGCTACCAATAGAGTGAAAGAAAATATTTATAAATCATCTAGCTGATAAGCAGTTAACATCAAAAATACATAAGAAACTCACACAACTCAACAGAAAAAAAACTCAATTTAAAAAATTGTCAGAAAAACTGAATAGACATTTGTCCAAAGATGACACAACTGGCCAACAGGTACATGAAAAGATGGTCGACATCATTAATAATCAGGAAAATGCACTTGTTAAGAATGGCTAACATCATAGGAAACCTTTGTGCATTGCTGGTGTGAATACAAAATGGTGCAGCCACTATAAAAAACAGTGTAGAGGGATGCCTGGGTGGCTCAGTCAGTTAAGCATCTGACTCTTGGTTTCAGCTCAGCTCATGATCTCACAGTTCATGAGTTCAAGCCCTGCATCAGGCTCCAGGCTGACAGTGCAGAACCTGCTTGGGATTCTCTCTCTCTCCCTTGCTCTCTGCCCCTCCCCCCCTTGCTCTAGCTCTCAAATAAATAAACTTAAAAAAAAAAAGAAAAGAAAAGAAAAGGAAGGAAAGGAAAGGAAAGGAAAAGAAAAGAAAAGAAAAGAAAAGAAGAGAAAAGAAAAGAAAAGAAAAAGTCAGTGTGTTGGAAATGCATTCTCCTCCAGTGTAGTGCTAAAATCCTGATTAAAAAAACAAACAGACAAACGAACAAAAACACAACAAAAAACAGCATAGAGATTCCTCAAAAAAATTAAAAACAGAACTACTACATAATCCAGCAATCACACATCCAAAGGAAATAAAATCACTATCTTGAAGCATTATCTGCAGTCCCATGTTCATTGCAGCATTATTTACAATAGACAAGACATAAAGACAACCTAAGTGTCCATCAACAGATAAATAAAGAAACACACACACACACACACACACACACACAGGAATAGTATTCAGTCATGAGAAAGAAGGAAATCCTGCCATTTGCAGCAAAATGGATGAGCCTTGAGGGCATTATGCTAAGTGAAATGAGTCAGACAGAGGAAAACAAATTCTGGATGATCTCACCTATATGTGGAATCTAAAAAGTCAGAGAATAGAATGATGTTTTCCAGGGACTAGGATGTTGGGGAAATGGGGAAACATTGGCCAAAGGGTATAAACTTTCAACTACAAAATGAATAAGTTGTGGGGATCTATTGTACAGCACAATGGCTATAGTTAATACTCACGGTTTTGAGACTGAACTCTGCATCAAGCTCAGCACTGGGCACGGAGCCTGCTTAAGATTCTCTCTCTCCCTCTGCTATTCCCCTGAATGTGCATGCACACTCTCTCTCCCTCTCAAAAGCAAATAAATAAACATAATCTCCTCAATAACCATGTCAAGGAAGGAAGGAACGAATGAACGAACAAGCGAAGGAACGAACGAATGAATGAACGAATGAATGAAAGAAGAAGGGAAGGAGGGAGGGACGGAAGGAGGGAAAGACGGAGGCAAGGAGGGAGGGAGGAAGAGGAAAAGAAAAGAGTTTGGTTTTATGAAATCATGCCAGCCAAAATAGAACTTTAAAAAATACATTCAAATGTTGTAACATATTTCAACTAGATAGGAAATGGTTTACATGCAACAATTTCCTCGCTCCTTTTCTCTTCCCCCATTCTTTCTACTATTTCATTCCTTGCTTTTTTAATAGCAGTCTGCTCCAATTGATGGAGGGGACTCACACTTTTCTCCTGATGTAAACAACAAAAGGCCACATATCGTGAGAACCATCACTTAATGGTTATCTTGACTTTCAATTTCTGACCTCGATTAGGAAGCTGTAAGTTTGTGCAGCAGTTGAGTGTTTTGGAGTCTGAAAGTCTTGAATTCAAGTTCTGGCCATGCCAACTTACTGGTTAATGTAAACATGGGCAAGTTAACCTTAATGTCTCACCTATAAAATAGGAAAAGACAGTAATAGTACCTACCTTACACGGTTACTGTGAAGAGTAAGTAAGGTAACAAACATAAGGTGCTTACTCAAATGCCTAACACATAATAAACAGGAAGGAAGCGTTAGCAACAATTATTACCAAGTTTTATGAATGATTTCCATGAGCTTGATATCATGAATAAGTCTGTGATGCTATTTTCTGCAACCACTGTGATTAATGAGCAGAAATTTCACTAAAAATCACTGACCTATAACTTTTCTAGGTGGTGAGGTGTGTAATAAGAGTAAAGTAATAAAGCAAAATTGCTTCTGTGCCAAGTTGTTAGAATCACTGAATTACAAGGAACTTTATATCCGGTCACCTCGTTCAATTATTCGATCAGCCAAGTGCTTGATTATCCTCAGTGACATGCTTTGCTTCCAGCCTATTCTGAGCATTCTGCTAAGAAAAAGCTCATCATTTTCTAAGGCAGCCCATCCATGAAGAAATCTCCTCGTTACATGGAGCAAGAACCTGTTGTTCCAAAGCATCTACAACCAAGTGGTCCTAAATTTATCTGCCCAAGCTATAAAGAACAAAGCCAAACTCTCCACTAATTTCTCCCTTCAAGTATATGAAAAACATTTTCAATTCATGATAAAATGTTCTCAAAATGAAGTATCCATATTCTCTTAAATAACAGGACTTAAATTCCCTTTCTCTCCTGGTGGTTCTCTTCCAAACGCATTCCAATTCATCTAAATTCTACATAAAGTATATCTATATGAAAAAAAAGTAATTGTTTTACTTCATGTAAAAAGCTGATGTTAGAAAAGCATAGATTTTTCTGAAAAAAAAAAGTTATATATTTTTCAAGAAGTGATAATGAGGCCCATTATAAAATTTCAACAAAGAACATTACTTGCAATCTCTCCCTTGACATAGACTGATATACATGCATGCGCTATGTACAGATAAACGAGGCAGCATAGATGGGTTAAGTGTACAGACTCTGGAGCGGGCTGCCTGGCTCAGCCTTTATTGGCGGGCAACTTGGGACCAATTATTTAACCTCTCCGTACCTCGTTATTTTCGCTCCAGCTACCTCATGCTGATGTGGTACGGAATAAATCAGTTAAAACAGGTAAAATGCTTGAAAGAGCCATACGGTGAGGGCTTCTGCTCTTTTTCCATATAAATAATAGAAAGCCTCGGGCTATATATATGGAAATATGTAAGACCACAAGACCCAAAATTACATCTATATTCATAGATGAGAGTTTCATTTTTCCAGCTAAACTGAGACCTATAGTTTGAGTTAAATTTAAGTGCCATATATACATTCTGAACAGAGAAATGTTGCACTTTAATTTTAGAGTTCAAATCAGTTCAATACCAACTGATCACCTAAAAGTCTGTCACCTGTTAGAACACAAAATTGTGTAAGACAGCCCTTCTTTCAAACAGTCCTTGGCTAGGCTGGGAATATGCATGTAAACAAATTACCAT
Organism: Panthera tigris; assembly: GCF_018350195.1. Classification (NCBI taxonomy): domain Eukaryota; kingdom Metazoa; phylum Chordata; class Mammalia; order Carnivora; family Felidae; genus Panthera; species Panthera tigris. The sequence goes on along the minus strand of NC_056664.1, from coordinate 71,740,552 downwards.
GACACAGGTAGTGCGTTCACTGTATGGGTAAAGTGCTTTGGGAAGACAGCAACACATTAAAGATTTGAGGCAATAACTCATAGCCTACTGTTTTATTTAAAAAAACAAGAGAACATCTAAATAGCTAGAGAACAACTGTTGTGAATAATATTTTGCATAAACTAGTCTTAAAAAATCAGTTTTACACTTCACTCCAAACTCAAAGGGCTGCAGAACCAGCCCTCTCACATGCAGCATGAGTTAAATGCCTGGCTGAACAGCATAGCCTGATCTTACTGGCAAACTGGCCATTAATCCCCAGGTTCCGCAGCTAAATAGAGCCATTTCCATCTGCATGGCATGACTAACCAGTGCCACAGAAGCGTCAATTCCCAACAGTTTCAGACTATTATCTTGTTGCCATCTTATGCTGTAAAAAGCTCAAAGATGACACAGTGAGACTGTCCAAGAAGAAGGATATGAGTTATGCTGTCCACTACTCTGCCAGCAAATGCAAGGAGAATTGGTAGGACCTAACTTTATTCCTTATAATTCTTTCCAAGGAACCTACTAACTGCCACTGACCTTCAGACAGAATTAATGTGGCAATCAAACGTGAACAAATACACCTTAAAAATCAAGAACCTAGGCTTTGCTATTGGATTAACCTAGGTTTAAATCCCAGCTCTAATGCCAATTCAAAATTAATCTCTTCTACTTTACTGAAGACATATTCTAGGAATTGGCTTTTTATTTTCAGTGATTTACCACAGGTTAATTCAACTTGTACAAGTTTGGAAATGATAACAGCAAGTATTCCTTAAGGTTGTCAGCATTAAAAGAGGAACAAATGTAATGTGCTTGGTCAATGCCTGACACTAGATGTATTAACGATTGCTGTTGCTCGAATCTGCTCTGAAAACTTTAAAAATGTAAATTTAATATATCACTTACTGTCAAGTTACTAACCTACTCAAAACCTTTATCCCAGCTCTGAATTTACAGATATAAATGCCTACTTCTCCACCTGAGGCACAGTATTCTATCTCTGATCATAGCCAACAAAAAGTTAAGTTCCCAACTATCAGTATCCACCTAAATAGCCACGATGTGTTTTTTTAAAACTGTTTTCTTCATTTCTTCATGGAATAAGAAAAAGACACAAGATTAATGTGACTAGACACTATGTCGTCTATACAACTGTTGTTATTTCCATTCCGTTTGACTTCTTGAAGTTTAGAATTTCAGGAAGTGAAAGACAGAACTCCTTTAGAGGCTTCTGAATAAAACTTGTTGTACGTTTAGAGTATCATAAAAGAGGAGGTGGCCTAACAAATTAAGACCCAGCAGTAGTATTTCATTTCATTGGGCATTTGACCAGCAAAGTAGATAAAAGGAAGAAATTAAGAACTACAAACGGGTATGACATTTACCTAAAGAAATTCTAAATAATCCCTTTGAACTAAGAAAGCCTAATTAAGATGAATAGGTTTCACAGCGCAGGGTTCTATCCCACTATGACCCTGGGATCATGACTTGAGCCAAAATTAAGAGTCAGACACTCAACTGAGCCACCCAGGTGGCCCTGTAATGTCCATATTCTCCAAGCTCATTCACATTGTTCTTACAAAAGTCCTCTCCCTCCAGGCCTATGGAATCTCAGTTTGTACACAATACCAACACCAGCTCACTCTTTACTACTTAGAAGCAGAGATTAAAAATGAGGGAGAAAGAAAAATATAGTAAGAACTCACAGCAGAGGGAAGTGACAAGTGACAGCCTGACAGCAAAAGAGAAGAAACAGACCAGAATAAAATGCATTTACCCACACTTCATTGAATTTTGCACTTTGGCATTCAGAGCACTGAAGAGAAATCACATGGTGTTAGTACAGGGTGCAGACACTCAGGATTCTTCATTGTAATTAAACTGTGGGACTCTCCTGGTCTGTACGAGTACTAAATCGGCTGCTAGGCACCTTGGGGTTGGGGGTGGGGTGGGGTGGGAGGCATTGGTGGCAATTTTGCTTCAACACCAAAGGCATTATCCCTGAAAGAAATAATTGATAAGCGGGACTTCATTGAAATTAAAAACTTCTGCTCTGCAAAAGTTGGTATATCAAGAGAATGAGAAGACAAGCCACAGACTGGGAGAAAATATTTGCAAAAGAAATGGCCTGTTAGAAAACTGTTATCCAAAATATACAAAGAACTCTTAAAACAGTAAGAAAACAAAAAATCCAATTTAAAAATGTATCAAAGAGATTAACAGACACCTCAAAAGAAGATACACAAATGGAAAATAAGCATACGAAAAAATGCTCCACATCATGTGTCATCAGGGACATGCAAATTAAAACAATGAGATACCACTTACACACCTGTTAAAATAGCCAACATCCAGAATACTAATGATACCAAAAGCTGGTGAGGGCGTGGAGTAACAGGAACTCTCATTCATTTCCGGTGGGAAAACAAAATGGTACAACAACTTTAGAAGACAGGTGGGCAGTTCCCTATAAAACTAAACCCACATTCTTAACACATGATTCAGCATTTATGCTCCTTAGAATTTACTAAAAGAGCTGAAAACATACGTCCACGTAAAAACTTTCTGCACACAGCTGTTTAGAACTTGATTCATAATTGATAAAACATGTAAGCAACCAAGATATCCTTCAGTAGGTCAATGGATAAATAAATGGTAGTATATCCAGATAATGGAATATTATTTGACACTTTTAAGAAATGGGCTATCAAGCTATGAAAACTCATAGAATAACTGTAAATGTTTAATACCAAGAGAAAGAAGTCACTCCTTTTCCCTTTTCTTTATATAGATTCTGTATTTTCTGTCTTGTTTAAAAGTACATCTTCCAGGGGCGCCTGGGTGGCTCAGTTGGTTAGGTGTGCCACTTCAGCACAGGTCATGATCTCGCGGTTCGTGAGTTCAAGCCCCACGTCAGGCTCTGTGCTGACAGCTCAGAGCCGGGAGCCTACTTCAGATTCTATGTCTCCCTCCCTCTCTGCCCCACCCCCGTTCACACTCTCTCTGTCTCGAAAATAAGCAAACACTAAAAAAAAAAAAAAAAGTACATCTTCCAGTCCTAGATTTTGTTGTTCAGTTTTCATACTTAAATATTTATCAAGAATTTTATTTTTATGTGTTAAGTTGGAATTTAATGTCATTTTTCCAGATTAATGTAAATTTTGTCAGCACCATTTAAAATAAACCATCTTTTGCAAGTGACTTGAAATATCACTTTTGTTGCATATTGTGCTATCAGTTTCTGAGCACTATTTTGTTCTAAGATATATCATGAATTAGCAAACTGCAGTTTGAAAAATAAATCCAATCACACCCATATAGCTGCTTTCACCCTAAAAGTTAAAGGAGTTGAGTAGTCTAGGGAGAGACAATTTGGTCCCCAAAGCTGAAAATATTTACTATCTGGCATTTTACAGTAAAAGTTTGCTAATCCCTAATCTATATGTTAATTGCTAGCCACAGATTGTTAACATGGCTTTACAGTAAATTTAACTTCAGCTAATAGAAAATCTTCATTCTCTTTTTTTTCGGGGGGGGTGCTATTTGGGGGCATTTGTTTTTCTATGTAGAGTTTCAAATATATTTAGGCAGTTAAAAGAAAGACTAAAAACTCCATTAGGACTGAAATTGGGGTTGCATTAAGTAATTTATGTGATATTGCTGTACTATCCAAGAACACAGTCTATTTGAGCCTTGTTTTAAGGTCTACCATAAGATTTTATTATTTTCTGTATACATCTACCATCTTTCTTATAAAATGTATTCTTTTTTCTTAATGTTTACTTTTATGTTTGAGATTACATGTGCGTGCAAACTGGAAAGGGGTAAAGAGGGGGTTGGGGAGAGAGAGAGAATTTCAAGCAGACTCTACATTGTCAGCACAGAGCCCGATGTAGGGCTCAAGTTAATGAACCGTGAGATCATGACCTGAGCCGAAATCAAGAGTCAGATGCTTAACCGACTGAGCCACTCAGGTGTCCTTCTTGTAAAATGTATTCTTGGAGTGCCTGGGTGGCTCAGTCAGTTAAGCGTCCAACTTCAGCTCAGATCATGATCTCATGGTTCGTGAGTTTGAGCCCCACATTGGGCTCTGTGCTGACAGCTCAGGTCCTGGAGCCTGCTTCAGATTCTGTGTCTCCCTCTCTCTCTGCCCCTCTCTCTCTGCCCCTCTCCCGCTCACCTCTGTCTCTCTCTGTCTCTGTCTCTCTCTCTCTCTCAAAAATAAGTAAACATTTAAAAAAACTTTTTAAAATGTATTCTTAAGTATTTTATGGTTTGTTTTTATTATATATAGGATCTTTTGGACATTTTCAATTTCTGGCTATTTATCAATAGAATAGGGAAAAACTATTGTATTTTTTTTAAACATTTATTGTATATCAAGCTTCTTTTCTCAATTCTTTTATTCTTAATTGTTTAAAGTCTCCCAGGCTTCACAAGTGTACAAACATGTCAAGTTCAGGTAGTTTTCTCTTTTCTATATTTGTTACAATTTAATGTTCTAGTCTCTATCATTACTTAGATCCTCCAGAATAGTGCTGATTAATAATAATGAGAGTAGGCATCCCTATTTTGTTCTTGATCTGCCTGCTGGTTACTTCTACAATCTTATCTCCTACAACCACACCAGCCTAGTTGCCGTTACACTAACAGGCAAAGCATATTTCTGCCTTAGGTCCTTTGCACGTGCTATTAATGCTGCCTATTGTTCTTCCCCAAATATTTATGTAGCTTCCTCCTTAAATCATGTATCTGCTCAGAAGACCTCACCTGAAAGTGGTTATCCCTGACCAACTGTGTCCTTTCATGTCACTATTCCTTTTAGCTTTATCATTCTCCATAAAACTTATCATGACCTGACTTAAACATATATATATTTGTTTATTGGTTGTCTCCTCTAATAGAATCTAAACTCCAAGAGGGGGAAAAAAAAACAAAACAAGTATTCAGTTTGCTATGTCCTCCATTTCTAGGCCACCTAGAAAGTGCTAGCAGTTGCTCCATGACGAGCTGTCCAAGGAATAAACTGAAAGGATAATTTTAATGCGAAAGCCTTTAGCATATCCTAGTTTGCCAGGGTGTCTTCTGTAGTATTTCAGGGAAGATTCCTTGCCATAGGACTACTGGGTAGGTACCAGGCGTCCCTGAGGAGTTCCCAGGCTCCCAGGCAGCTTTAACGTCTAGGTCCTCACATGAGTCTCTCCACTGCTACTTTTTCCCCCCTCCCAAGGAATAAACTGAAAGGATAATTTTAATGTGAAAGCCTTTAGCATATCCTAGTTTGCCAGGGTGTCTTCTGTAGTATTTCAGGGAAGATTCCTTGCCATAGGGCTACTGGGTAGGTACCAGGCGTCCCTGAGGAGTTCCCAGGCTCCCAGGCAGCTTTAACGTCTAGGTCCTCACATGAGTCTCTCCACTGCTACTTTTTCCCCCCTCCCATCCTGCAGAGTAAACAAAGTTCTGAAGCCTTCGGAGAGCCCAGGCTGGTCACTGTCTGAGTCAGGAAGACACCTCTCATCTCTGTACATGTGCTTGCTTTGGCTTGGGTCTGATTTGAACAGCAGTGGAGACACCAAAGCTTGGCTCTGACAGATATAAAGCTCTCTACCCCAAGCCCATCGGAATAAACACAAAACCCAGATAAAAGCACTCCATGTGTAAAGAAAACACCATTTTAAGACAAGTTCTCTAGCTGATCCCCACTCAATCCCCCAACTTCCGTCTCTTAGAAATTCTGAAACTGCTGTTTTAGGTGGTTGAGAGGGAGTTCAGAGACACAGGTTTAAGATACCACCTTATCCAAAGCTTACCAGGAATTGGATTTCACTCTACTACATGTAAAATACAATTTAATTTACAAAATTAGATCATTACTAGACATTCAGGAAAAAGAACCACACACCCAAGTGTGCTATCTGCTTAAATGCTTTTGAGTATGGAAAACAAAGACTCCAATAGTTCAAATAAAGTAGTAGTTCACTGGAGGTTTTAGGTTTTACCAATCAATGCATTTTCCAAGAAATCATGAAATGAAGTTCAAGTAAACCATCATATAGTCTCACCTAAAAACTGGAAAGGAGTTAATTTCTAATAACATGATTGCTTTCTTAATCCATCCACACATTTCCCAAATTTTTCTGTAAGAGGTCACTTTAAATTTATTCCTCTAATATTGAACATTACATCTGGATGAAGAAAATGTCTTACATACTTTATTTATTATAAGTTATTTGGAAGGCTGTTGCTGTTTGTTCAAAGAGTACCCCAATGTCATTCCGAAGAGCCTAATCACCACATATGGTGGTTGGAAAAAAGCATCCACTCCGTCATCCCACAATCCTAAGAAAGAATATTCCCAACCCCCTACAGTGGGTTCTTTCTACAGCTCATGGGAATAAAAGGCAAGGGAACTACAATGAGTCACAGACTTACTCTGATTAGATAACAGTTCAACCATTACTAGCGTGCTTTATACTTTTCAAAAGCTCGTATCAGACTTTGGCCTCGCTGTGAGCTCAAGTCCCATATTTCAGATCCATAAACAGAGGGCTCCCTTGAAGGTATTTTATGGTTATACACCTAAAATCAGATTGCACTATTAGCCTAAGACTACAACTCAGGTTTTTAAAGTCTACAAATTTATAGGGTACCCAAATATGAGAAATGGAGGGTAAATGAGCTAATAAGGTCTTAAAGGCCTAATAGATTTCTGGGATACAAAAACTGAAGTCAATTTTATGTAAACTGGGTTACAAAAACTGGAATTAAATTTTATAAACTAGAACCCAAATACTTTTCTAGAATGAGAATAATTCATCCACTTAAAAAAAAACAGCAAAATTTAAAAGTGAGAGCCTTAAAGAGATGAAATAATCCTGATACAATTAAAAAATTTGATTCACTAGATGATTTTAAAAGGTCCATAAGAATCAACTACACCAACTGAGGGATTTTAAGGGTTTCAGTGACTAAACAATCCTTCAGTGTTGCCTGAACATATTTAATGTTATAATACCATTTACATGGGCAACATAAACAACCACATTGCTTTTCCTCAAAAGAGATCAAAATAATTTATACAAGTTAGACCAGACTTACATCTTTTATTTAACATAGACAATCTGGAAAACATATTTGAACCCATTTGGGCCATTTCATTTAATTTATTCTTATAATCTGAAGAGTCAACCTATCTGTATTAACTAAAGTATTCAGAGAGGTGTTAACCCGTTCAATTTATTTAACTGTTATAAACTTTTTTAAGACTAAACAAGAGGAAAAAGTCTCCATTTTACAAAGTAGAAAGGAAAGCAGAGAAGAGGTTGAGTCACTTGCCCAAGGTCATCCAGCAACCAGCAGAAAACCAGGCCTTGAGATCCCTGTCCATGCCCTAGAACTCTGTGTACTAACCACACTATGCAGTCAGCTTTACAGTCTGGAAGCCTACCAAAGTCGAGATGGTATGCTTCATGGTAGCAAAAGAAGGAAAAACATTGGGCTATTCTCACAAAAAGCTAAAGGCAGGCGCCTGCTGTAGAAAAAAACTGACAGCTTACTGCACTTGGAAGGCTTTCTACCCCATTCTCCAAAACAAGCTAAGTGAGCCAAATGAATTCAACTTCTTACCGTATATTTCCGGTGAGTGACTTAGGGGAGACAATTAGTAAAATCAACAAACAGGAAATATTCATGACTCATATCCCACACTAGCTGAAGGACTCAACCTAACATCCATATACTCCTACCATCTTCATTTTTATTAATGGGCCAAAAAGGGATGCAAATCGAGCCTGCGTTTGTATCCCTGGCTTGATAAGATGGCTAGAGGCTTCAGTCCAACAAGACCATGTATGCTTTTTCTCAAGATTAATAGTCATGGAAGTTTCAACGTGCCTCCCTTCCCTGAGAGTGAAACTATTACAAACCACAATTTACTTGAGAGATTTTGGGTTTTAACATCCTTTCCTTATAACACCAGAACACATTCATTGAGTGTCTTTACGTGCAATATATTATTGAACTAAATGTCTCACAACAGCCACACATTTTTAAAATTACCTCATGGAAAAAAAGACAGTAAGACTCTATACAGGGGAATGATGTTAACGTCATTAAAGAATCACTTATCTTAAAATAGACACCACTAAAGTTCTCATTGCCATAATTTGGCAAAATCAATCACCTACACAGCCCCCAATTTATAGCAAGGTCAATCTATTTTTCAATAACTTAATTTTAGGATGAAGAGTAAACAATACTCCATTTACAAAAATGTCACTGATAAATGGCTCAGATTACCTAAGAAAGCATAGCAAACATTATCCTAAGGGAAGTGGGTGAGTAGTTGGTACTGGTCAAAATAATGCTAACAACAATACTGATTAAGGGTTTTCTAAGAACCTACAACCTAATTGTATTGCCCCAAATGTTGACTCTGTAAAGAAGGAGTAAACAATGTGGGCAAATGTAGAGAAGATTAAAGCACTGTATGTTGACATGAAGGGAAAATGTTGATGAGACTTCTGTGAGCTAAAAGTGTTTGACAAAAGATGCAATCTTTCACGGATGCAAAATAACCCTGCAAGTTTATTCAGGGATTGGTCAAAGAACAAAGGCATGTTAAGTGCCCTTCTGAGAGAAGAATATTCACGCAAGCATTATTCCCAGTATTACGTACTCTAATTCGTCCTGTATTTTATAGTTAGTATTTCATAAAAGTACTTTTTAAATAGCCATTTTAATTTACTTTCGTAATGATCCTACACTCCTAATTTGCTGTTTATCTATTAACATCCTTGACACTCTGTGTATCTCCTTAACATATCCAATGACATGGAACACACTACCTTTTCAAGTATTTCAACACAGAAACATAGAAAGCATTGTTCTCCTTCTAGGTCATGACAGAGGTCAGACCTTAGGAGAAAACAAGTCCAAGTGGGCATGTGGCTGACAGACATTATCTCAAGAATCATTTTTAAGTCATTTGAAGTTTAAAGGGTCATTGGACCCTTTTGAGAGTATGTCCAAAGAATTGCCATCTGAAATCTGAAAACCAGAGGATTTAAGTGATAGGTAAGAGGGATGGATATAATATTTAGACCAGAGATGAGAAGTCTACAAGGAAACTTGAAAGGTGTCCAAATATTTGAAGACATGTCAAGTAAAAGTAGGTATAAACAAGATCTTACAAGAGCGGACAGGATTCAATAGGTAGAGGTTAGAGAAAAGCAAATTTCACCTGAACTTTCTAACAGCCAGAACTATACAAGAGCACTGGTCGCCTCATTGGACAGAAAGAGTCTGGCAGGAACCGCTGACCATCTCTGTCAGGTTGCTACAACGCAGTGCACAGGGAACCGAAGTGGGTGGCTTCCCAAGTCTGCTCACATTTGCCTACTTCTGTGCTTACAGGATCTGGGGCAAAACAATCCGTTTACCTCTCAACTTATAAAACGGTGGTAAAACAGTAGCATTATAATTTTGTGGTAGTATAAGAGAGGAGGAAAAGATCTGTCTTGCAGAGATAATGAAGCATTATACTGCCCTATGCCTGTGGTAGGTGTCTTAAAATTAACCTGATTAAAATGCATAAATATGGGATGGAAGAGTGAAGATCTTTAGAAGACGCATGATGGAAGGATAAACCCCATGAAAGCCTGTGGAACCATCAGGAAGCAAAATACATGAAAGTGCCATGAGCACCCTAAAAGGCACCACTATGATCTGAGAGCAGAGGTACAGGTTACCCACGAGATGAGAGTCTAACTCCCAAAGAGCAGCTTAGCCACTGGAAAGTCTGGCTCTAACTCGTAGTTGTGAAAGCTTTTTAAGCTGCCAAAATATTTCAGTCACATGAAAACTGAGGTTGTCAGGCTTCCTTAAAATTCCATTCTTCAAAAATAAGCCTCTCATCCCTAGAGAGACTAATTAAAAACAAAAATCTCCATTTCTAACCATCTATGCGTTTGGTCAGAAATACTAATGAGAAACTAGACTCTCAGATAAAAGGCTACTTAACAGATTAGTCAACCCACCCTCCACCCTCTGGCACCACCAGCCCACCTCCCTTGGAGTCTAACCCCACTGAGAGACAAAAGAAACATGCCTCAAGTGATTCACACCAAGAAGAGGAATGGCTCCAAACCCCAGCACAGAGACTTGTAGTACTATTACTATATATGGTAACTGTCACACCTCAATATCTCCATCTTCAAAGATGGAAGCCTACTCCCCATATTTTTTCCTTCTCACCAATTCAGTTAAAGAAATGTCTGAGGGCACCTGGGTGGCTCAATCAGTTAAGCGTCCGACTTCAGCTGAGACCATGATCTCATGGCTTGTGAGTTTGAACCCCACATTGGGTTGTGTGCTGACAGCTTGGAGCCTGGAGCCTGCTTCAGATTCTGTGTCTCCCTCTCTCTCTGCCCCTCCTCTGCTCGTTCTCTCTCTCTCTCTCTCTCTCACTCTCTCTCTCTCTCTCAAATAAATAAACATTTAATAAAATGAAAGAAAAGTTTGGAAAATGTCAAATGGACTTAATACAAAGTAGCATCAGAATTAATGATATACTGAGGTTTCCACCACTGAAAACTCATAAGCAGTTCCATAATTATAAGAACTGAAGAACAGTAAGAGCCAAGAGAAAGGGGTCATTTTATTAGTTTCCAAATGTGACATGAGAAATCAGAAATTAATAGAAAAATGCCCTAACAGAAGATCACTACATAACATTGTTAGCAATATGAATATAACCAAAGGGAAATTAATGATCAGAAGCAGAGCACCAGTACCCTGCAGCTTTCAGAAAGAAACTCAGCAAGAACTCATTTATCTAACACTGTAGGAGGCTGGGTCACTCAACATATTTGAGAGTTCACCCAGCTCTTACCTTTAAGCAATAATATTGCATTTCAAACACAGTGCATAGAACAGAAATTAATCTCCTCATGATGCTGGATAGAATGCGGAATATCAATTATAATACCATGCGAACAAGGCAGATATCTATTTTGTTTTTACATTAACTGACTACAAACTGCTGTGATTTTTAAATATTCTTATATGCTTTTTATTGTTTTTCTTTTCCCATAGAGTGCCTTGTTCTCAGGCTATGATTGTATCAGCTTTCGTCTTGCCAACATCTCTACCTCTGACATCCTAACTTTGCCCACCCCCACATCTAATGTGAGCTATGACAGCAAGTAAACACATTTGTAAAAATTCTGGGTAAAAGGTAAAGGCACATGATCAAGGGCCTCATAGTCTCTCCTACAGGATTAGTGTGTGTCTGCTTTTAGGCACTGGGTTTATGGCTGTTCCCTCAAGCTACTTAAAAGTCTTTTTCTACCTACTTCAAGATTCTCAGCCACATGATGGAAAATGGAGATTCTACAGAACCTAATCTCTGAATATATGGAAAGTTCATTCATATATTATGGGACAAGAAATACATTTTTACTTCACACCTTCTATATGCTGCTGTGGTTGTGAAAACAGATATAAAAGGCAGCATGGTGAGAGACATAGGTGAGGACATTAAAAACTACAACCCAAGAAAGCAGCTCTGAAAACTGGATGTAGTGCCCTGTGAACACTGAGAAGGTGGCAAGACAGACTTAAAAGATGACAGGAGGGGCGCCTGGGTGGCTCAGTCAGTTAAGCGTCCGACCTCGGCCCAGGTCATGATCCCATGCTTCATGGATTCGAGCCCCGTGTCAGGATCTGTGCTGACAGATCGGAGCCTGGAGCCTGCTTCAGATTCTGTGTCTCCCTCTCTCTCTGCCCCTCCCCTGCTTGCATTCTGTCTGTCTCCCAAAAATAAATAAACATTAAATAAATAAACAAACAAACAAATAAATAAAAGACGACAGCAAAACAGGTCAGGAAAAGCTTCCTGGAAGAGAAAACTTGTAAACTGAGTGTTGAAGACTAGTCAGAGCTCAGATCCATCCAGGGGAAGGAGGCGCAGAGGAAACCCCATACGCCAAGGCACTGCAGTAACAAAGAACAGGAGGTTTTCTGGGAACCACAATCAATTTGGTATAGCTGGGCTATCCTGTCTGTGTGGAGAAAATGGCAGAAAATGATGAGACAGCACACCAGGATCTGATAATGGGGGACCAAATATGTCATAATAAGATTTTAGATTTTGTCTCAGGAGCAATCCGAAAGCACTGACAGAATTGAACTATGAGTGGTAAGACCAAGAAGTTTTTCAGATTGAAAAATTACCCTGGCAAGAAGGAAGGACTTCAAAGGAGCAAGAGGACACCGTGCCCTGGGGAGAAATGATGCTAGTCTGAATAAGGCAATGAGACTGGAAAATAACAAATGGTTCGAGAGGTACAGCAGGTGGCCCAGCCTACAGCAAAGTGGGTTTAAACGGGGGTGTGGAGGGTGGGGGAAACAGAGGGAGAGAAAAGAGAGTAGCAGCGATGGAAAGTAAAAAAGGTAAACACCAGAGAGGTTACAAAAGGTTACTATAAAACTCAGCTAGTGGATGTCTGTTCTACTTACAAAACTGGAGAAATAACATACTACTTGATTATGGTAAAAAGAAGATAAAGCTGGCAAAAGAAAAGTCTAGGAATACAGGTATTTTACCAGAAATATTAAAAAGGAATTTCCTGTGTAAAAGATCATGAATAACTTCTGATATCTGTATTATTTTATTACATCATTTAGTAGTGAGATAGAAAACCTACTACATTCCCAAATGCTAAAGGATAGTTTTCCTTTATTCCACACAATCTCTGACGTAGATGAGACTGGTTACGTCATCCTCCCCCTTCCTTCTCTTGACATCTCTGCCAGATGATCAAGTCTCTCCAATTAATGAGATTCTCACATCCAAAAAAAGGCAGTTCATTTCATTTTTTGATAGTCCCAACTAATTTAAAGTCCCTTTAAGGATAAAACTGACATACAGTCTTTTTTACTTTGACAGATAATCACTTCCCTGCAACTTCCACCAAGGATTTCCAAATACTATGCCCTAGAGTTTCACATCATGAATCAAAGCAATTCTTAAAGCACCTTTAAAACATAAAAATAAAACAAGCAGTTGATTTCTTCTGATAATTGATTTATTGATAATCAATAACCAGGTATTTTTGTCCTTGTCATTTAGTTGTCAGTCATGTAGGCTGTATTTATCACATGCAGTATTTGTCCAGTTATGGTTGTTTCTCTAAGTCTTTACTGACGTTAGGGTAGAAGATCCATTATAGCTGCCAGTTACATAACTCATTTTCCTTGATTTACTGGCAAGAAATCATATTAATTTTGCTCCCCAACAATGAAAGCATCTTTGTCATCGGAAGTTTGGTAAACTCTACTGGAAGAATTTCTTATTTTAAAAAGCTTACGTTCCTTTCTTTCTCATCTCCAATTCTGACTTGTGGTTACTGGTAAAAGAAATACAAGAGGTACTCAGGCTGAAAGTGCTAAATTCATTCACTCAAAAATACAACTTGTGTAGGAAATTTCTGATGTTTTGCTCAGTGAGCCAGGACTCTATATAATGAAGTCAATACTTTCTATTTTCTACTTCACAATTCAATCAGTTGAATATTAGGCTTTAGAAATAATCACATTCAATGTCAGCTATCATCATTATCGTTCAATATTTTTCAGTAGTTTTAGTCAAATGAGAAAATATATAGAGAGTACAAGAAACAGAATTGGTCTTACTTGCAGAATAAGATGACCAACCTAGAAAATCAACTAAGAAACTACTGAAATGAATAAGATTTTGGTGAAAAGACAGTACACAGACTGAACTGTAGAAATCACCATGCTTCTTATTAAAAAAGAAAAAATGAAAAACGTAACAGAGATTTCCAGCTCAAGCCGATAGACTGAATATATGCTTTTGTAGCCTTTCTCTCCCAAGACAGGAAATGAATACAAAAGGGAAAAACCTGTAATAGTCAAAACAACGTTAGGGAGGAGTAGTGATTACTACACAAGAGAGACTAAAACAAGTGTCTTGTGGACATGTGATGAAGGTACAGACGAAGAGAAGCCAAAGCCCAGACCCATGGGAGAGGGAGGGAGTACGAGGGAAGAGGAAGCCAATCTCCCCTGAGACCCCAGATGGGCTCACCAGCAGGTGTGGAAGGTGGGTGTAAGAATTGGGAGTGAAAACAGGGGAATTAAATAAAGCAGCTGTACCAATTGCCCCACTTCCCCCAAATAAAACACATCTTTCCAACCCTGACCCCAGAGACAATCCAGGCAAAGAAGACAGTCTGTGATAAAACCGTTCAAACTGCCTACAAAGATAGGCCTATTCTGGGAGGGTTGAGGTCCAAAAGGCAAGCCTAGCTATTTGTTTATCTAGAGTCACCCACTTCCCTCATGCCTATGGACAGACTTCCCATTCACTCACCCTAAAGCAAAGTCTCACCCGGGTGCACAGATCTGCTCAGTTCTTCCCACAGAGATGCCTACTGAGGAAAGAGACCTACAGGAAAACAGCCAGTCAGAACTCCAAAATAATCAACAAGAAGAAAAAATTTATATTACAAAAGAAACAAACTACTGAATAAACAGATAATTTACAGAAGAGAAGTTTTAAAAGCCTATTATTTCGTAATATAAATAACTTGCATATTATATGGATATACCCAGGAGAATTGTAGACATGGCATAGAACAAAACAACAACAAAGTACAAAAAGAACGGAGCATAAGAAAAAATTGATTGTTGAAATTAAAATATTCAATATAAGAATTAAAAGAAAAAAGAAAGAAAATGCTTAAAACACTACAAGAACACAATGGGACAAAAACTGGGACAGAAAAGATGAGAGAGCATCAATCCAGAAGGTCTATTATCCCATTGATAAGTTTTTGAAAAGAAAATCTAGAAAAGAAAAAGGATATAATTATTTTTAAGTAAGTAGTAAGTTCCCAGAGGAAATGCATGAGAGGCAAAACAAGATGAATGAAAGAGACTCTCATTGAGCCTCACGCCTATGGCATTTCAGTATAAAAGGACCAAAATAAAAAAAAAAAAATCATAAAAGTTTCTAGAAAAACAAACACACAGAACAATCACTTACAGAAGGATGAGAATCACACTGGCATCACATTTTTTATCCCAACACAACACAAGTATAAAAAAAAGTATTATCTTCAAACTTGTAAGTGAAAGTTACTATAAACCTAGAATTCTATAGCCAGCCAAATATCAATTCAGCGTGAATGCAAAATAAACACATTTTTTCCAAATGCAGGTGTTGAAAGCCTCCCCCCCCACACACACACAACTTCTGCTTGATGAATTATTTATGTTTCTCAGCAAGATGACAGAGAAAACCATGAAAGAGAAAGTCACAGGACCCAGAAAACAATGTCTTCAAGAGTGCAATGGAGAATTATCCCTGAAGATGAATTTGCAGCAGATTTAGAGAATGGTAGTCAAGGCTGGTAGAGGAGGTCAGAGGACTCCTGGAGGGAACGTGGACTCCAAGTGATGGTACTGATCTTCAAGGTATGTTAAAGGCTGATTATGCTTTTTCAAGGAAAAAAGAAGAGGTAATTCAAAATTCTAAAAAATCTAGAATGATTCAGAAGAAGGCTATGGCCAAAAATAAAGCATCTAAAACGTGACAAGATTTTGTGGAATTAATGAACTATAAAAGAAAAAGGCAAACCATTTGTTCTAGAAGCCAAGAATATCTCCTTTTGGGCACCCAGGGTCAGAGACAATAAAATCTTACCCCTCGGTCAACATAAAATAAAAATATTTATGTTATCATAATAACATCAAGAGTGTTTACTGGTTTTTAACTTTTACAATCAAAAGTTTGGAAGATTTAATTATGGTTACAGAACAGAATTCAATGTTGTCAGTCTCAGAATTCAATGTTGTCAGTTTATTTTTATGTGTAAAAATAAATAGTTGCTATAAGACAGTACTTGGGAGAGGGGAGAGAGGAGAGAGGTGAAACCAGGGGTAGAGGGCATTAATGTCATCTTATACAGTGAAATGTGGAGGGATACTCAGAAAAAATTAATAGAACAAGAGATTTAAAACTAATGAAAATCAAAAGACAATCAGTGGAAGAGATTAAAAAGCTAAAAACTGGGGAAATGTTAAGGTGAAGTTAATAGATAATGCAAACACATGTATGTCAGAATGAAGAATAAAGTTTAAAATTGATAAATGAAGGTATACACACATTGATACATATACTTATAGATGTGTATATACATATGTGAATATGTATGTATTGGACCTTTCATTGTGGGATAACCCAAAACTTTTGAACACATTCTCCACATTCTAAAAGTTTCCTTAATTATTAATCCCACTTTCTCAAAGTAGAATGCCAAAAACTATTGTCCAGTCTCCATCACAGCTAACATAAAGATGTAACCTAGGTGCTGTCAATCAAACCCAATTCACCAGTGAATTACATGAGGGACTGGGCAAGGGGATTCCAATTTTCTGGCAAAAGGTACGAAGCCTATTTTTAGGTTAAAGACACCAGCAGCTGGCCTACTCATGTTGGCATATATGCAATTCGCCCTAGCCCATTAATGTTTTATGCTGCTAAGAAACACAGTAAGAGGCAAAGCATAACCATAAAGCTGAGAGCCTCAGTGAAAAACAGTTCCATACACTATGCCTCTTGACTCAGGCCAGCCCATCTGCTCTGTTTTAGAAGTGTTTATTACATGGTTCTCCCAACTTTTATGAATTTTGCCCTTAACTCCATAACTCAGCAGGTTCACTTCTTCCTGACTCTAGTTACAAACCCTTCCTTGCTCTAGTAACAAAGCTGTGTATGTTTTAAGAGTTCTGCCTAACCTTCTTTTTTCCACAGACCCTGTTATTTTTGATACTTGTTTACAATTCAGGCCTTTTCAGAAATGAATAAAGTATTATAGCCAAAATACTTGTACAGTGCAGTTTCTTAGAGATATGGAAGTAGCCATCAGAACAAAACAGAGAAGTGGTTAAAAGTGGCTGGTTTGGGGTGGACCTAGAAACAGGGATGGAAAATGTTGCTTTGCATTATATGCTCCATTAAACTGTATGTGTCATTGACATGTTAATGTATGACTTTAATTTTTTTTAATCTCTTCTATTACACACAGAAAAAGGGGGGAAACAGGAAAAACTAATAATAATGATGTTATTCACAATATCAACAGAAATGCAAAAAATACTGAAAAAGAAACTTAAAATGTGTAACAACTACATAAAAAAACATGTAACTTAAAGATATAAAAGAAAACAGGCAGGGTGCCTGGGTGGCTCAGTCGGTTAAGCATTATACTTCGGCTCAGGTCATGATCTCCCAATCCATAGGCTCGAGCCTTGAATGGGGCTCTGTGCTGACCACTCAGAGCCTGGAGCCTGCTTCAGATTCTGTGTCTCCCTTTCTCTTTCTGTCCTTCCCCCACTCATGCTCTGTCTGTCTGTCTGCCTCTCTCTCTAATAAATAAACATAAGAAAGCAAGAAAGCAAGAAAGAAAGAAAAAGAAAGAAAGAGGAAGGAAGGAAGGAAGGAAGGAAGGAAGGAAGGAGGAAGGAAGGAAGGAAGGAAGGAAGGAAGGAAGGAAGGAAGGAAGGAAGGAAGGAAAGAAAACAAACAGGGGGTGCCGGGATGGCTCAGACGATGAAGCGTCCAACTTCAGCTCAGGTCATGGTCTTGCTGCTTGTGGGTTCGAGCCTTGCATTGGGCTCTGTGCTGACAGCTCAGAGCCTAGAGCCTGCATCAGATTCTGTGTCTCCTCTCCCTCTGCCCCTCCCCTGCTCACACTCTGTCTCTGTCTCTCAAAAAGAAATAAACATTAAAAAAAAATTAAAAGAGGGGCGCCTGGGTGGCTCAGTCGGTTAAGCGTCCTTCTTCGGCTCAGGTCACGATCTCGCAGTCCGTGAGTTCGAGCCCCGCGTCGGGCTCTGTGCTGACAGCTCAGAGCCTGGAGCCTGCTTCCGATTCTGTGTCTCCCTCTCTCTCTGCCCCTCCCCCGTTCATGCTCTGTCTCTCTCTGTCTCAAAAATAAAAAACATTAAAAAAAATTTTAAAAAAATTAAAAGAAAACATAAAACAGAGAGAAAACCAAATTCCTGTAAGAAAAGCAACAAAAGTGTGTGACAGAGAATGTATGTATTTGGAAGGGCTGACTATCTATGACAGATAAGAGCAGTTTCAATTTTGGAGTAGATAAATTATAGAGGCAAATGGTATTATTCCCCAATTTTATTTTTTAAGAAACTTTGTAGATCACAGTTTCTTTTTTTTTTTTTTTTTTAATTTTTTTTTTCAACGTTTTTTATTTTTATTTTTGGGACAGAGAGAGACAGACAGAGCATGAACGGGGGAGGGGCAGAGAGAGAGGGAGACACAGAATCGGAAACAGGCTCCAGGCTCTGAGCCATCAGCCCAGAGCCCGACGCGGGGCTCGAACTCACGGACCGCGAGATCGTGACCTGACTGAAGTCGGACGCTTAACCGACTGCGCCACCCAGGCGCCCTGTAGATCACAGTTTCAATAGAGTTTTAAGTTAAATTATAACAGCTAGACACTGCAAAACTAGAGTGTTATAACAGAAAAGGCAAGGCAAACTTACCAATTATAGTATAAATGCTACAATTTCCTAAGTGTAAGTACCAGTTTAAATGCCATCCAAAAAAAAAAAAAAAAAGAAGAAAAAGCCAACGAATGTAGATTTCTTACATTACACCGAAAATGTTCAACTAAGAACACAAAGTACCTATGAGCTTTTTTCACTATGAAATGAGGTAATGGATTTCTTTCTTTTCACTGCTATTCTTAACAGCGAAAGCAAATAGTTTCAACAAAATAAAATCTTGAGTGAAACTCAAATAATTTAAGTGTATAAGGGGACACATCAAATAGGATTAGAAATGGAAAAATGTAATTATAAAATTTAATCTTGCTCTCTCCAGTTCATGTAGAAAGGAAAATAATAATGCCAAATGAAATGAAATATGGTAATGTGATTTACGAGGTATATACAGTATTCAGGAATGTTATATTCTTTGAAAAATGTTACACAGGTGGGCAAATGTGAAAGAAAATTCTTGAAATGTTATAAAATATTTGCAAGCTCAAGTTTAGAAGCTTTTCATCAGCAAAACTCAAATGATACTTTCTAAAGCATGAAGTTAGATAATTGTAAAATAACTATCCTAACATGAGGCATGGTTATACTATGAAAATGTCAGCATGCCAGGATTGAAGACCTAAGATTGAACTGCAGTTCTGCTACTTATTAGCCAAGTGACTTCCGGAGGTTTCTATGCTTTCTGAGACACAGTTTCCTCATTTCTAAAATGCGAATAGAAATTCTTAGCCTAGAGAATGGAAATGACTACATCAGAACACAACAGTTCTGACAGAAAGCCCAGCATAAAATAAACAGAAACTACCCCTCCCCATAAATACATTTCTATTGCCAATATCGTCTATACTTGCAAGTTACATACAAATTATAGCATCAATCACAGTTGTTTCATCACATCTGAAAAATATTTACAAATTCTGCTCAAACTCTGCTTGAGAAGATGCATGCTTCTCAAAGGCAAAGGCTAAGAGCCCAGTGATCTCATCAGCTTTGTGACCCAGATGGAGCAAGTTACTCTACCTTCTCCAAACCTAGTTTCTTCACCTATAAATAATGACACTGGTGTCTAATTAGCAGAACTGTTGTGAATACTAAAGGAGGTATGCACAAAATATGTTGTTTTAAACTCTTATTTACCATCCATTCGCCAGGCACTATGTTAAAACTTGTTCTATTACGTATATTATACAAAGTTAGATCAGACCCCAGTTATTATCTTAATCTTTCTCAAAACATGTCTAAAACATAAGTCTTACCAAAAATAGACCACGTAGCAGGGGTGATACTTTCAGGGTATTTTTTCCTACAGAAATTACCACTTTCTCCTTTAATTTCTTTCACTGAAAAACTGAATTATTATTACATTATTGTTATTACATTTTGTGCTATTTTTGAAATGTAATAAGATCATTCAACAAATATTTACTGAGTATCTTCTCTATGCTGTACACTCTTCAAAATTCTGAAGGATACAGTAATAAAATTCACAAAACTCCCCTGCCCTCATGGAACTCAGAGGAATCTTCCAAGAGCCACCATGCAGGACAGTAGATGCAGAAGTCACATCCCAAATATAGCATCCAAGAACCTAGAACTCTCTCCAGTTAGCACAACTAACTAGCTGTGGTCATGACAAAGAAAATCCTATAGGAACGAGGAGTTGGCAAAAGTGGACCCAAGTTCCAAATGGTCAGCCTTCCTATTTTGGAACAGAACAACTGTTCTTATCAGACAAGGTGACCTTGCCCTCCCTGTCTGCATTCTTGGCAAGGTCAACCCACATCCAGAATAATTCCAAACTAAAAATGATAATTTCATTACTCCTAAAGGAAAGCATTTAATTTTTACCCCAGACAATATTAAGTCTAAAAAAAGATTTTTGAATCATTTCTTAAATAGATTTTTGATATTAGAAGCTTATTATAGTCATGAAAGAAATATACAAAATGTTAAAATTATCTATAGTCTACATCAGAAAAATATATACCGCTCTCAATAATTAAACACAACATGGTAAATCAGTAACACTTTTAAACCTAAATATCCTTGCCGTGTCAAACAGACATATCACCTGGACATATTCTTTGATTACATGTGTTTACAAAAAGCTTATTTAGAGGGTGAAAAAGAAGAGCAGAGGGAGGTTCCTAATTTGTTTTCAGCCTAACAGATCATCAGTTCTGATAAACACATTAAAGAA
This sequence comes from Panthera tigris, assembly GCF_018350195.1. Classification (NCBI taxonomy): domain Eukaryota; kingdom Metazoa; phylum Chordata; class Mammalia; order Carnivora; family Felidae; genus Panthera; species Panthera tigris. Next base: position 71,719,713 of record NC_056664.1, on the reverse strand, counting down.
AACATTTGGGTTAGATTATAATATGTGTTCTAGGGAAAAAAATGCTCTCATACTATTTATTCAGAACTACAACATAAAATATGCTTAATTTATAATGACAGAGCCAGGCCCCACTATGGAAGCCTGGTTTCCATGAAACTTGGCTTAAGAGAGGCCTCTAGTGGATATAGGTAATCATTAGCTTTTCTTCCCACCCCAGCCCCCACACTCTAGTATTGCTCTAGTTCTCATTCATTCTCAGATTCTCTCTCTCCCCTATACCTCACAAACTAAAATCCTCAAGCCAAAGAGCTAGTATTCAATCAGTGAATTATTCAATCAAGTCCAAGAAATCAAGTAAAAAAAATGTATATAACAGGTAGCACTAAACCATTGTAGATTCTCTAAAGACAAATTCTCCAACTGCCCCATAAAACCAATTTAGAGCCATTCAGTACAAAGTATACACCCTAAATATTACCTTGCTAGTGTTGGCAATCTTAATAAAAATGAAATCTAAGGTAATCTAAAATCAACCCTATGAAAATAAAAATAAACTCAAAGGCTACAAAATTACAATTAAAGTCATAAAATATAACCCTTATGAGTTTATCTTGATCTTCAATGGTAATATGAGTCTGCTGAAACTGTTTTGCACTATTCACAAATACACTAACACCAGGTACAGATATAGAGAGCAAGCAAACTTGGTTCTTTATATATAAATGATTAGACACACCCAAATGACCAAGGTTTAACTTCTTCCCAGTTCTGCTCCTGTAATAAACCTTTCCTTTCTTATTGAAGGACTCAGCTCCCAGAACCTCCTGCCATGACCCCAGCTGCCAATCTCAGAACCTGCCTTACCTTTATCCATGGTCCCAATTTGTTCTTTTTTTTTTTAACATTTATTTATTTGAGAGAGAGAGTGAGAGTGAGAGCGAGCGCGGGAGTGATGGAGGGGCAGAGAGAGAGGGAGAGAGAATCCCAAGCAGGCTCTGAGCTGTCAGCACAGAGTCCCACATGGGGCTCGAACTCACAAACACTGAGATCATGACCTGAGCTGAGATCAAGAGTCAGATGTTTAACCAACTGAGCCACCCAGGCACCTCACCAGGGAGGTCTTTTAAAGCAAGAATGGAAAGAGCTGGAGTGCAAGGTCAAGAGAAGAGGATGTTAAATCCTCCCTCCTGACTATAGTCACTTCCTCAGGCTACCGCGCAATTACTTCCAGCTGCTATCCCACATTGTAGTATCACAGAGGCCTTGCCCTGCTCCTAAGATGCCCCCAAAATACTAACACTACAGATACCTCAGCATGAAGCCAAAGAACAACCATTTGCATCAATGGGCACATCACCATCTTTTGGGGCGGAAGGGGAAAAGTGAGGGAAAGCAAGAGAGGTAGAGAGAAGAGCAAACAGGTAGGGAGGAAGTTCCTGTCTACACCATTTCCACAATTTAAAAACGTAACGACCCATCTCCTGAGTACCTCTGAAAAAGTAGATTACTTTGGGGGAGAGGGGAAAGCGGTGAGGCTTTGAGACAGTGTATTGTACCAGTCTGTTTGAATTGACAAAACCCCTCATAGGAAGCAGTGCATAATAGCTGTGACGGATGTTAAAAGTCACAGATCACTCCTGAGACCAGTAGAAAGGCCAAAGGGAACAGGCCCAGGCTGAACTCTTCCAGCTCTAAATTCCATAACAATGACCCACCTGCAAAGCAGGCAAGGAAATAAGAGGAGAAAGGTTCTGAAAAGCCCAAATTAGTATCATAAGGTTTGAAGAGTAAAGCATGTGTTCTTGATTCATGAGAAATCATTACAGGCCTTCCCTGGCCAATGTACAAGTCTCAGTTATAAAGTCTGGTCATCTGGATCCCATGCACAGCTGGTGATGATATGACAGCAAAAGATAAAAGAACACTTAAATTTAAAAAGGCTTAAAACCATGAAATTAAGCACAGAAATATATCCATGAAGTAAACAACCATATACCTTAATAAATGTAAATGTCTTAACACAGTGTAACAACTCATGTTTGTTTGGACTAAATTATTTTCAAAAGATAAAATTATATACATTATGTTTTCCTTGAGAAAGTATAAGCGAAAAGGTTTTGAAAATATTGACATGCAAAAGGTTAAGTAGTTTTGAAAGCTGCTACACAGAAATAGTGACTCTCATCTATGCAGAAAATTATAAGAACACATTTCTCAGAAATTACAGATAACTGAGGTTAAGTATAGTCAATTTCACTTTGATTTTTAGAATAAATTGGTCCTATTGTAATGAGAATTCAAATGATAATTTGTATATACCATTATGAAAAATGGACAACGGTCAAGAAAAATAAAACAAATTAAAACTAAGGTCAAACTAAAACTTAAAAATAAACGCTTCAGCTTAAAATAAAAATTTTTAAGTTTATGTATTTATTTTGAGAGATAGTGTGCACATGCTCATGAGCCGGGGAGGGGCAGAGAGAGAGGAAGAAAATCCCAAGCAGGCTCAGCACAGGTCAGCCCAGAGCCCGACACAGGCTTTGAACTCACGAACTGTGAGATCATAACCTGAGCCTAAATCAAGAGTCAGTCACTTAACCGACTGAGCCACTGAAGCGCCCTGACATAGATTTATTCATAAAGCAATATTTTAGAGTTACTTTTTACACATTTATATAAGCAACAAAAATCAGAAAAAGTACCAAAATCAAAACATTTCAATAGTAAACAGTTTTCATAGCATATTATCAAACTTTCTTTTGCTGATATTCGTATTAATTCCACAGCAAATATCTACTGAACACCAAACCTATGCCAGGCATTTTTTCAGGTACTGAGAATTCAACAGTGACCCAGCAGACAAAAGCCCCTACCCTCACAGAACTTACCTTATAATGGGGGAAGAAAATAGACAGTATAAATAATAAAGTTACATAATAGGTTAGATCATTTAATCTCTCTAGAAAAAAAAAAAAAGGAAGAAGGGGTAAAAGGGAGTCTTGGTAAAAGGGATGGGATCTAATATTAAGTAAGCAGGTCAAAGAAGGCTTGAATGAGAAAATGGTATTTGAGTGGTGACCTAACACATTGGCTTGGCTGAGAGTCCATGAAGAGCATTTCCTGAAGGGGGGATGGATGATGGGGTGTGGAATGTGGTGAGACGAAGTAAAACCCTGTAGACTTTGCTAAGAAACTTGACCTTTCCACTAAATTTAATGGGAAACTACTGAGGCCATTTGAGACTAGAAGGGAAATGATGTGACTCACATTTGAAAGCATCAGTTCTGCCTTGGGCAAGTAAAGTGCAGAAGCAAGACTAGTTTGAGGCTATGGCCAAAACCCAGGTGAGAAATGCTCACAGTGTGGACCAGGATCAAGGGTAACAGCCTCAGAGGTGATGGTCAGATTTCTGGACATATGGTGTAGACAAGGCAGCAGGATCTGCTTTGGAATTGAATGTAGGCAGGCAAAACATGAAAGGGAGAGGAATAAAAAAAAAGGCTCCAAGGAGTAAAGGCAAACTCTTATTTATTTAAATAATTAGCAGAATTTAATCTTCAACTAAAGTAATGCATGTCAAAGCTCTGTGTCAGAGCTCTCTTCTCTTCTCCATAAACATATGGAAATCACCCACACCTTATGAATTGTCATTTTTCTTTTCTTTTTTGCACTTTTATGTAGTTGATTCTACGTTGAATGACAATATTATTCTTGAATCCTGAGTTTCTTTCAAAGACTGTCATCAAGTGCTTATTATCCATAGGCAGCATCTCTGAATTTCTACACATTAAAAACAACAGCAACAACAACAACAAAAAACTTCATTTCAAGCTGGACAGCACCTCACACCTAACTCTATGCCTGGCCATTGTTTGTTTGTTTGTTTTTTAACTTGTAGCTCGCTTTTTAACTCACTTTGAATGTGGTCTGTATCTCAGCAGGAAAGTCCCCTCAAGCCCTCAACACTTAATCATGGTTCTTATACCTGGGGAGCTTGGGAAGAACAGCTCTACTTAGGGGTATGGGTTTCTGGCTGAATAACGGAAAAAACTCCTCCTGGTCAGAGCACACCAAAGCTCTAAGTCTATAAAAAGCTAACCAATGGCAGCACAGCAGTCCATCTTCACTCCAGTACAACGCGGTAACTACTATAACCTTGTAACATATCTTGACTTATGGTATGTGCGTCGGTTGCTTGCATCTTCTCTAATTTCTCTGAATAATATTTTGTGATTTTCTGTGTAAAGCTGTTACATATGCATCACTCAATTTCTCCCTAGATGTTTGATTCTTTGATATTTTTGCAAAATGTTTTCAATTTATTTTCTATTTGTTGCTGGTACATAAAAATACAGTTATTGTATATTGACCTTGTTTCCAGGGGTGTTGGTACACTTAATTCTAATAATTTGCCTACCGATTCTTGTAGATCTTCCTACATACAAATCACATTATCTATGAATACTAAGTTTTACTTCTTCTTCCCAATCCATATGATCTTTGTATCTCTTGCGTTTATGTATGGACATCCTTGTTGCATTCCTGGATCTCAATGGGAAAGTGGTCAAAATTTCACTAGGAAATATAATTTTCGCTGCAGGCTTTTTATAGCTCTTCATAGCTACAAGATAAAGTTACCCTTTATCATATTAATAGAATTCCATTCTATTTCTAGGCTACTAAGAAATTTTCATTATGAACGGATATTGACTTTTAACAAATGTTTTTCTGTATTATGAAGATCATCAGGATTGTTTTTCCCATTTTCTGTTCATGTGGGAAATTGCATCAACCACTGTGTGAATGTTTATGAATGTCAAACACCCTTTGAATACTTGAAATAAACCCTCAGCTTTGTCTCTTGATATATGGCTGGATTTGACTTTCCAATATTTTGTTTCAGATTTTTACATCTACATTCTTAAGAAAAAAATGTCTATTATTTTGCTTTATATACTGTCAGAAACAGGTTTGATATGAATATTAAGCCAGCCTTATAAAAAGAATGTGGAAGTTTTTCCTCTTGTTCTATTTTCTGTAAGAATTTGTATAAGAATTGTGTTTTAAAGAATTCACCAATAAAGCCCTATGAGTCTAGGGTTTTCCTTATATAAGCATTAATAAAAATGGATTAAATTTCTTTGATATATGACTATTGAGATTACCTAATTATTATTTTGAAAACATTATATTTTTGCAGGAGTCTGTCCATTTCACCCAAACTTATTTGTAAAATTATTCATGATATCCTCTCAATATCTTTCTATTGTCTGTATTCTCTGCTTCTTCATACCTGATATTTGTCATTTGTTTTTGTCCTATTTTTTTCATTAGTCTTCCTAAAGGTTTATCAAGTACATTAATCTACTCAAAGATCTAAATTTTACTTTATTAAGCTTCTCTATTGTACATTTTCTGTTTTACTGATTTCTACTTTTTATCACTACATTTATTCCATTTTCTCTAGGTTTGATTTTCTTTCTGGAATGGAAATTCAGATCATTAATTTTTTTGTTCTTATTCCTGTTTTCTAAATATATGTATTTGCACAGTCATACTGTTCTGTCTGAGCATGGTTTTAGCTAAATCTTGAAATTTTTGATATGTAATAACTTCATAACACTTCAGTATTTTTCTAATTTCTATTGCAGTTTACAACCCATGATTTAAATTTTTTTTTTTAACGTTTATTTATTTTTGAGACAGAGAGAGACAGAGCATGAATGGGGGAGGGTCAGAGAGAGGGAGACACAGAATCTGAAACAGGCTCCAGGCTCTGAGCTGTCAGCACAGAGCCTGACGCGGGGCTTGAACTCACGGACCGCGAGATCATGACCTGAGCCGAAGTCGGCCGCTTAACCGACTGAGCCACCCAGGCGCTCCCTTTTTTTTTTTTTTAATTTTTTTTTTTTAACGTTTATTTATTTTGGAGACAGAGAGAGACACAGCATGAATGGGGGAGGGTACAACCCATGATTTAAACGTAAATTATTTAATTTGTAAAAAGTTGAGGCTTTTCTGGTATTTTTTATTTCAATTTCTAACTGAATTCCACTGTTCAAACATACTCTAAATGACTTCAAACTTCAGAGGTTTAGCATTGTATGTTTATGTCCTAACATTTGGTTGGTTTTGATAAATGTTCCATATTCAATCGAACTAGGCATATTGTGGTGATCATTTCATAAGGTATATGAATATTGAATCACTATGTTGTACACCAGAAACTAATACTATATGTCAATTATTCTTCAGTGGAAAAAAGAAAAAAGAATTATTCCTTATATAGTTGAGTACACAATTAGGACAAGTTTAACTCTTCAGATCTTCTATATACTTACTGATACTATCTGCTTGTTTGATCAGTTTTTTAAGAAGGGTGTCAAAGTCTCCCACTATGATTGTGGATATGTCTACATCTCCTTTTAGTATTGTGTTTTCTTTTGCTTTATGTATTTTGAAACTATGCTGTTGAGGACATAATAGATTTAAGATTGTGACATCTTCAAGGTAGATTGATTCCTTTAGCGTTATGAAATGTTCTTTATTTCTAGTAACACATCTTGCCTTAAAAGCTTTATCTGAAATTTGTATGGCTATACCAGCGGTCTTTTTTCCATCCCTTTCAAACTTTCTGTGTCCTTATATTTAAAGTATCTCTCTTAAGCTACACATTGGTGTTATTGATTGATTGATTGATTTTTTTAAAGAGAGAGAATGAGTGGGGGAGAAGGGCAGAGGGAAAGAGAGAATGTCAAGCAGGCTCCATGCTCAGCACAGAGCCTGACACGGAGCTTGATCCCACCAACCTAGGATCATGACCCAAACTAAAATCAAGAGTTGGACGCTCAACTGACTGAGCCACCTAGGTGCCCTATATTGGTGTTATTTTTTAATGAGGTTTTTAATGAAGGCTTTTATTAGATTTAATCCATTTGTGTTTACTTACTTACATACTTAGGTTTATATCTATCCTCTGTTTTCTATGGACACACCTCTTTTGCTTTTTAGGTTTTTGGGGTTTTTTTTAAATATATATTTTCCTTTCTTTTAGTTTAACCAAATATTTCTATTAATCTATACTTCCCTTTTTAATTTGCTGGAAATACACTTTCAATATTATTTCAGTTGTTAATCCGAAGGTTACAACATGCATCCCTAAATTAATGTAATCTGATAAAAATTTTACATTTAATAATCCTAGAACAATGGAATATTTTAACTTCATGTAAGCCCAATTCTCACTGTCTTCAAGGATCATTTTCCTTCTGCCTAAAGAACTCCCTTATAGTATTTCTTTTAGTGAAAATGTGCTGGTGATTAATTCTCTCAATTTATATTTGTGTAAAGTATTTTTTACTTCATTTTAATTTTAAGAGTATATTTTCACTGGGTATAGAATGTTAGGTTGGCATCCTCAGCAAGTTAAGATGTCATCCCATTGTGTACATGAGTGTGGGTTTTTTTTTTTTAATACATTGTTAGAGGTTCACAAATCCTCTTGACTATAGTGATGTCCTGAAAGTTTCATGAGAAATACTTCTTATATTGTTTCTGACCAATTCATTCTCTCTTTTCCTTCTGGAATTCAAATCATATATGGGACAGATCCTTTGACCAGATCCCCAATGTGTTTTATGCTCCCTTCTGTTTTAGTCTATTTTATTTTCACCCAATCAATCAAACTGTGCTTGAGTTTAAACATTTTCTATATACTTGCCTTCTAGTTCATTAATACTATCATGTTCTAAGTCCAATAACTTTATAAACGCATCCACTGAGATCTTATTGACAAATATTTCTTTGGTTCTAAAATGTTCTCTCTCTCTCTCTCTCACTCACACACACACACACACACACACACACACACACACACACACACAACCAACCCTCTAGGATTATTCTCCACACTCTTACCTCTTTTGTTCCTTTTCTTCCTCTATGTTCCTAAACATAAATAAGTCCTTGTCTGCTAACTCCAGTATCTGGATCACCTGTGTTTCTGCTTTCTATTGTTTGTGTTTTTTCTTGGTTTTGAATCAAATGGTCCTGTCTCTTCATATACTTAGTAATTTTTTATTGAATGCAGATTCATAGAGGTTCCAGATGATGGGAGGACTGTTTCCTCATTCTGCTGGGCAGACAGAGCATAAGGTAAGTTACATTAATCCAGGAAAGGAACTGAGAGGGGGTGAGACTGCTGCGGACTGGGGAAGCTGTGATCTACTTCTGGTTTGATTCATATCCTAAGACCTGACTCTACAGCTTTCAACTGAGAGTATGATTGGTCTTTGACACTTTAGTCTCCAGTGATGGCTTGGCCTTTTAGGTATTTATTTTCTGCTTAGCGCCCACCATACACAGGTATAAAATTTGGCAAATATCTTTAATGGAAGACTAACTGTGTATTTAACACATACACACACAATCCCACCAAGTTTCCCATTCTGTCATTGCAACCCAATCAAATATGGAGTCTATACACTTGGATTCTCAATTTCTAGTTGAAACTTACTTGGCAGGTGCCCCCAAGTAAAAAGAGTCCATTTGCCACTCACTTCAGGGCCTTCAACTCTCTTCACTGATGTTCTCCCCCACCCCACTCATACCCCAAATCCTCGGGGTAGGTCTTGGTCTCCTAGGCAACTCAAAACTCAGGAATTTTTATTCTGCTTTTTAGAGGTTTCCAGCTTAGCCCTTTAATATCAGGTTCAGAATTAAATAAATGAACTACGGTTCTTAGATCTACTCAGGTCTCCAATTTTGTAGCTCCCTGGAGCAACATTCAAAAACTCTGCTGCTTTCTGTCCCCAAGCAATTTTTCAAAATTATAACTTCCAAACAATGCTTCAAGGCTTAAGCAAAAAGTAGGACTATGTTTTTAAAAATGCAGTTAAATTCAGACTTCATTAACCAATTCCTCAACTGTCCCAGAGTCATTTTACTATGCTTAGTGTGCTAATGTGTATTTTCAATAAGGATTTTTTTTTACCTTTAATAGGCTTTTCTTGATTAGGTTTTCCAAAAAGATGCATTTTGGTGCTGAGCTTAACATGTCATGAACAGAGTTGAGGGATCTGATTTTATCATAAGACAAAAAAAAAAAAAAAAGATAAAACACAGCACTAACTGAAAGAGATAATAAACATAAATTTTGATTACTATGGAATTCATAAAGAAAAACTTAACTCTAATTAAACAACAATAACGAAAGCCTCACTTTTAATGAGGTTTAGCTATAGGGCCCTCTTGTTAAAGTTATCTCCAAATCCTAGAAAGATGCCAAGTATCAAAACTTTCCTTTGATACATGAAAGGAAAAAACAAGATCACCATGACCAGCAGGGAAGAGAGTCAAAGAACCCAAAGTAATCAAGATATGACAAGCTGGCTTTCACTGTCATAACTGGAGGGTCATCAACCAGACAATGGCAAGATGAAAGCACCCGAACACAAGACTACAGTGAGGATGCTGGCGACTCAGAGGTTTGATGCATCACCTTCTCATTGCAGCAGCAGTCTCTAGTCTCCTCTTTCATCTTTTGCAATAGTAAAGAGCCCTAAGGAAATAGGACCTACATTCCAGGACCATACAAAGGTGCAACCAGTAGATTTAATAAAAGGAGGAGGGGGAGTTCCACACAAGCAAATGATGTAGAGAGAAATGTAAACAAATAATTTCCCCCTTCTTTTTCCTCTCTCTTCATTACCTTCCCAATTATCAGCTTGGAGTGTTGTTACATTTGTGTTTTACCATAAGCTGCTACAAACTCTGTTTGGACATATAAAAATGTAAATAAAGTTTAAAAGTACTTATCCTACCCATATATCAGTACCCCCACTGTACCATAACAAAACATTATATTCCCATACAAAAGCACCTTTCACTTTATAAATATAAACTCCAAGAATAAGTGGGGTACAGTTGCAAAAAAAGAAGCCCATTCTGGGGCAAAGACTATCAGTTCCAGCTTTCCATGATTTGGAACAGCTGGCTACTTAAAAGAAAACCCCGCATCTGACTCGATTTGCAAAAGCCTAAAGAAGCATTACTTTCATGCAGTTACGAATAATTCAACCTAAAATACTGCCCTTAATGATGGAAGCTACAAATATAAAGACTTAGAATATTGTTGAAACCATTTGTAACCATGTCCAGTGTTTAGATGATGTCAAGTGAGTCCACGGAACATTTACTATAACAAATCTTAAATCTTTCATTAAATTATAAAACAATCTTTACCTAAATATAACCTATGCTGTACTTTTACATCAGTAGTAGTTGCAGATTTTTTTTCACGTGACTAATCTAAGAAACAGCCTATAAAAGCTAGGAGAATGCTAAACTTCTTAAAAAATAATAAATGTTTGGGAATGCAAGCTGGTGCAGCCACTCTGGAAAACAGTATGGACGTTACTCAAAAAACTAAAAATAGAACTACCCTACAACCCAGCAATTGTACTACTAGGCATTTATCCACAGGATACAGGTGTGCTGTTTCAAAGGGACCCATGCACCCCCATGTTTATAGCAGCACTATCAACAATAGCCAAAATATGGAAAGAGCCCGAATGTCCATTGATGGATGAATGGATAAAGATGTGGTATATATATATATATATATATATATATATATATATATATATATACACACACCACACACAATGGAGTATTAGTCGGCAATCAAAAAGAATGAAATCTTGCCATTTGCAACTACATGGATGGAACTGGAGGGTATTATGCTAAGTGAAATTAGTCAGTCAGAGAAAGACAAATGTCATATGACTTCACTCATATGATGACTTTAAGATACAAAACAGATGAACTAAGGGAAGGGAAGTAAAAATAATATAAAAAGAGGGAGGCGGACAAAACAGAAGAGACTCATAAATATGGAGAACAAACTGAGGGTTGCTGGAGGGGTTGTGGGGGGGGGGGATGGGCTAAATAGGTAAGGGGCATTAAGGAATCTACTGAAATCATTGTTTCACTATATGCTAACTAATTTGAATATAAATTTTAAAAAATAAAAAATAAATTTAATAAAAAGTGTTTTTTGTTTCCTAGAAAATAATCTTCTAGGAACTTGTCTTACTTAATTTTATATGTCTATTAGAACACTCGCTAATGTAGGTACTCAATAAATGCTGTGAAATAAATTGGTAAAAAAAAAAAATCAAGATACATAAACCAGCCTCTGCAGAATTAAATTTCTGGCTTAACTTTTAATACTTCATGGTCATTTCCCTCCTTCTTTGTCTTATACATATATTCTAAGAATACTTCTAATAATAAAAAATTTTAATATTCCTTAAAAAAATAAATGTAAAATACCCTCAGTCTTATGACTCACTTGTTATAACAGTAAATCAAGGAAAAGTAATATATGCAACATTACCTAAACTTTAGTAGATACTACCATCACAAAAAAAAGGGCTTAATTTTCCTTACATACCACAGTGGGAATGTTTATCTGTACGTTAATATGAAAGATATCAGTTATAGCCAAGTAAATGGGAACCGAACTATATTCTTGAGAAGGGACTACCAAGCGGTTGCTTAGACAGAAAACTAAGAGCAGCCAGAATCCCACAACATAACATTTAAACTGTGATTCACAGTATTAAGACCGTGCAAAGAGGGGTTTTTTTGGTTTGGTTTTGTTTTGAACATAATCCATCTCCATCTCTTTTGGAGAGGAGACAATGAAAATTTAGCCAAACCATTTAGCAGACTATATTAAACAATGCTTATCAAATCCTAAGTAGTTCAAGTGATAAATAGTTAAAAACACAGGTGACTTTCAATATACCTGAAATGCTCCTATTTGCACTACTCCAGTTTTGTAATATTTTAAACAGAGAACTATGGAAGGGAAAAACTGTCAAGTGATTGGTTTCCTTGAGCATTAAACTGATTATACACCACATGCTTCTGTCACGGTGTAAATTTTTAAAGTTTTCAATCAGGTGAAAGTGCTCATGAAGCTCAAAATTTCAAAACAACTCTGCAAACTGCCAGTAAATATTCCCCAAGAGTTTAAAGAAATGACACCCTATCAAACTGTATTCATACCTTGCAAACTGTATCCATGTCCCAAGGTAGTATGGTCTTCAGATCAATGACTTCACAAGACACTCCAAGCTTTTCTTGAGCCATGGAAGCCACCTCTCGCATGACATGAACCTGAAATAAAAACAGCAGAGAATAACTAGAGATTGAGACCTGAAAAACTAACTGAATTCTGATATCATTAATAGAAACAGTGTTTAAAGTCAGAGAAACTGATTTTCATGAAGAATTAAACATCTTAGACATGTTGAACCCCATATTCTACCAAAATAATCAAACACAGATGTCTAGAAAACAGTTGGAAAGATGTTCTCAAAGAAAAGGAGAGCAGTCATTGATAGAGACATTGATTCTAAAGATATCAGCATACAGAAGGTAAAGTCACAGGAGTAGGTTGAGTTTCTAGAGAGGGCATGAGGAAGGAGAAGTAAAGAGCAGATTGTGGAACCCTGTAGATGACCAACATTTAAGGGGAAAATGGAGAAGAAGGAGCTCACTTTAAAAAAAGAAAGAAAGAAAGAAAGAAAACAACAACAACAACAAAAAAAAAAACACGAAGAAAACTCAGGAGACAATATCTCCCAGAAACTAAAGAAGAAAGTGTTTCATAAAAACAGCAGCCAGTATCATACACCATAGCAATATGGGATAAGGGTTGGATTTAATCATCAGAAAATTAGGAATGTTAGCAGAAATAATTGTAGTAAATTAGTGGGAACAGAACTCATAGGTGCAAGAACATAAGGAAGTTAAGGAATTAAATATAGGTAGTAGAAAATGGTTGTTCAAGTTTAGTGATAAAAGAAAGGAGGAGATGTACTGGTATTTAAGGGAAAAGCAGGGTAGAGAAAAGGTATTTTTTAGATAGAGAAGAAATACACACCTTTTTAAATTTTTTGCAATGTTTACTTATTTTTGAGACAGAGAGAGACAGAGCACAAGCAGGGGAAGGGCAGAAAGAGAGGGAGACACAGAATCCAAAGCAGGCTCCAGGTTCCGAGCTGTCAGCACAGAGCCCGATGCGGGGGCTTGAACTCATGAACTGTGAGATCATGACCTGAGCCGAAGCTGGACACTTAACCGACTGAGCCACCCAGGCGCCCCTAAGAAATATACACCTTGTTAATAAAAGGGACGTGGAAAGAAGAAACTGAAGATGCAAAAGAGAGAAGGGACTAGCTGGTAAGTTACAGACCTGGAGAAGGTAAAAGAGAATATAATCTGAAAGATTTGTAGAGGTAGGTATAAAAACCAGACACCTCTTCTTTTGAGTACAAAGAGAAAGAAGAAAGGAGTGGCAGCAGACATGGAAGGTATGAGGAAAAAGCAAGTTATAGGACATAGTATCCAATACACTAACTTCCCTATTACAAAGAGAGGCAAGGATGCATGCTGCGTGAAAGGGATACAGATACAAGATTTTCCCACTGGAGGTAAGAAACCAGGAGGACTGGCTCTCCAAGCCAAACATCGAGTGGAGAGGAGAGTAGGAGGTTGTGGTATTATAAATGATTTCTATTATTTTCGTTATTTAACGTTGCACCAAATTTTCTAAAAATAAGTATTTCCTTTACACAGAAGAAAGAAAAATGGACCATTTCTTTAAAAGAAGGAGAGAGAAAAGTCAAAGATAGAAGTCTATGGCCAGAGGAGCAAAGAGTCCCGAGTTTCAAAGTCTGGAGGCAGGGCAGCATGACAAGCACTGGGAAAATGGAGACAGATCAGAATTGAGGCTCGCTGGAACAGAGGAAGGTATAGAACTCGGACGCTGGATCACTAGATGTCCCACGTGGCCAGCTACATAATCACATGAGATGGCAGCAGATGTGATGAAAAAGGCACCAGGTCAAGTGCAGAAGCCAGAGTGAGTGATGTATAATATGTGCCTCAAAAGAAACAGTTTTGAATGAATCCATTTGCATAAACTCAACAGATTTTAATGGCTTTACCACATTCATATATATTTTAATATAACTGAATAGGCACCTCACTTTCAACCAGAAATCAATACCAAATACAGATGTAGCACAAGCAAGACTAAAATTTGAGACAGAAGAAAAACACTTTAAATTTTTATAGTATCAGGATTAAAAATGAGAGCTTCCAAGCACAATATGGACATTATTGGTTCTTATAAATGTTACTGACCTGAGTGCCCCAGGCAACTAGAGTAACATCACTCCCTTCCTGTATGACTTCAGCCTGGGACAGGGGGATGTGGTATGGTTCTACAGGAACCTGTTCAACTGAATATGTAATGGGGGAAAAAAATAAAAAGTTATTTTTTTTTCATGTGGCATTTGTGCATAAGAGAATATAAGAATTTCATTGTGGCAAAGCTTTATTTTACTCTTCCCCCAAATTCCCTAAGTTATTTAAAACAGAAATAGCATTTATTATATGGCTCCATGACATCACTACACATATGAAAAAGTACAATGTAAATGTATAAAATATATTAGCTATCCTGTAACAGAAGAAGGACTTTGGATAAAAACTAATCAAATCTTACTTAAAGTTAGGGCTTTGGTCAACAATGTGTCAATATATGTGTCAACTGTAATAAATATGCCATACTAATAGGAGACGTTAATAATACAGAAAACTGCATGTGGTGTATATGGGAACTCTCCTGTACTATCTCCATACCTTTTCTGTAAATCTAAAACCATTCTAAAAAAAATTTTAACATGTCTGCTAAAACTTGATCAGACTGAAATAAGTTCTCAGACAAGTTTTCTATCAAGAAGCAAATTTATGGAGGTTTGAAAAATGAAACATACATAGTAGGGCCAAATATTTAAGCATATTTTATTTTTGCGCCTTACATCTATGAACACTTCATCCACTATGGCAGCCGACAACACCCTAATTTTCAGAGCTGAATCCTGTAGATCTCGAAGAGATATGCTAAAGCAGCTCTACCGGGCTAAAGGAAGCATAAGCCACTGGTATCCCAGAGAAAACTATTTCATGATTATTTCTGCCCAACCAAACACAAGCAATATAGAGTTGACTGAATTCCAGAGGAAATCATGAGGTGAATTTTTAAATGAAATTGAGTAGGAAGTTGATGGAATTGCCCCATTAGGCTAGGAAGCCCTCTTGAATTCCATGTGAGAGCAGTGAAACAGCAGAAGTGGTGGGGAAAAATAGTTCCCTTTTGTTGACTTTCCCCATAATCTTTTATCATTGTTGTTTTAATCTTTTTTTTTTTTTAAATTCAAAGAACAAAGAAGAGTAAAAAAAAAAAAAGGTTCCCTCTGAGCCCCAGTTAGTTCTTCCAACTCCACTGCCCAGAAGTAATCAATACCAACAACTTTCTGGGTG
The DNA here is from genome assembly GCF_018350195.1 of Panthera tigris. Taxonomy (NCBI): domain Eukaryota; kingdom Metazoa; phylum Chordata; class Mammalia; order Carnivora; family Felidae; genus Panthera; species Panthera tigris. Next base: position 71,704,326 of record NC_056664.1, on the reverse strand, counting down.
TCTGCAGGGACAGCTTTCATTCTTTCTGTCATCCACGCTTCTTAATCCTCTTCCTAAATTGGGGAAATGCCCCATCTGATGAGGCAAGGCACTTTGTCCACTACAGAAGTAAGGTCCACATATGCACTTTCCCAGCTTCCCTTGCAGCTAGGGCACAACATGTGGGCTCTGCCAATCAAAGGCAGACTCTGAAATGGAAGCTGATGAAATGGAAGCAAGTACCCAGAACTCATCCTAGAGTATGGGTAACAGTGGAGGCAGATCCAGCATTCAGATTCAGTGGTGTCAATATTCAAGACTGCAGTTCCACATCCACCAATAGGTGCCGGGGCATCTTTGCAAAACCAGTTATGCGGTGGAATTTTGGGTATTGCTTTAGACATATGGCCTCTAAGCCTGGCTCTTAGGCACTGCAAAGATATCTCAGCTATCCATTATCCTTCAATAAATCTTTTCTGCTTTTATATTGGCCAGAGTTGATCTCGGCTTGAAAGTGAAGAACCATGACTGATTCAGTGTCTTTTCAGATATTTATAATAGTCAAGTATGCACACTTATCAACACATGTGAATCTTTTTTTCCACATATAGAATCACATTGTACACCCTGTTCAGAAGTCTTCTATCATCTCACTATTTTTTCACATGGCAACATATCTTGGCCATGTTTTCATGTCAAAAATATAGATTTTACTTATAAATGATTTTTTAAAAACTACCAAATTTAGGGGCTCTGTGCTGACAGCTCAGGGCCTGGATCCTGCTTCAGATTCTGTGTCTCCACCTGTCTCTGCCCCTCCCCCACTTGTGCTCTGTCTCTCGCTATCAAAAATAAATAAATGTAAAAATAAATAAATAAATAAATAAATAAATAAATAAATACTATCAAATTTAATGGTACTATTCTCAGTGATACAGAAAGTTTTTTCTTTTCTTTTTTTTTATATTTCCAATCCAATAACATTTCTATAATCAATGCCAGAGAAAGAAATGAATATTTTTAAAATCACCAACACATTTAAACTATACACTAAAATCCACAAAACTACTCAAAGCAGATGACAAGTAAGCTAACTAACAAACATGAGACACAAGCTGTGTTAGAAAACTCATAAGCAGGGACGCCTGGATGGCTCACTTGGTTAAGCATCTAACTTTGGCTCACAGTTCGTGAGTTCAAGCCCCTGCATGGGGCTCTGTGCTGACAGCTCAGAGCCTGGAGCCTGCTTCAGATTCTGTGTCTACCCCTCTCTCTGCCTCTCCCCTGCTCATGCTCTGTCCATCTCTCTCAAAAATAAATAAGCGTTAAAATTTTTTTTTAAACTCATAAGAATTAAAAGCATTTCTTTAAAAGTTCTTGTGTAGCACACAAATTATGTTGAGCCAGATACTTCCATCCACACCAGGAGTAAGCAAGTCAATTTTTATAAACAATATTTTACTGGAGTACAGCCACATCCATTCATTTATATATTATCTATGGTTGTTTTTAACCTACAACAGCAGAATTGAGTAGTTACAAAAGATAGCATGGCCTATTGGCTAAAATTCTTACTACCTCTTCCTTTATAGAAAAAGTTTGCCAACCTCAATTCTAAACAGTGCTTTCAGAGGTTAATTCCAGCCCATTTATTGACAGCTTAAATCCAGTATTTGATGGACAGATGAACCAACAGATATATGGCTGGATAAAGGAACACACAGAAGGAAGACAAACATTCAACTGGAGTAGTATATTCTACTTAGCAGTTCTCAGTTGCTAAACCAAAGTGATGGTAGTTTGCTGATGATATCCAGCAAACCTGTGAAAGGTAGCACCATAGGCTCTTTGTCATCATCAAGTCGTCTTTCCTAGGGCAGCAAGATCTGCATACCAATAGACAAGGCTTGAAGCCAGTACACACACCGTCTTTTCAGTGAGTCAGTGGCTGTCATTCAAGAGTCCCGTCTTTCCCGCCTTTTATATCAGTTGCCAGCTGATTAGCAAATCCCTGGAACGCACAATTCTAATGGCTGGCACACTAAAAGAAGTGGGTTAGCATCTTGGCCCACTTCCTCTGAGAAATTGCCAGTGAGTGACTAACTGCTTCATTGTATTAAATAAATTACCCAGCATAAAAAGACCTCATTACTTTAACACTTAATTAAGGAATGAGATGGCAAACAAGGCATTGTTCTCCATCAACAAAATCGTGCAGGGAATTATATTCAAGAAGAGTCTCATATTAATAACAACCAAAAAATCTACTAGAGTCACATAAATTTAATCCTGAGAGCCAGAGAATAAGAATACAATTTTAATATGTTTGTTTATTTAAACGTGGCACACAGGTCACTTAGAGGGTAAGCCGTAACTCACAAGTACCTTAGCTACCCCAATGTAAAAGATACTTACTCCAAGAGAAGCTTATTATTACAAATAAGCATTCTTGCATTCCTACTCCATGACTATGTGATTTTTGAAAGAGAACAGGTAAGAGGAGTTACAGCAGAAAACTTCAAGAACTGAAGAGCCCCTATACAGTCATATTACAGAATCCTGTTTTCATAGCAGTGGGACCAAATGAGACCATTCCATTTCACCAAATGCTGATTACATTCAAATCGTAGCACTAATGAATATTCCAGACAAACCCTTCAATATCAGATATATATTAACACAAATGTGTGACCCAGAAAAATAAGAACTCTAAAACCAAAATTAAAAAATGCAATTTTTTGCTCAAATATCAGATTTTTAAAACATACATTGTAAATTCCATATATATGTTTCCTTTGTAATTGCAAATGCACTTACAGTCACATTACATATATACTTACAGATTCATGGCATGAATTAGCTCATGCCCGCCCTAATTTTTTTTCTCATCCTCCTACTTTTTTCCTTCTAATTTTCTTGTAATTTGTTTTGTCATCTTAAACACATTTTTAAAATAAGGCTGTATATAAATGTATATACTATGTATTATATATTTTTATTCATTTAATAGTTATTGTATAGCCAATATATACAGGTATCACACAGCGTACTGGAATATGAAATTAAAAGAGGCAGTCCCTGTCTTTGACAAGCACATACTCAACTGGGAGGTATGAAGATGGGAAGACACAATCAGCAAACAAAAACAAGAGACAGTGGTAGGGATAAATTGCCCTAGGAATACAGAGGGAAGCAACAACCTGGTTGTAAGAATCAAGGAAGCGGTACCACCATGGAGGGCACAATTGACAGGGGTCTTGGAGATGATGAGAAAATACAGAGGGAATTCTATGTAGAAAGCAAAGATGTGTACAAAGAAATGGAGGTGTGAAGTTGTGTGTGTGTGTGTGTGTATGTGTGTGTGTGTGTGTGTGCATCTACAAACACCAGTCAACATACATTTATGTGCTGTTTCAGGTAAAGGGGAAAGCTTTAAATTATATACCAAAGTCCCCAGGAAAACCTTTTCAGTTCCTTCTGGCTTCATATATTAATAACACATGCAGAAAGTGTCTGCAAGAAATAATAACTCACTCTTAATGATGCAAGTTTCCCTGTGAGGCACAATATTACCATTACAGAGATAATAGGGTCATTTCTCTGCCCTGGCACTAATCTGCAGTAATGCTAGTTTCCTCACAAATGTGAAAGTCAGTAGGGCTTTATTCATGTTGCATTATACATGATGCAGTGATAAAACATAAATGTTCTTCTTAAAAAGAAACAGAGTATATTTCTAAAATGTTACTTCAATGCTGCCTGATTACTAACAACATATTGGAAATCTTCATACCTGAGAAAGTCTACCGAATTTGTCAGAATTTACACTCTAATGGGAGAGGGTGGGAAAATTCACCCAACCAAGAACCCAATTGCCAACCCTGTCTGTGCATCTAACTAAATTGGTGATCTCTTAGAAAGCATTGTAGCACTTTTATGCCCCAGTATCCCATCTGTTAACTGTGGAAAGCAGCATTTGTCTGTCGACCGTGTCATAAGGACAGAATGAGGACATATTCAGTTAATCACTGTGGTCATCCTTTCAGTTCTTAGGAAGAAGACAGTTTTACATTTGAAATAATTCAATGTCATTGTTATAGTCATTAAAACTATAAATTTTTCATTCTAGGAATGGTTATTCTTACTACTATTATCATTTGCTGTATAAAACTGATATTTAACCATCAACCAGTATCTCTGTATTATAATTATTATTTTTCCAAATAATCTTTCAGGTGAGGCTACTTATGATCACACTTTTAACAGTTTTCACTTCCATACCAACAACTCCTCCTAACACTGATGTTAAAGATAAGAAAATATATGAACAAGAAATCTAAGTGAATTTTTTTGGTATAATTGTAGTAATTATAGTAATTACTATAGTAATTATCATAATTGTAGTAATTACTTTTAAATTATTCCCCAATTTTCCCATCATCTCTTCACCTCAAAATACTGAAAATCTAAAGATTAACAGTCTATATGAGTAAGACCAAATCAATATACTGTTACCAATATTATTTGTCAGTATGAGCTGTCCTTATAACAGTTGTTATAATATTACTATCTAATTAAAAGACAAAATTAACTTTTAATAAAAAATAATTAAGTACTAAACTTTTCATACTATTTTAACCGGTGGTGATTATTGGGAACATGTGTGGACAGCATAGACTGATACAGTAAGTCTCAATATCAAGGGAATAAGCCAGAGAAGTCTCTTAGAAGGGACAGTGATTGAAGATCACAGCCACATGATAACATAGGTCTTCACACCATGAGCATGTCAAGGTCTTATGGAGAACTAGAGTAAAAGGATTGCAGAAAAGTGAGAAAGCAGATGAACTAGAGCAAATAGAGAAAACCACAAAAAAAGATCCTGAAGAATGAATATAATCAGATGCACAAAAGCAAAAGGTTGGCATTCTAAGCAGTAGGGTAGTATATACAAATAACAGAAAAGTCAAAACAAGCAAGCTGAGAACACCATCATGTGTTATCACAACGTGATACTCTGAGAAGGGCACAGCATCACTTCAGGGGTATCCTTGCCCAAATATCTACATAACCTGAACTTAATCATGAAGAAACATCAGACATACTGATTGAAGGACATTCTACCAAATGTGAAGGTCATAACAGACAAAAAAGACAAAAGAATGGTCTATCCCAAAACAAAGGAGACTAAGGAGACAACAATAAGTGGAGACTCTGGAGACGCCTGGGTGGCTCAGTCCCTTAAGCACCTGACTTTGACTCAGGTCACGTGATCTCACAAATAGTTAGATCTGTGCTGTGAGTGAGTTTAGAGCTGCACTGACAGTGCAGAGCATGCTTTAGATTCTGGGGCTCAATCCTACAACAGTGAGATCATGACCTGAGCCAAAACCAAGAGTCATACACTCAACCAACTGAGCTGCCCAGGCACCCCGAAAACATAATCTTAATAAATTATTGCTGGGGTGCCTGGGTGGCTCAGATGTTTAAGCATCCCACTGGATTTTGGCTCAGGTCATGATCTCGTGGTTCGTGAGTCTGAGCCCCATGTTGGGCTCTGCACTGCCAGGGCAGAACCTGCTTAGGATTCTCTCTCTTCCTCTCTCTGCCCCTCCCCAACTCGTGCTTGCTCTCTTTCTCAAAATAAATAAATAAACACTTTAAATAAATAAATAAATAAATAAATAAATAAATGTTATTTTCCCTGAAACCAATCAAGATTTAAATCTAGATTTCTCATTGACCTCTAGCAATTCACCCTCATTTTCTCAAATTAAATTTTTAGACATTAAGTGGGCCTTATATTCAATAAAGCAAATATTCTTTAAACTCTCCACATACATATCACCCTTTGTTGGTCTCTGTGTGTTGTGCTGTGTCACTCCTTCATATCTTTCTTTTTCTTTCATATAAATCCCCTCATATCAAATTATGGATTAAAACTACCTAATTATGAAGGACTCCAGGCATACTTACACAGCCAGAAACTATGATTTGTAGTCTAGTGGCTTAAGTCAAATATCATTTACTTAATAGTCACTTCATAATCCCGAGTTATATTCAATGTTAGAGATAAAAAAGATAAATTAGGTAGAATCCATAAATTCAAATACAACACTGACAGATGCTAAAAAGTATTGATAAAATTAATACATATTTCAAGTTATTAAAAAAATTTTTCCAGCTGCAATTTTTATAAGCCTGACCACTTTATTTCTATCTGTGAAAAGTATGTGAAAATTACTAAATATAACCCTAGTGGTCTTAAAAATTTAGTGCTTACTATCTAACTTGTAAGTATAAGTAATTTATACATCTTTAACTTTTTGTTCAATGCACACTCACATACATTAAACATGAAAACTCCTAAAGAGCTTTTTGTGTGCCTTGTATTCCTAATTTAAAATTCTTTAGATCAGCTATGAAAATATCAACTAAAAACACCCCATCTGCTAATCAACAGTTCAGTTTTGGCTTGTTAATATTACTGTCTGTATGCTATGTCATTGACAACTATGTTCACATGGTGAGGTTTAACTGGAAATTTTATATTTTAACTTTCTTCATAAAGAACACTGTTTATCACACGTAAGTCCATATTTTACTTTTAGACATCTGCCTTTGCACACATTTTGAGAAACATATTAAGAACTGCCTATAATCAAAAGTAGAAGACTGGTTTGATTTAACATGATACAATGCACATCCAACTAGCTAGCATATGTCGTAAATAATCCTAAATAATCTGTAAGAGTCCCTGAAGGATTAAAAATGTCCTAGAGTGGCCATGATATGACTGCCGACCCAGAAATTATTCTTCCCCACCTTCTTGCGAAAACTGAATTGCCCAACCAACAGATCCTAAACCACAAGATCAATCTCTCCCTCTTCACAAAACCATTTTGGACCAGCTATTCCTGAAACTGGCTGAACGTTGGCTGGCCTCTCCTGCTAAAGCTCTCTGAAATCTTTACCTTTCTCTCTCTCCTTAATTCAAACACTCTTGAGTTGTGCTCATGGCTCAACAGGCTGCATAAAGTTTATGCTTAAGATCGTTCATATTAAAATAAGTCATTGGAGATTTTTAAATAATACAGAAACATCTTTTAGTACACGACATTTATCAAGTATTAATTATCAGATAAGCATGATAAATAATTTACATGCATTAATATATTTAATCAAATGATACTAGGAAAGAAAAGTTTTATACTACTAAGTTTAAAAATCCAAGGAATAAATACATTATACAAAGATATAAATGACCAACATTTACTCAAGAATAAGTAGTAGTCCAACAACCATAAAAGATACTCAAAAGAAAGTCAAAGATGTGTCCCCAAACTCGCAAGAACCAGATAGTTTTACAAGCAAATTATATTAAACCTTATAGAACAGATCATTCCTAGTTATTCAGTCCAGTCTGGAGCACAGAAAAAGCAAGCATGTCAGTTCATCCTGTAAGACTGGAACAACTTTGATTCTGAAACCAGACTTGGGTAACTTCTGATTCTGAATGAATGATGAACTATAGACCAATTTGACACATAAATATATGCTTATATTCATATATGTAAATAGAGAAAACTATGGTCCAATTTTACATATGAACATAAAGCTCTTTTTAAAAAATCTTCAATTGAATCCAGCAATATGCTGAAAGAGCAATGCATTGATAAAGTAGAATTTATCCCAGGAATACAAGAATTGAAACATCAGAAAATAGGTTAATGAAATATACCCTCATCAAGAGATCAAAGAAGAGAAACCAGATAATCATCTCATCAGATATCTAGAAAGAATTTGGTAAAATTCAACACCGTGGAGAGGCACCTAGATGGCCTTGTCGGTAGAACGTCCAATTCTTGATTTTCGCTCAGGGTTTGGGAGATTGAGTCCCATGTTGGGCTCTGCACTGTCAGCATGGAGTCTGCTTGGGATTCTCTCTCTCCCTCTCTGCCTCTATTATTAGCTATAGAAGATAAGGTTTTCCACCTAGAAAGTCTAAGATACTTAACTAAAATATTACCAGGGAATTGGGAATGGTCTCCAAATGGAGTACTAACCTACAAAATCAATACCTTTTCTATATACCAGTAATAAAAACCTATTGGAAATATGTAATGGAAAAAAATATCCCAACCATACAGGCAAAAAAGACCCTAAGCATCTCAAAATAACTCTAACAACAAAGGTGTCAAACCTAATTACAGTATCTACACAATTTATCAGTGGACACAAAAGTTAGAATAAATAGAGATAACGTGTTCTTGGAAAAGAAGAATCATTACACTGAAGATGCAAAAAGAAGAAATAGAATGCTTTAATGTTTTCTGCTTACTTAAACAAAGACTTTAAAACTAAAAATATAATTAAAAGACTAAAAACTAAAACTATAATTTAGAAATAACAGGTTAAACGCTGCTCTCAATGACATCTAGTCTGTGGGCACAGATACTATGATGACATTTCCAAGAGGGTAACAAACTGTTGAGACCAGTTATTTCAAGATGAACTTCTAACAAAGAAGACTAACATTTTTCATGATGACAGAATACAGAAAAAAGATGTCTTAAAAAAATACAAGAACAAGCAAAATTCTGATATACAAGAGAATAAAAATGCAAGACTTTTATTCTTAGTATTCTCAAGTTAAATGTCCTAGCAAACATTTCCAGCTTTCATTCTTAGCTTTCAGGCCATAAACAGGTAAACTGTTTGTCTCCCCACAGGACCTGTGTCAATATACGTTATCCTTCTAGTTTTTCCACTGCATTTAGAGACGTGCAGTGTCTGGCTTTAGTCATTTATTACTCAGGGCTTAATCAATGAATATATGGGACTTTTCAAAAACAAGAATGGAATTAAGAAACATAGGTTTTATAATTTAAACAATAAAGAACATAGGCTTGTAATTTCTTCCTTCTATGCATGTGCATGTGTGTGTGTTTGTGTGTATAAAACATATATGCATATAAATAAAAGAGATGTTTACTTCAACATGGTTTAGAATAAGCACAATTTACAAATAACTCAAAGTTCCATAATAGGAGAAAGAATAAAATTCCTTTGAGTGTGCCATAATTTATGAACTAAAAATCAGCTAAATCATTGAAATTGTATACATTGAAATATATCCAAAATAAATTACCATATTGGTAAGTAAAGCAAATTACAGAATAGTTATAATATGTTATTTTTATTATATGTTTATATATGCTCTATACATTCACAGATTTGTATAAATGTAAACACATGGAAAAAGACTCAAAAAGTAAGTTACAGAACAATGTCTATAGTATGATCTTATATAACTGTTTATATGTAAATGTGTTCTATAAATTCACATATGCAGGCAAATAAAAATGCACACAAAAATGTCTGAGAAAAGCTGTTGGGGGTAGGGAAAAGGAACTTTCACTTTCTGTTGATGCTTGAAATTTTTACAGAAGACATTAGTTTTATAACTTGCATTTCTAATAAGCTCCCAGGATGCTTATGCTGCTGACCCAAGGATCAACTCTAGAGAACATCCATATAAAGATTTTGATGGCTAGCTTTTTTCCTCGCCTACTCTCTTCTGCAGAGAAGTTCTGTAGCTGTGAAAGAACTTGTGTTTTTCTGTTTACTGAGCCCCTAGAGGTCAAGAAAAGATTCAGAGTTCAAGTCCTTGAAATGGCACATAATCAATCACTGGGAAACTTCTGAAAAACTTTTGAGCCCCATTCCTCATCAGGGTCTTTCATAATCTCTTCTAGGGCCCAGGCCAAAAAAAAAAATTTCTCAAGCTCTTTCTCTTAGCTGGAATCCTGTCACATTAAACATTTCCCTTACGAATCTTGGTTTCAAAATTTGCAGCAAAATGAATATTACTTTTCCAAGTTTCTTATTCACTCCATTCATTAAATATGTACTGAAAAAATCTGCATTCGTTGATTGGCTTGAACAGTTGGTTGGCCTTACAAGTATAATACCCATAGAGTATCCACAGTAATCAGCAATCAAAGAGTTATTCAGTGTGATGCCATCAGTGTTTTCCTATCCACCTCAAGACTTTAAATTCTTATGCTATTTTTAATTCCATAATGAGATATAGATCACAACAGAGTTCCTAAAAACTGAAAAGATTCCATTTAAAATATGTTTACCTTAAGAGCACTGGAACTCTGAAACATTTCCAGTGAAGGTATAAAATGACATGACCACTTTGAAAAACTCTTCAGTAGATTCTTACAAAGTTAAATCTACATCTACCTTGTGACACACCAATTTCATTCCTGGTGTATTACCCAATACACCAGGGTGTCTGGGTATACTCATACCCATGAGTATGACTCATTTACATGAGCCCTCAAAACGTGTAACTTATCTCTGGGGACAGAATCAGCAACTGGCTAAGTTTGGTGCAAAGAGAATAGATTGGCAAGGAAGAGGCAGAAGGAGCTTCCTAGAGTAATGAAACTTTTCTAGATTTTGTTTTCACAATCTTTACCTGGATTTCTAAGAATGTCAAAAAATCTACCAAACTGAACACTTAATATCTGTGTACTTTATTGTATGCAAATCATATCACGATAAAAAATGTTAGGCCTAACTATTCAAGAAAAAGAAATATTTGCCAAAGCAATGTCCTTTGAATTCAAAATAAAATATACCTCTTTGTCATTTGCTTAAGATCAGGTTTAAAAAAGTAAAGCTGGTAACTGGGTCTTTGTCATTTGCTTACAGTTAGGTTTAAAAATATATACTTTAGGGGCGCCTGGGTGGCTCAGTCGGTTGAGCGTCCGACTTCGGCTCAGGTCATGGTCTCGCAGTTCGTGAGTTCGAGCCCCGTGTTGGGCTCTGTGCTGACAGCTCAGAGCCTGGAGCCTACTTCACATTCTGTGTCTCCCTCTCTTTCTGCCCCTTCCCTGCTCATGCTGTGTCTCTCTCTGTCTCAAAAATAAACATTAAAAAAATAAATAAAAAATAAAAAAAATAAAAATATATACTTTAGACAGAATAGTTTGATATTTAAAATTTCCATTATAGCTGATAAGTAATTTCCATTATAGCTGACAGATGAGTGTTTACAGGATTATGATTTTGAACTTAAGGAAATGTAACTGAACATCTCAGTTTGCCTTAGACAGTCATTCCAGTGTTGACCTGATGTCACAGCATTAACAGTGCCCCTTTCACTACCAAATGTATTCTGATTTAGATAAAGACCTATAAAGACACTTTAGCTGGAAAGATATTAGATATTATTTGGCACCATGCGCTCATTCACTTTTCCATTCAACCTACATTTACTAGGCATCTACTATGTACCTAAATAAGTCCCTATATTCTTACTAACATTTCACATTGCTTCTTTGTTTCCACAATCAAAACATAAAACAGCTAGATGGATTTTCCCTAAAGTTAAAATAAAATATACAGTGAAAGACAAACTAAGTATAGAAGAGAGCAATCAGAACCTTCTATAAATAAGGAAAATATAAATCAAGCTTATAAAAAAGTTATAGTTTTTTTGAGCTATGTAAAACAAAATACATAAAGATATTCACAACTATCAAATAAAGGAAACCTTTACCTGCTGCCCTGTAAAGTATTTTAGGTTCAAAAAATATACAAGGATTTTTATCCTCTATGCATGACAAAAGAAGTCCTTTGGCCTGGAAAGGGCTTCTGGGTACAACCACCTGCAAAAACAGATTTTTAAAGACAATTTCAGTACAAAATGTAGCCCAGTAAACTCACTTATAAAGGGTTGATATTTCGGCAACTAATTGTTACTAATTATAGAAATCTTGTATTTTTAGCCTAATTCTCACTTATTATAAATTTTACATGTTGTCCCACCCCAAAAAAATTCCACCTGTTAAATGAGTATTTATCAGATGTTCACCATATTCTGGTAACTAAGATATTGTTCTTCTCTTAAAAATCTAAACTTGCAGGGCACCTGGGTGGCTCAGTCGGTTAAGCATCCGAATTTGGGCTCAGGTCATGATCTCACAGTTCATGAGCTGGAGCCCCGTGCTGGGCTCTGTGCTAACAGCTCAGAGCCTGAAGCCTGCTTTGGATTCTGAATCTCCCTCTCTCTCTGCCCCTCCCTGGCTCAGGCTCTGTCTCTCTCTCTCTCTCAAAAATAAATACTAAAAAAAATTTTTTTTAAAAAGCTACACTTGCAGACACATAATAAAAGGAAGCTGCAAGAAGCAAAGTAGTCAGTATCTTCTAATACTCTGCTGATACTTTCAAGTGTAACTCTTCTCTAATTTTAATATATGAAAATCTCCTCCTTTCCCATGAATAATAGGGTCTTCATTTCCTAAGTGGAAAATAATCCACTGAACTTTATGATCTGGGCAATTGAATGTCCAGTTACATTGCAAAGCTGAAAGAAAAGTGTGGATACTGCCCACTTCCAGTCGAGAGGAAAGGGCTCCAGGATCTTCTTGAGAAGGACTTTGACAAGGAAGAAGATGATACCAGCAGGTGGCACATGTGTTAAATGGGCCAAGCACTCAATGTGGATACTACTGTTCATAGCAACCCATGAGGAGGCTGCTATTATTTTCCTCAATTTAGAAAGAGAGAGACAAAGGATTAAAAGAAAGACCAAATAATCTGCTCAAAGTTATACTCTTTGCTACCCCAGGGATTCTCCCACAGTTTTGAAACCAGAGCCTGAGGTCTTACTACACCACTTTGTCCCCAATCACAAACTTATGTCTAGTTTTTAATGACTGTTCAACAACTGCATAAATACCAGTGTTACAGAGGAAGAGTTATTAAAAGAAATCTGAATTTATCTCAAAGACTCAATTAAGATTCCTTGAAACAAACTACATTTGGCTTTCAGAATCAATTTTACACTATTTTCAATAGAAGGATTCTGATTTGAAAAACTAGCACAGGGGCGCCTGGGTGGCTCAATGATTTCACAGTTTGTGAGATGAAGCCCCATGTCGGGCTCTGCGCTGACAATGTGGAGCCTGCTTGGGATTCTGTCTCTCTCCCTCTCTCTCTCTCTCTCTCTCAAAAAAATAAACATTTTAAAAGATAGCACAAATCTCACTATTTTCTGTAAAACAGAACACATTGCTTACCATAATACACAATGTCTTTATGTTCCTACTTTAGTTTCTCTTCGTCTGCTTTCTTCATGTGTTTTTAGCATTTTGTACTGTTTTCATTTGGTATTAAAAAGAAAAGAGAAAAGAGGGAAGCAAAGAAAGTAGGGATCGAGAAACAAAAATCTATTCTAAAAAATGCTGGGTAAGCATTTAAACTATAAATGTGAATGAATGTTCAGCTCGAGCACAAAAATACCTGTTACTTCAAATGTGGCTTCTGTCCCAACCTACCACTTCTAGCTTACATTGAAAAATTATGCAACCTCTACTCAATTGAAAAAACAAAAACAAAAAAAAAACCTTTGTGACTTTGCTCTGGTAGAAAAAATAAAAATAAAACAGACACATGTTTATAACCAATTCATGTTATCAAACTCACACACAGCCCTAGGTAGATATAGGAGTTTCTATCATGATTCCCTGGAAAGCTCTTGCAAACAGAAATCGAAAAGATCATGGAAAAAATTACGACATACTGGGGCACCTGGGTGGCTCAGGTCATGTATTCACGATTTGTGAGTTCGACCCCCACATTGGGCTCTGGGCTGTCAGCGCATAAAGCCTGCTCGGTATTCTATCTCCCTCTCTCTCTGCCCCTCCCCCACTTGCTCTTTCTATCTCTCTCAAAATAAATAAAAATAAACTTAAAGAAAAGAAGAGAGAGATGCTTCAACCTTGTTTGATCAAGTATTACCTTACCTGGACTGGAAAACACATCTGGATAATAAAGGTTTTTTCTTAGAATGAAGCAAAAGTCCTATCCCTCTGACTTTCAGGCAAATATGCATGCACTAAACAGATTTATTAAAATTAACCCAGAATCCCTTAAGTGAGAAAGGCCCATTAGAAAGAAACAGAGCTTTGAAAGAGGGGGAGGATAAACCAACTATGTTCATGGTGTTATTCTTTGAAGTCTGTGAAATTAATGTCAGGGTTAAGCCAGTGCTACTTCAATAAGAATATTCCATAAACCTGGGAATTGGGTAGCTGATCTAAAATAAATACTCTCTTTCTAAAAATAAAACAAAAATTCACATAAATTCCATAAATCCTGTTTGCTTTCCTCTAGATAAGCACATTAGTTAACGGAATGAACCAAAATGGAACTATCCAACAGAGATCAAATGTAGCACACAAATGAGGATACCTTGATTCCTGGGCAGTGAGCAAAAAAGGCTTCAGGACTCTGGGAATGATAAAGAGCCCCATGGCCGACGCAGCCCCAAGGGGCCCGGATGGTGAGGCTTCCACAATTAAAAAGATCTCCAGAGCGATAGCGGTACTTGGCAGCTTCATTAACAATCTGAGGGGGGAAGAGAGGAAGGACGGGTCATGAGGAGTCCTTTATTCCCATCCATATCCTTAACCATTTTATCAGATCTTTAAATATATACCCATAACAAAATAACTTGTAACACATTAGCTCTAAGACAACAACAAAAAAATTCCCAAGATTAGAGGTGGGAAAGTGGAGGCAAAACTTCAATACTTCCCCGAACTCTGTCTAGGAAATGTTCAATTATAGTAAAATGAAATCCTCCCACCTGATCAAAAGCAGGGAAAATGTAATCTGCAAACTGAATTTCCGCAATGGCAGTAGCCCCAGTGACTGCAATCCCAATTCCAAATCCAACGATTCCTTGTTCACACAATGGGGTGTTGAAAACTCTATCTTTTCCTAATAAAAAGAGTATGACAAATGAGAGTAATGTAATACACAATACAAGTGAAAATTCAGGGAGTAAATGGTGATGGAGAAAAAAAGCATAGAATAGGTGAAGGAAGTAGAAAATAACTACCAGGTGCCTAGATGACCCTGTCGTTAGGCACTGACTTTCTGACTTTGGATCAGGTCATGATCTCACACTTTGTGAGCTCAAGCCTCCCATTACATGAGCCCAAGCCCCACCTAGAGTAAAAACACTAGACACACTGTATCAGGTGCACCCCACTTCTCTCTCCCTCTCTCTCTTTCTCTCTCTCTCTCTCTCTGTCTGCCCCTTGCTCACTCGCACCTTCAAAGAAAGAAAGAAAGAAAGAGAGAGAGGGAGGGAGGGAAGGAGGGAGGGAGGAAGGAAGGAAGGAAGGAGAGAGAGAGAGATGCCTGGATGGATCATGACTTTGGCTCAGGTCATGATCTTGCGGTCTGTGGGTTCAAGCCCCACATTGGGCCCTGCGCTGACAGTTTGGAGCGTGGAGCCTGCTTCAGATTCTATGTCTCTGTCTCTCTCTGCCCCTCCGCTGCTCATGCTTTGTCTCTCTCAAAAATAAATAAATGTTAAAAAAAAAATTAGAAAGAAAGAAAAAAAAGAAAAAAGAAAAGAGAGAAAAGAACTAGCATGATGGCTAGTTTAAATGAAAACATAATTATATTAACTATAAGTAATCTTAGTGTTTCACTTGAAAGAAAGGTTGTCACTCTGGGACAAAAGAAAGCAAAACCCAACTACTTAAAAGAAAACACTGAAACAATACAGGTAACAGAAAAGTCCTAAGTAAAAAGGAAGAAAGAAAACAAACAATGAATATCCTAACCAAACAAGTTGGTGTCACCACAGAAATCACAGACAAAGTAGTCTTAAAGGGAAAAGGCATTACCAGAGATAAAGCCAGAAAATTCATACTATTAAAGGGGTCAAGTCACAAGGAGGACGTAATTCTAAAGTTATACTCATGAAACAACATGGGCTCCAAAAAAATAGGGAAAACTAACAGAATGAAAAGGAAAAATAGATAAATTCCCACTATGGCTGGAGATAGTACTGTATCCATCTCAGTAACGGACAGAAAAAGCCACCAAAATATAAGGCAGGACTAGGTAAGATTTGAATACAATTAGCAAATACGACCTGACATGAACAGGACACTGCACCTGACAGCCAAGAATACAAACCCTTTCTGAGTGAGCAGAACACTGACATTCATTGACCATAAACTGGGTTATAAATCCAACCTCAAGAAACTTTGAAGGAAGAAAATCATACAGGGTGTATTCCCTGAGCATGATGACATTAAGCTGGAAGTCAATAACAGAAAGAAATAGAAAATCCTATGTTAGAAGAAAAGTTTAAATATGTGTAAGTATTTGTGGCTCAAAGAAGAAATTATAAGGAAATTATAAAGCATTTTGAAATGAATGATAAAAACTATGTATCAACTCATTGAGGTTCTGAATTCAATAATGGTAGAGTAGCTTTTTTAAGTTTATTTATTTATTTTGAGAGAGAGAGAGAGAGAGAGAGAGAGAATGCACTCAAGTGGGGGAGGGACAGAGAGACAGGGAAAGAGAGAATCCTGAGCAAGTTCCACACTGCCGAACCCAATGCAGGGCTTGAACCCACGAACCGTGAGATCATGACCTGAGCTGAAACCAAGAGTCAGAAACTTAACCAACTGAGCCACCCAGGCGCCCCTAGAGTAGCTTTTTTCAGACTAATCCTCCCACATATATTATAAACTCTGGACAACATATAACAACTACTTAAAGGCATTGGAGAGCCAAAAAGCAGGCCTACACCAAAGAGGGCTTAACCTTTGAAAGAAAGGAAGAGCAGTGGACAAACAACATTTATAAGACTTGTCCCCTGAGGAGATTCCCCATTCTCTGTGACAGGGGACTACCAGAATTCAGACAAGACAGACTCAGTCTTTATTATCTCGAGATATCCGAGAACTGGGTCCAGGGCCACCACTGGCAGAACATTGAGGGACTAAGCCCCTACAAGAAGAACACTACATAGGAGCACCCCAAAGTCTGCACATAAACTCCGCTCAAATCTTTGGCTGACCTCTATGGCTGCAGAAGACTCCAAGAGTCCAGCAGATAACAGCTGGAAGTGCAAAGAGGTGAGCAGAGATTTGCTCTACCCACTAAGGAGAACACAGAGTTTGGAGTTTGAGACTCTTCAAATTAAAAAGCTTGATAAACACTTCAGGCTTTCCATTGAAACCACAAGGTACATGTTGCTAGTGTTCAATTCTCCTTTGAAATTTCACTACCTCTTGGCCAATATCAGCATTTCATGAAAAATCCTCATTTCAGGGAGCTGGGTGGACACAAGTAATGACGAGTCTGGCCAGGTAACCCAAAGTTTGTGGACAGATAAGGGATTCATATTTCAGTTCTGTAATCGAGGGATACCAGTTCTTCCTGGTGCACAGAATTCACTCTCAGCTCATTCATGCCTTCTGAATATGAACCATGAAGAGGGCAGGTGTTGGAAAACGCCAGGCAGACACATCCTGTAGTTTGCACTCTGAAAGCAGCTGCAGAGACTTCAAAGCATGATTCATACTCATCACAATCTGTGACTATCTTCTGAAATTGTGACCTCTATCGCTCATCAGTTCCCTATTTGACTGAGAAAAGCTTGATCATTTCTGAAAATCTGTAATTCCATTGAACTAAGAACAATTCATTAGTAGAAAATGAACAAAGATTCCAGGTGCCTCCAGTGGAATCCACATCCCTGGAATAACTGAGCCACCTTAACCAGATGCAGTGTTCTTATTTATTCCCTGCTGCTTCAAGTTCCCTGGATTCAGGTATTTTTCATCTCAGCAAATATAGCCTTTTTTTTTTTCTGCTAGAAGGTAGCAAAGTTGAGTTTCTCAGAACCATTACTCAAAAATATGCTTGGTCTGAGGAAACAGCTTAATTTAACAACAGCTACAATGACGTGAACTAAAATCTGTTCCTATTTTCTCCCAGAAAGGTAATGATTGAGGGTAAGAGCACAGAACACACATAAAATGCACAATACTGATGACTTCCTCTATGGGATAATGCAATTAACCTGATAAAAGGTTCATACACACAGTATCCCAATGGGTAAATTAATACATACAGGTATTGCACCATGAGCCAAGACAGATCTGATTTTCAGTTCTATCTCCACCAATTACTAAACTCTCTGTGGTCCAATTTCTTCTCTGTAATGGAAGAATCATGATACTAAAAAGATTAAAATAATTAACATACTTATTGAAACATTTATAAGTATTTAATATTGTAGGGACTCTATTCTAGATGCAGAGAATAAACAAACAAAATAGAACAACCCTATCCTTGTGTAACTTACATTCTAGTCAGAGGAAACAGACAAAAACAAAATAAATGAGTAAAACATATAGTGTATTAGATGAGAACAGTAAAGCAGGGAATAGGTGATTAGAAGTAGGAGGCAGGACTACTGTGATTTTAAATAGGAGGATCAGGGAGGCCCCACTGAGAAGTGACATATACAGGAAGAGCTGAAGGAATTGAGAAAGTGTACTGTGCATATACCTGAGGGAATAAAATGTTCTGGGCAAAGAGATTAGTAAATGCAAAGGCCCTGGGGTATGAGAATTTTTATTACATCAGCACAAAGGTAAGAAGTCCAGAGTGCCTGATCTGGAGTAAGAGAAATACTGGTAAGAGATGAAGCTGAAGAGTAGAGAGGGTGGGATGGGAGGTGGCACAGGGCAGACAGGGCCTTGTCGATCACTGTAGGCCCTCTTTTACCAGGACAGTGAGTGAATCAACAAGTAGATGAGGGAGACAGGAAGCCATTGAGCAAAATCATGCCATTCTCTCAACTGCATTCCATCTCTTTAGCTGGTATTTGGTGAATAGCTTCTAACAAGGCAAGAGGGACACAGCAAGTCTGATTACAGGATACTGCAATAATTCCAGTTGGGAGATGATGACACATAATTGCAGAAAAGGTATGAGACTGTATATAGTCTAAAGATAGAGTCAAAAGGATTTGCTGATGAAATGGATGTAGAGTATGAGTCAGAGAAAAATGCCAAGGATGATTTAAAGGCTTTTGGCCCAGGTCAAGCAACCTGAAGGAGAGAGTTGCCCTTAACTAAGAAAGGGCAAACTATGAAGTATGTTGGGATGAGATATCAGGAGTTCAGTTTTGGAGATGTTAAATTTAAGATGCCCTCAGATGTTAAGGCAAAGCTATCAAATAGACTGTTGGATACAGGAGTTGAAAGTCTTCAGCATAAAGATAGCACTAAAAACACAGGACTGGATGAGACTGCCAAGCAAATTTAAATGAGTACATAGAGGAAAGATCCAACATTAAAAAGACAAGAGGTGAGAACTAATATAATCAAAATTGAAAAGAAAAAATAGCCACAGTTTAGAGGAAAACTAGGAGAATATGCTGGCTAGAAGCCTCTCCTAAGAAGCGAGAGTAATCAACTTGTGCTGTTTGTTACCAATTCAATGTGAAATGAGGGCTGAGAATTGTATGATATTGACATTAGCAGTATGTGCAAAGTAGGAGGGACAGAGAAAATAAAAACCTACATCCAGAGGGAGTGGGAGAAGAGAGATTGGAGACAATGAGCAATGATCATTATTTGGAGAAATTTTGCTGTAAAGAAAAAAAAAAAGGAGTCATACCTAACTAGCGGCACAAAAATATGGTATTAATAAAGGGAGTTTTTTTGTAGGACAAAAAAAAGTATATTTGCAGGCAGATAAAAATGATAAGAAAGGAAGAAATAGTTGAGAAAATTAATGAAATGGAGAGACAGAAGAACAACTGGAACTATGTCTCTGATGGGAAGGAAGGGGTCTAGTATGGAGAAGTTAACAGGAACCCCTGCATTCAGTCAGGGTGCAAGAGGAAAGTGTATGGGCACTGACATAGGTACATGAACATGTGTTGGGGTAAGAGCTTGTCAAAGTTCTCTCTTCACTGCATCTACCTTCTTGGCAAAATATGAAACTATATTATTAGTAAAGAGTAAGGATGGGGGAGGCAGTGTTGAGGAGAGAAAGGTAGGAAATAGTCATCTGGGAAAATGGAGGAGTGAATGGACCAAGAACATGCAGCACAATGGGAGGTAGTGTAAGTATCCCCTGGAGAGTACTAGTCTGTAACTAAAAGTGACATCAGCTACAAGAGGACTTTTTCCCCCAGCAACATTCTGTTTAAGATTGAGGGTTTATAGATTTTGGAACACTAACCCTTTATCAGATATGTAATTTGCAAATATTCTCTCCCATTCTGTTCGTTGCCTTTTAGTTTTGTTGATTGTTTTCTTCCCTGTGCAGAAGGTTTTTATCTTGATGAGGTCCCAACAGTTCCTTTTGCTTTTGTTTCCCTTGCCTCTGGAGACATCTTTAGTAAGAACTTGCTTTGCTTAGGTCAAAGAAGTTGCTGCCTGTGTTCTCCTCCAGGATTTTGATGGTTTCCTTTCTCATATTCAGGTCTTTCATCCATTTTGAATTTATTTTTGTGTATGGTGTAAGAAAGTGGTTCAGTTTCATTCTTCTGCATGTTGCCGTCCAGTTTTCCCAACACCATTTGAAGAGACTGTCTTTTTTCCATTGGATATTCTTTTCTGCTTTGTCGAAGATTAGTTGGCCATATAGTTGTGGGTCCTTTTCTGGGTTTTCTATTTCATTCCACTGTCTTGATGACTACAGCTTTGTAATATAGCTTAAAATCTAGAATCGTAATGCCTTCAGTTTTGTTTTTCTTTCTCAGGATTACTTCAGCTATTTGGGGTCCTTTGTGGTTCCATACAAATTTTACTATTTGTTCTAGCTCTGTGAAAAATGCTAGTGGTATTTTGATAGGGATTGCATTGAATACATAGATTGCTCTGGGTAGCATAGACATTTTAACAATGTTTGTTCTTCCAATCCATGCTCTTTCATTTCTTTTTATTCTGTTCAATTTTCTTTCATAAGTGTTCTATAGTTTTCAGAATACAGACCTTTTACCTATTCAGTTAGGTTTATTCCTAGGTATCTTATGGTTTTTGGTGTTATTGCAAGTGGGATCAATTCCTTGATTCTTTTTCTTCCACTTTATTACTGGTGGATAAAGATGCAACAGATTTCTCCACATTGATTTTATATCCTGTAACTTTGCAGTACCCAAAATCTATAAAGATCTTACCAAATTCAACACCCAAAAAACAAACAACCCAGTTAAGAAGTGGGCAGAAGACATGAACTGACACTTTTCCAAAGAAGACATCCAGATGGTTAACAGATGCATGAAAAGATGCTCAACATCACTCATCATTAGGGACAGACAAATCAACCACAATGAGATACCACCTCACACCAGTCAGAATGGCTAAAATTAACAACACAAGAAATAACAGGTGTTGGCGAGGATGTGGACAAAGGGGAACCCTCTTGCACTGCTGGTGGGAATGCAAACTGGTACAGCCACTCTGGAGAACAGTATGGAGGAGCCTCAAAATATAGAGCTACCCTAAAATCCAGCAATTGCACTATTAGGTATTTACCCCAAGGATACAAAAATACAGATTTGAAGGGCTACATGCACCCCAATGTTTCAGCAGCATTATCAACAACAGCCAAACTACGGAGAGAGCCCAAGTGTCCATCAACTGATGAATGGATAAAAATGTGGTATATACATTCAATGGAATATTACTCAGCCACCAAATAGAATGAAATCTTGCTATTTGCCATGATATGGAAGGAGCTAGAATGTATTATGTTAAGGAAAATAAGTCAATCAGAGAAAGACAGATATCACATGATTTCACTCATATGTGGGATTTAAAAAACAAAGCAGATGAACACATGGGAAGTTGAGGGGAAGAGAAGAGAGGGAAACAAACCACAGGAGACTCTTAACAATTAGAGAATGAACTATGGCTTGTTGGAGGGAGGTGGATGGGGGAGGGGCTAGATGTGTGATGGGTATTAAGGAGGCACTTGATGGGATGAGCACTGAGTGTTGTATGTAAGTGATGAATCACTGAATTCTACCCCTGAACCCAATATCACACTGTATGTTAACTAAAATTTAAATAGATAGATAATTGAGGAGTTAGCTACAATTGGATTTTGTCAAGCAAATAATGACATGGAATTTAAACTAGGTATAAAGGGAAGAAAGGTCATCAGGAAAGTGAGATAAAGTGACAAGGTGGTAGAATACAGGGCTTTTAAGAATAAATAAGGTCAAAGGGTTATTGAATTACAGGTACTAGAAGCAGTGAGCTGGGGAGGTCAAAGTGGAAGTCTGAGTTGGAGATGCTTTAAACTGAGATCTTGGAGGGACCTCGGTTACTGCAGGTCAGGTCGTACATAGAATGGATAGCCCTGAAACACATGAAAATTTGAAATCTTTATCCAGATGATAAATAAAATCTAAGACCAGTTGCAATTCCTAACCCTCAAAGACAGCTTGCATCTAATGACACCATAGTTTCTAAGCTTAAGCAGAGCTGCAGGGAGGAGGCTTCATCAAAGTGCTGTCAACCAAGCTGAATAAATGTTCTGGTAGGTAGCCAGTGGCTTTGATTTCATAAGAAGGAAAAAACTATCCCTACTCTGAAAGTTCTTCAGTGCCCAACAAGCTTTGACTAGGTCAGAAAAAAAGGAAATACTATCTGAATTACTTCTTCCTAAACCTTAAATAACAGAGTAAAGTTCAATTAACATTTCAGATAAACTTACTGCTACAGATACTGCAGATACCTAGAAGAAAGGACATTCATACAACATGCCATCTTCTTCTTAAGTTTTGCTACCTGTGCTTAAATTTTAGGTTCTCTCTTTGTATAATTCCATGATCTCGAGTCCACACAAACATGGGTCTAGTAGATTGCCAGACGTTTGACCGTTTAAATAACTGGCACATCGATATCTCATATGTTGACAAAAATCAGGGCATAAAGTTGTAGCACCACTTTATAATAGTTTTTTTCTTTTGTAAAGGGAACATGATTAAGAAGTTTCACATCACTGGCAGCACACCGAGACATTAAAGATACTGTCCACCACGTAATGTCGAGTATCAAAAGAAAACCAGCAGATGGCTTTTCTAGCCAAAGAAACACAAGTAGACAGAACTGAGTCCACCAGTGAATCCTGCTCCCTACCACAACACTGAGGCCACAACTAGCGCAGAAACAGTGAGAAGAGTGCAAAGAAACGATTAGAAAAAAGCGGCACCAACCATGGGTTAAGGCGACAACCAATGACCTCCTGGGAGGTTACAGAAGTCATTGAGTACCTCCATCTGTTTAGTGCCCATTTTTTGGAACCCAGAACTAGTTTCAAATGAGCTTTCCTTGTGAACATAGTGGTCCTGCAAGTTATTCAATCTACCTTGTGTAGAATTAAAATTTTTATTCCCATAAAACTTCTGAAAAGGCAGCTTTAAAACTGCCCATCTCTGAGCAACATGATTTCCTTAGGACACAAATCTGAATAGGTGAGAGTATTCTTCCAGAAAAGAGATCAACTCCATAAGGGAAACATGAGTCCCAGATTTCCTGAGCAAAAGGGTAAATAAGGACATGAAACATTCGTGACGAAGCTACAAAATAAACCAGAGGAAAAGCCATTATAGATACGATTTTGGACGGGGGTGGCAGGGGGCAAAGAGGGTAGATAACATATCGCAATAATTTCAGTCACAGACTTTCTGGAGTATGTTGTGATGTTACATTTTAAAGTTTGCTGATAAAGACTTTGATAAAGATGAAAAGCATTTACTTCAGGGTCAAGAAAAATAAAAAAGTTAATCTAGAAGATCACTGCTACCTCTTAAAATAAGTAGAAAAGTAAATAGAGTATTCCATTCACCAGAAAAACATTTAGAGAATAAACATGCAAACAAATTTTTAAAAAAGAAATACTAAGTAGAATGACTATACAATTCATGGTCCAAACTGTAATGTCTAGAAGTGTTATGGATACTAAAAATAATTATCAGATGTTAATTGATCTCAACAGGCCTAAACTGAGTAGTCTCAGGAAAAACAGAGCTGTTCTGAATAAACCAAGACTTATAGTTACTATTCTTAGAGTTAAGTAATATTATCATCCCTATAAAAATAAGGAAAATATAAAGCCAAGTGCTCACCTTAGCCATAAGTAATCTACCATGTATTAGCATCCTAAATTAGGAAATTCATGATTCAGAGCTGGAAAATTAAAAAGTGAATTGAATAAGCCATTCTACCATCAAGGTAGTGGTCACAGTTTACTGTCCAGGGCAGCACTGTGATGCCTGCAGCCCAGCTCCCCAGGCATGGAGAACTTGTTGCCCTGCTTGCTGAGAATGCTGTGGGCCAACAGACATCAGTGGTCAGCCCTTATAGGGGCTGTATCAACTGTAATAAACTTTCTAGTTCGAGGTCATGCTCGGTGGCCACCATCCAATGATTAATAGGTGTGACAGTATAAAGGCCTGGTTATTTCAGCACAATCAGAAAAAATCGAAAGGGTCATCATGACTCTAGAGATCCCACAGGGTTTGCCAAGGTGGTCCTAGGACCTCTATCACTTCTGGACATCTCCCTCTGCCTCATCCTGCTTTGACTTGAAAGTAACACTATATTTATGGTTCCAGATGACTCCAGGTTCTAAGGTTTCCAGATTTAGGAAGTTCACCTGTATTTACAATGATCTTATAATGTTTTCCAAATGCCTCCAGGCAACAATGGGTAGAAAGGGCTGTTTGTGAGCCTTATCCTATAGATTCTACCTCTTTCTCAGAATACTCTTGGCAAAGAGATCTGAGTCATTATAATGGGTGAGAGGAAAATTAAAAGATGAAAGTCAATCAGGAGCAATTACATATGCTTAGTAAATGTTTACTGAGTGAACAGATGGAGGGATGAAATGCAAAAGTCCCTTTGTCATCGAGAAGTCTACAATTCTGGGAGCAGATCCAAAAATACCCACAGATTCGACAATCAGTTCCAAGGATTCAAAGACTAGACTAAAAGTTGTAAGGTCCTTTCCTGAGAACATAGACTGCTTCCTTCATCTTTGGACATTCAATAGTATCTAGCACAATGTCTTGAATTTACTAGTCATTGAATATTATTACTTGAATGAACAAGCTTAAAAGACCCATCATGGATGAGCACTGGGTGTTGTATGGAAACCAATTTGACAGTAAATTTCATATATTAAAAAATTAAAAAAAATTAAAAAAAAAAAAAAAAAGACCCATCATGCTTGGGTTGAAAAGGCATTTAAGTCTGTGGCAATCAGAATGTGGTAATGTCCCACCAATTACTGAAGACACGTAGATATGACATCAAGGCAAAAAGAAATCTCGTTGAAATAGACATGTACTAAGTAACATATACATGAAATTTTTTCTTTTAATATACAATAGGAAAATGAGACCACAAGGAGGGACCACTCAAGCATAAAGATAAGAATTACACTCAACTATCTCTATCAAGTACCAGTTCTTAAACATGGCAACATCTAAAAAATATTTAAGTAGGTGAGTGAATGAAAAAGTGATCAAAATAATATTAAAATAAAAATGATAGCCCAAGTCAGGGGAAATTATAAAATCAGACTAGATCATAGTATCTTGAAAATCCAATTATCCACACACAAAATTAATGGCTTATTTACTTCATTGCCATATTTTAGTGGCCACATCTTAGAGAAATAAGTTTTGGAAATTGACAGAAAAGCAAAAGAGTTAATTTTAAGCAACTCGCCAAGACTCACAGGGGTAACATCTGGCTGAAGGTTAGCCATTATGATTATGATAAAATAACGGTCAACATCATAGACCAAGCTTTCTCAAACCAGTACTAGATGGACAACTTGGTTAAAAGAAACATTCGCTTGCACTCCTAATGTCAAGTTCAATCAGTTTTATTATGTTATTTTAATACATACAAAATTAAACTTAGTATTTATTGCTCCAATAAAGACAAAACAAATTTATAAATACAAAAACAACTACATAACCAATTAAATTCAGATTAACAGAAAAGACAGAGTGTAACAGACCATGGTTTCCTGCTAAAATCACAGTACCAATGTACTTTTAGATCTTTTTTTTTTTTTTTTACTGTAATCATTCTAATGGGGGAAACAATGCCTTTTCACTTAAAGTTACCCTACAAAATGGTATGTGTGACCTCATGGCTTTCTTTACTAGGTTAAGATAATCAGACTTACTAAATAAAACCACCCGCAAGCATTCTTTGAATGATAATTTTAAGAAAGCTACTTCAGGAGAAAGTTGTTATCACAGTCATATCAAAATCAGCATTAAATGTGTAGCTATTCAATTATTGCTGGAATCAGGTGAAGAAAGTTCTTCAGTGTATAATTACTGATAAACTTACTGCTAGTGAACTATTGAAAGGTATGCATTAAAAAATGGAATCTGTGAAACTCATCTGACTCTAACTTGAATACGTTATCACTATGCTCCTGCGATAATGCAGAATAATCCACATCCTTTGGGTGTGGCATACAGGAATGCTCCTATCACTGCGTGTTATTTGAAGCTCAGTGAGAGCTTCATACACTTCAGACACTGTGAAGTAGTTCGACTTCACATGGCACAAACACAGCAATAAACACAAACCCCAATTTTATCATGTGGTAATACTTAACCAAGTATATGGCAGGTGTCTGGATGACCCAGAATGTGGTTTTTTGTTGTTGTTTTTTTTCACTATCATCACGGATATTAAAAACCCCCAAAATTTTAAAATCTCACTGACAATATGAAAACTCCCAGAATATCCATGGACTTACAGAGTTAGCTAGCAGCAGTTAGAGAAACAATATCCCAGGAATAGAATAATAGCAAATAATCAACTTTACTGTTCAATTTTAGAAAAAAAAATTCTGCTTGGAAATAAAACTGAAAAAAGTATTTTTAAAATAAATTACACATGGAGAGTGTGGCAACTGTTTAAAAACATTAGTATTAATAACCAAAAGTTGTTTTGCTTTTTTTTTTTTTAACTTTGCATGGTTAACTGGAAAAAATAAGTCACATGGGGTAAGTTCATTTTTCATTTAAACAAAGATTCCTAGGGGCACCTGGGTGGCTCAGTCATTTGAGCATCAGACTTCAGCTCAGGTCATAATCTCAGGCCAGGGTTCAAGCCCCACATCAGGCTCTGTGCTAACAGCTCAGCTGACAGCTTTGGACTCTGTGTCTCCCTCTCTGCCCCTCCCTTGCTTGCGCTATCTCTCTCTGTCTCTCAAAAACTAAAACATTAAAAAAATTTAAACAAAGATTCCTAAATTAAAGAAAATATAGGGACACAACTATATTGTATCTATTAGGGGAAAATTCAAAGTTATACCTATAAGAAATTTCACAAGGGGTAAAACTATATTTTTTAAATAAAAAAAGAAAAACTAGGTAGAGAATCCACGAGAAAAATGTAATGATTATGTAAAAGTTGGGTAGAATAAGAACAAGCAGAATAACAAATTACAGAATCACAAAACCCTAGCACCATTGAGTACCTGCCCACCAGCCCCTCATTCTTCAAATGAGGAAACTTAGTCGATTTATGTGACTTGCCCAAGGACAACAGCCAGTAATGGGCAGTCTTGGTGTTCTAATTAAAGCCTGAGCCACTCTGCTAGAGAAACTTCTTTCCTAAATTGGTTCTATACTCAAATGCGGAAATGTACCAAAGTAGACCTTAATTATCTGGCACTACAGCCACAGATGCAAAATAGTTTTGAACATTTAATGTATATGTACTAAGTCTTTACAGGCTAAAATTCCCTCAAATGTTTTCCCAAAAAGTTTAAGCAAAAAAGACAGCTGGGTTAAGCCTTCAAATTACACGACTTAGTTTCTAACAGTGAAGTGAAAGAAAAAAAAACACCTTTAAAAGAAAACAGTAATTAAAAATTATCAAGGGGGTGCCTGGGTGGCTTAGTTGGTTAAGTGTCTGACTCTTGATTTCGGCTCAGGTCATGATCTCATGGTTCGTGGATTCGAGCCCCACATGGGGCTCTGCACTGACAGTGCGGAGCCTGCTTCGGGTTTCTCTGTCTCCCTCTCTCTGTCCCTCCCCCACTCTCTCTGTCTCTCTCAAAATAAATATGTAAACTTTAAAAATTATCATGAAAACAACTGAGAACTTAAGAACTTTTAAAAGGGCTGTTTTAAACTTTGAGTCAATAATTGTAGAGTAAGATAGCAATGTTACTCGGTATAAATGTATACATGTTTCTGTCTAGAAAGAGTAGTATAAAATCTCCAAACTGTGCATAAAAATAAGATTTTGAGTAAAGAATCAAGTGGTTTTTACACCATCCACTCTCAGGAAAAAGGGAGCAACTACATAGACACCAAGGGAATTTTAGAGAAAGTCCTCACATCAGTTCAGATTCACCTGCATGCCCAACTGACTGTATCAGTTTCATAGTTCAAATGATATTAATTATGATAAGAGTTAGTTCTAAAAATCTTTCATTGCATTCAACATTTCCAGCTTGCTATGTTCCCGAAGTTATGCATCAACTTTAAACAGATTTTTACTTTTTAATGAATAATAAAGAAATCTTAAAGGGTAAAACAAAAATGATTTTGATACTTGGAAATTGGATCTTCTTTTGTTTGCCAAGAAATTCAATTACAATTAGCAATTACCAGATGAGAGACGAGTATAAATATGGAACATTGGGATGAAATTATTTTAAGATGAACAAAGTGCTCAGCAGCATCATTTAGATGGGATACAACTGATTCATTAAAGATTTTAAGAGGTGGACCAAACTGAGGATAGAATAAGAATAAGATATCTCAAGCATACCCTCCTAAACAAGCCTGTTGGAGAAGTGTGGGAAGGGACAATATCAAGGCCTCCCGAATCCTCTTGACATCATCAGAGGCTTTAATTCTGACCCAGTAAAAGATAACTTGATAGGATTTGTTGTACCCAATGCAATATTTACACAAAATACGTACCTGACCATCTACAAGGCACTGTAGTTGGATACTACAAATGATTGAGATAAGCAAGATATCATTTAAACAACTACAAACGTTTAAACACTCGAAAAACTTATGTAACAAGGACAGAAGTCAACTGGAAATAACTATGACACAGGAAATAATATAAAAATAAAATACTATTACAAGAGAGGGGGAAGTGAAATTCTTTCGGAGAGATGGGCACAGAGGGATCATGCAACATTTCATGAAAGAGAAGGCATGCCATTGGCCACTCAAGAATGGGCCCCTTTTGAGGAAGAGGGGATAGTGACTGAAGGCACAGAGGTAGGGCATGAAGCTCAGAGTTTGGGAAATGAACCAAGGAAGCTGAAGCATAAAGGGATTAGAGGCATTTGTGGGAGATGAAGGTGGAAAGGTTTGCTGTGTGTATGCAAGTCAGCAGTAGTTAAAGGGGTGGGTTTAGATGGGACTCCACTTTCTGGTTGTGTCAGTTTAGACTGTGCTTCAGTTTGTTCATTCATATCCTCAAATGACAATAAAAATAATGAACCTGCCTAGAACTGGGGTTGATGTGAGGTGTAATAAGAGAAGCCATGTACAAGTTCTTTGCAAATCAGAAAGCATTATAAAAATGTGATTATTATCAGGATAATAGTAAATAAAAAGGGTTTGAGAACACCACACAATCAATGGGATTTAATGGTTGTTAGTTGGGAGGCTAAGGGTTGGCACTGAGAGGTACTGGGACCATACGAGGTCTTCAAGATCCCCAGACCATCAGGTGGAAGAACCCACTCAGCATTGCATCCTGCACATGTTCAACCCCAATCCATCACAGCTCGAAGAGGTGAGTGCACTTTGACCTCCACAGTCAGTTCTCTGTTTATCTGGGGTGAAGAGTGGGTTAGGGAAGGAAGGTTAGCTTTGGTGACTGGCAATTCTAAACTAGGAACCAAATCTTGTTCCATTAGCAAGACCACAAACAGGTACAGCAGGAGGTCTATATGCATGCATCTTTATCCAAAGATCCCAAGGATTACCACTGAGCAGAAGGGGGTTATGAACAGGAGGCCTGGCTTCTGCTAACCTGCAAGAAACAACCCAGGGGTGAGAATATAGAGTTGGTGATCAAATCAACTCCTGAGTTGAGAAATGAATGAATGCTGCTGCTGCCATGTATCTGCAGAGGCCTGGAGACCACACAGGTCAAGGACTGGATCCCAGGGAGCCTAACGTCTTCCAGTGTGCTGCTTGGAAATGAGGGCCCCGTTGATCCCAACAGACCACGGTTCTATTTAAACAAGCACCCAGGGGCGCCTGACTGGCTCAGTCAGTTAAGCATCCAACTCCCGGTTTCAGCTCAGGTCATGATCTCACAGTTCGTGAGTCTGAGCCCTGCATCAGGCTCTGTGCTGACAGTGTGGAGCCTGCTTGGTATTCTCTGTCTTCCTCACTATCTACCCCTCCCTCATGTGCACGCACAGTCTCTCTCTCTCAAAGTAAATAAACGCCATCCTCTTGGAAGCAATGGCATCTATATTACTCCCCTCAAGGGTACCTGAGCAAAGGCAACAACTGGTCCCTAAAAGGTGTGTTGTGTGCTTTCACTACATTTGAGTATGGCCCTTACAGCAGCATGGAACCAACTTAGCATTCTCAGAGCCCTGCACATCCTCAGGAACTGCCCAGCTCTGGCTTTGATGAGGACTATGGACCCAGGAAAGACGTATCATAACCAGTAATAAATCAACCACTGGCATTTTGACACCTGAACAGAAACTAAAATTTTGTTTTTGAGCATGATCAATGTGATTTAAAGAGATACAATTCTCACTTATGAAATCACCTTATCTTAAATGAAATTGAATTTAAATAAGTGTAATCTGAATGTTTGGGTTCTAGGAAATATGTACTATCACACTAAGCGTATGTTCAACTCTCCTTTAAGTGACAGTTTGGGGGGGGGGGGTTGGGGGTGCCTGGGTGGCTTAGTCGGTTGAGCGTCTGACTTCGGCTCAGGTCATGATCTCACAGCTTGTGAGCTCGAGCCCGGCATTGGGCTCTTGTGCTGACAGCTCAGAGCCTGGAGCCTGCTTCTGCGTCTCCCTCTCTCTCTGCCCCTAACCCACTCGCATTCTGTCTCTGTCTCTCTCAAAAATAAATAAACATTAAAAAAAAAAAATTTAAGTGACACTTGGAAAGAAAAACCACAAAAACCCATTTCAGTCAAATTGTTATTTAGTCTTAAAAAACAACAACAACCAAAACCCACAGTTTTATCATGTAAGAAAGATGAATACTGTGGCTCCTCTACCTTTTATTAAAATTAAATTGACATGGTTATTGATGTGACTATAAATTTCTTAAGTGAAGCTATCTAAAAGTTAAGAGATGAAAGCTGGAGTTCAGGGAAATGTACACAAAAATATAATTTTTCAAATATATGTACACATAGCTGATGTTGAAAATGACTCCCAAAAAATGAATATAAGAAGTATTTCTGAATAAAGCTGTAATAACTTCACTTTGCTTGAATACAACCAAAGCTGTTTTTCCAGAAAGTCAAAAGAAATATCTTCGTCATCCTTGTGATACCAGCTGGAATTTAAGGGCAAGCCATCTAATTTTTTTTTTTTTTTAGTCTTCATTCATTTATATGGAAATGAGATGTTTCCTAAAACATATCTGTACCCAGTACCTACGTCAACACTAAAGCTCAAAGCACACAAATTCCGCCAGCTGATTCCTGACTATAAGTGAAAACAGCATGCCAACATCGTCTAAAACCCATGTGCGTCATTCACCAAGGAGGACATTACCAAGCTGTCAACTTCAATTAACCTGCCTAGCTTTATAAATAGCCTAAACTTCCCTATCTAAATAGGTTGGTGCCCTTTTCTCAGAAGCAAAGGGAACAACATGACAAAGAAGCATGAAAAATAAATGAGCTTTCCCCTTTGTAAACAGGAGAAAGTTGACATTAAACCAATTCTAAGTCCAAATTGAAGAGCTATTAATAAAATAAAGCTCAAGAGAATCGAGAACCGGTTTTAACCAGAAAATAAACATTCACTATCAGCTCTTTTAAAAATATCTGTGAGTCTCACTGCTATAGAAACTAATTCAATATACGCACACAGGCAGAGATACACAGAGATACCGTAATTATGATCCTTAATATGGTCCCCAAAGTAACACAATTTAAAAGCCCCAAATGATTGATATTCAGTCAAAATTAAAGCCAGTTATTTTTGAAGTCATTCTCTTCTAAATATGAAATGTTTGATGATTTTTATAATTTACAGCATTACAATTTCTTATGCTAGTTCTAGATGTTTCTTCCTCTAAAATCAATCATACCCAACAAACCCTGCATCACTTCTATAATCTATTCACTTATGGAAAGCACTTTTCTAGTTCACACTCCAATGAGTAAATGAAAGCAGAATCAGAAAACAACAATGGAATTTATCAAAAGGCAAAAAATAACTGGTCCAGATCATTAATCAGGCTAGTGAATCCATTAGTCCATCTAACTAGTATCTACTGTGTAGAAAAACACGGTTCGTCACCATATTTATCTCAGGTAAAAATGTGTGAATTTATGTACGTACATGTGTATTTATACATACATGTGTCTTCTGGGTAATGCTTACCAAGCTTGCCATAAACAGGATAATGGAAAGGGACATCTTACAATAAGGATGCTACTCAGCTCACTAAAATATCTAGAACAACCAAAAACTAGTCAGTCAAATAAAAGACTTCTGACCAAAAAACATTACAAAGTCCCCTTAGAGCCTCACTCGCAGCAGTATTAGAAAATTCCAGTAAAAGGCATTTGCTGGTATGCAATACTCTTACTGTGTCAGTTAAACGACTCACCACTTTATTCGCACTAGATCATGACAACTGGCTTCCCTTTTTTCCATTCATTCAAACAACTTCTGTGTCACTATTACGAGCATCACAAGAGATATGAAAATGAATTTTATGTACAAGTAAAATAGGGGTCAAAATAAACATGATGAGTTATGGATGCAGCACTAGATGGAAACCGATGAGAATAACTAAGAGAAATGACTTCTAGGTCGCGAAGGCTGTGAGGAAGATGTGCTAGGTCTGGTAGCATAAATCAGATTTGAAGCCCAGGGAAGACTTCCCCATGGGTACAACTGGCGAGCACTGTGGATGCAGCCAAGAATATGGGGGAGGGAAACTAATGTTGGAAAGAAAAGTCAAAGCCAAATCACTTAAGATCTTAAATGCTAAGCTAAGAACACTGGACTTTAGTACCAAACATGGGGAAAGTTTCAAGGAAGGATATAGTGTGATCAGAACTGCATTCTGGGAAAACTCACAGATGTACACAATATGAACTAGAGTAGGGAGGAGAGTGAGAACAAAGGCTCTTATGACAAATATTATAATCATTCAGATCAAAGGTACTAAGTGCGCATGAACTATGCTAGGGACAGTAGTGAGAGAAAACCCAGGGTAAAGCCAACAGAACTTGACAATATCTAGTTTTAAATCTGAGTTCTTTTTTTTTTTTTAATGTTTATTTATTTTTGAGAGAGAGAAGAGTGTGAGTGGGGGAGGGACAGAGAGAGAGAGGGAGACACAGAATCTGAAGCAGGCTCCAGGCTCTGAGCTGCCAGCACAGAACCCAACATGGGGCTCGAACCCACAAGCCGTGAGACCATGACCTGAGCCAAAGTTGGCTGCTTAATCAACTGAGCCACCCAGGTGCCCCTTAAATCTGAGTTCTTTTGAAGATCCAGAAGCAGGATGCAAGAAGCAGATAGAGCTTGAAAGTCACTATACATAATAAAATGCAAGGAAAACAGTTTCCACATTGATCTAAAACTAATACGCACATATGCAAAAGGGGGAGTTTCACTTCAAATAAACTGGACACTTTTTAGTGTCAGATCTATTTCTAAACAAAAGGTCAGGAGGAAAGCCAGACAGTATCATGATGCATAACATGATGGAAGCCTTTAGTTTGGTCCAAACCAGATGTCCAGCTAAAATAAGCCATGATACACAGCATAGTCCAGGGCTTCAAAATTAAAGAACTCTAAATTCTATATGCTGGTACAGGATAATCGTTAGCTCCTCAAAGCCTCAGTAGTCTATTTCGGACCCCCCCTTTGCCACGAAAATTTTCTTTAGGTCAGCAAGTCACCAATGGGCTCTTCACTGCATACCCAATCAACACTTCTCAGTCTATCTTTCATTCAATGTTTAACCCCTGCCAACAGCCCTAGGTCCTTTCCTTTCCATTTGTCCCAGCTTCCAAAGAATGGCAAGTCTCATCAGTTCTTCCCCGACTTCACTGCCCCCCTTCCTGACTTCATCTTCCCTCCACTGCCATACATTACATTCTCATTACCACTCAGATGCCACAGTTCTCAAACTGTGGTCTTCAGACCAGCCAGTAGCAGCACCATCTGGAAACCTGTTACATGTAAAAATTCTTGGGGAGCGCCTGGGTGGCTCAGTTGGTTAAGCGTCCACTTCAGCTCAGGTCACGATCTCATGGTTCATGAGTTCAAGCCCTGCATCAGACTCTGCTGTCAGTGCAGAGCCTGCTTTGGATCCTCTGTCTCCCTAACTCTCTTCCCTTCCCCTGCTTATACTCTCTTTCTCTCTCAAAATTAAATAACTGTTAAAAAAAATTTAAAAACAAAAGAAGTAAAAATTCTTGGGCCCCACTTGAGACCTACTGAGCCAGAAACTCTGGGGTAGGGCCCAGTAATCTGTGCTTAGGCAAGCCTTCCAGATGATTCGGATGCATGCTCAAGTTTAAGAACACCTGGGCTCCCTGACTTTAGTCTCACAGCTAGCTCCCCATGCTGTGGCCAGAGTCACCTTCTAAATTACCAGTTTAATTATGTCATTCGCCATTTTCTACAATAGTATTCAAATTATATGAACCCATTTTAAACAGAAAAAACTAAGACCTCAAATGTTAAATTAAATTTGTATTTTAATGTTATTTGAATTTGTGAACACATAATATAGTCTTATAAAACTAGCATTAATTCCTTATATTTACCAAGCATATGTCAGTATAATCATTTTTTTTTTCAAAGAGAACACAAAACCAGAACATTAAACAATATTAACTGGCAATCAGGTTTTTCTGAAACTTAATCACAATGTCAGGTTTAATCACAGAAAGATGAAGTGGCAGGCCTGGTCATAACTGTGAAACCTTGAGGAAGTTACTTATCCTCTCTGTGCCTCAGTTTCCACATCTGCAAAAAGGGATAATAGAATTTCATAGGATTGTGAGAATTAGATGAGTTAATATACATAAAGTTCCCAGGACAGCGTTGGCCACACAGAAAGCATCTTAAGAGTTTGTTGCTGGTGCACCTGGGTGGCTCAGTTGGTTAAGCCTCTGACTCTTGATTTTGGCTCAGGTCATGATCTCACAGTTTGCGAGTTCGAGCCCCGCGTCGGGCTCTGTGCTGACTGCTCAGAGCCTGGAGCCTGCTTCAGATTCGGTGTCTCCCTCTCTCTCTGCCCCTCCCCTGCTTGCGCTCTGTCTCTCTCTCTCTCTCTCTCTCTCTCTCTCTCTCTCTCTCAAAAACAAATAAACATTAAAAAAAAAAAGAATTGTTAAAAAATAAATAAATAAAATAAAAATAAAAAAAGAATTTGCTGCTATTAATCATCACTATTACTAATGTTATTATACTAATGTAGCTAATACCTGTACATGTAAGCATGGTACTGACCGCTAGGTACCCCCGATATTCATTCTCCCTTTTTTCTACTTTTCTACAGTGACAGAACCCCATGGTTTTAGCTGAGCACACACCTGCACAGAATAAATACTACATTTCCCAGCCTCCCTTACCTCTAGGTGCATTTATACCTACCCTCCCCATGGAGAATAACCTCTAGGATGCTGCCTGGTGGTGGAGAGCTAAGAGCTTCTGAAAAACACTTTCGACCAATTTTCCTTATTCAAGAGCATCATTCCCTTCATCCCTATTCCCAGAGGAACTTGGTGTTGCCAATTCCTGAGCCTTTGGGTAATTGTGCAACATAAACTGGGCTGGTTCTTGGCCACTCCACTGCCCCTTCCAGGTTCTGTTTTTCCAAGCCTATTAAGCCCTTTACCTTCCAGAGTCCAACACTTTGTTCACGTGGTCTCCAATCCCACTCTCCCCATCCTTGAGGATTTAGGCGTCTACAAAAGAGGATCCCCTAACATTTTAGTGGGGTTTAGGGAAGGAACAAAAATAGATGCTTATGTTCAATTCTCTCTTTTTCCAGAACTTTCAGGTGCCATTTTCTATAAAAACTCTCCCAGTGCACCACTTAGTTCACCCCCTGGCATTTAAATTCTGGCCTAAATAAAAGAAACAAAGTTACTAGGCACCTTCTTACATAGTTTTATATTGTGATTTCATTCTTACACTGTTATTTTACTCACCATGTAATTATGCTTTGGCCCAGTAAGTGTACTGGGATTTCCTTAAAGGCAGAGACCACATCTTAAAAGTTTTAGTACCTTCTAGAGCAGTAGTTCTCAAACTTGGCTGCACATTTGAATCACCTGGGGACCTTTTAAAACTCCAACACCCTGGCCGCACCCAGAGCAGTAACCCAGAATCTCTGGGGTGAGACCCGTATCTCTGGGGTGTCCTGCAACACAGGGGCCAGGCAGAGAAGCACCACTGTGAACAGTGCTGCTGCTGTCTGGAGACCCACTTCAAACACTTATCCCACATGTGTACACATACAACTGAAAGGCATCTACCTGCCTGGAATGGCATCTTTGACAAACTCTTAAGGCACCGTAAACTGGTCACAGGAAAATAATCTGAGTAATACCAGGACATAGTAAAGAAGTGCCTTAGCCCAAGACAACCTTTGGAGGACACTTTAACAGTAACCACTTACTTCCTGCACCCACCGCTCAATGTAGCAATGGTAAGGGTCAATGGGGGCCTTTCTCTGCTGAGCACGCTCCCGCCCACCGCTGCCTTCATTATCCCTTCATTACTTGTGAGCACTTGGCCTCACAATCCAGATCACATGCTTGAAGGGACCTAGGGCTGTTTTGAGTGGCAACCTTCCAGTTCTGCAGAAACTATAAAACTGACCCAAACAAAGAAAACTGGTGGAGTTGCCAGGCAGCAGAGACTCCAGAATATCTATATAGGAGAGGCTTAGGAGAAGCATTGTGGTTGGAGAATAGAGCCAGACAGCTTGTCCTAATCTTACATTTTCATAGCTACCCTGCTGTTTTAACTTAGATTTTATGTATGCATGAGATGGTTTGGGGAAACTGTGAAGATTAAAGTCACCTCAAGCACCCCTGAGACCTCAACATTAGCAAAATCAGGAACCACAGATCCTGCACCATCAACCGAGGCCTGTTCATTGCCTTTTTTGGCTGTCCTCCAGAGGCTGGACATCAGGCCACTTAGGGCTGCACACGTAGTGATGGTAAGAAAAGGACAGGCAAGGCCAAACTGTGACAAACCACTAAAGCCTCCAAAAGGAGACCCACAAGAAGGCGGCGGGGGGGGACAGATGCCGCATGATCTGGAAGGGAGAAAATATATCCAATGCTACCCACTGGGCTGAATCCTTTAGCAGAATTAGGGAGGAGACGCTGTTGCTATTGAACAAAGCCTCTGCTAGAAACCACAAATAGATACAAATAATACCAGAAGGGGACATGAAAAAAACAAAACTGAACAAGGAAATCCTGACACGTTAGATCCATGTCTTGCAGTGAGAAGAGTGGACGTACAGCTCTTCACCATTTCAGAACAGAAGTGCAATCATTGTAGCCACAGTATCTAACTTTTCTTTTTTTTTTCTTTTCTGTCTTTGTCTTGTAATCTCGACACCCACGTGGGACTTGAACCAACGACCCGAGATCGAGAGTTGCAAGCTCCTCTGACTGAGCCAGCCAGGTGCCCCTAACTTTTCTCTTTTTATATACATAGTTAAAATACACTGTGAGCAGAGTTGCAACCTTCAATATTGAAAGTAGAAAAGTAAAGTAATTATTTTATATAATTAAAATATTAATTACAGAATTAATATTATAGAATTAAAAACAAAACAATAAAAAGCTCAACGGCTACATGGTCCTTGGGAGGAACCTCCAGAATCTTTGACAGAAGAAAAAGGTGACTTCTTCAGACAAATGACTGATTTGCCCTATCAGACTTAGGAAACTGTTGGTTGAGAATGCTACAGAACTTCTCTCTTTAATGTCTACCTATCAATATTCAATTTAGATCTGAATAGATATAAAATGGTGTATGCCATTTAAATGTTCCTTTCTCCCTTTTAAGAATTAACATGTTTCCAAAGTGATTTAAAAGTTTCCTTTCGAATTTTAAGGAGCCCCACGTCTTCCAGAACAAAACGCTCAAATTTAGCAGCTACAGGGTCTTGATTAATTAAGAATGTAATACCATGTTTGTGTTTCTGGCTTAGAAACTAGTGTCTTTGTTTCTGCTGGACTCCCCACTGGCAGAGACCAGAAGAGGAAAACATGAGGGTTAAATGAGCAGCTTGCCCAGAAATTGAGAGTGGGAGAAATCCCTTATTACCAATGATGCTTGAGTGTCCCGGAGCCAAAACTGCAGAAAAAGAATCTTTTGGCTAATTTAAGGTTGGCCAGATGCCACCATTTCTGGCTGGTGGCCAGAGGACCTCGGGGGGAGAGGGATGGCAGGACGCCACCAGAGAAGGTCAAGCACTTCATTGCTAAAGCTGCCTTTGGGTGTAGCTGCTCACTAGGAAACTGAAAACTTTTTGTCCAACAAGCTTCCCAAGTGATTCCTTAGCACATGACATTTGCCAACCTTTACCTAACTGATCCCTTATCCACTCTGCCAATCAAAGCAACCAAGAAATTTCATCTACACTAAACGGGAACAGAAAACAAAGCACTCGCTCCAATCCTCTAGGACTTTACATACGAGGCTTCGTTCAACAAATACCTGTCAAATGACATTAAGGCTATCTTCCATGCGGGGCTGTTTGTACTGGCTACTTCCAATTGGACTGGAAAATCATTTTTCCTGGTGAATTTAATTATTACATGAATTTCTAATTGCACTGAAGTCACTAGACAGTGGAATTACAAGTTAGAAATGAAGCACAGACTGTAGAGCTATGTAACAACCTACGCACTTAGATTCAAACCTCTTGAGACAGGTATGTAACCTCAGGTAAGTGACAATAACAGCTCAATATCTGAGCACAGTGTCAACACAGGGCTAACAAGCCCATGAGGCAAGCTACTTCTAGAGGGAAAAGCATTCTCAGTTGTAATTTAATGGGCTTGTGATTGGCTTCCTCAAGCTGAACAGCACAGAATTGGGGGGGCCAGGGACTCCCAGATCTACAATCTGAAATGTATATGAGAATTGTTATCCTGCTGACCCCCTTTCATCCCTGATACTTTCTGAGATCTAAAAAGAAAAACCTTATAATTCCAAAAGTATATTTGAATCAAATAAGCAGCAATTCTGAATATATGAAAGGTTAAAAAAAAATCACCGGCTGCAATATGTAAAAGTTAGAAAGTGAGCTGTCCAAAATAAAACAATTAATAATATCTACTGCCTCCACATTCAAGAAATACCAAATACTGAAGAAAAGTGTGCGTTCTTCCCATTGTCAAAAGTACCAGTCTGGGGCGCCCAGCTGGCTCAGTCAGTAGAGCATGAGACTCTTGATCTTGGGGTTATGAGTTTGAGCCCCACATTGGGTGTGGAGATTACTTAAAAATAAAATCTTAAAAAAAGAAAAAAAAAAAAGGTACCAGTCTGGAAGAGGAGATTCATAAGACTTGACACCAGATTTAAATCGGAAGCTAATTTCACAGCATCATCCTTAATATTAAGGACATATGATATATGGCATACTGGACAGTGAAAGTGTAAAACAAAGGATCTTTTACTCTCCTTAACGTGTTTTCAATATAGTTTCATTTTTCTAATTATTGTGATGTTTACAAAAATATGACTTAATTTTTATAGGTTCTGACAATAATGACCTATAATCCCATTTTTTCTGGTCTCCTTCAGTTCAAGCCTATCTCCTAAGCCCTGTTGGTGCTCATATTTGATAATTTTAAAAGCCTGCCATTGTCAAATAAGGTTGAGAAAAACTGGCTTAAGGGCATTACACTCGGATGTTCAAAATGTCAAAGAGAACACCTGTTGGTAGCTCTAACATTTACTGTTTGATCAGCTATGGAAAAACAGAAAAACTAGTTGAAGCAGCAGCTGCCATCCCAGAACAACTTAATGCACTAATCAGAAAACGTGTTCACAAAAGAATCAGAAAAAGAATTTTTAAGAACTTTTTCATAGGGGTTATTGATGGCTACGGATGGGTTATTCCTACTCAAATCAAAGCCCTTAAGCATTGTTCATTAAAATTCCTTATATATTCCTTCCATTCTTCATGTTTTATAAGAGTCGCTCATTTACAAGTAGAAGGAAAAACAACATAATGCAAAAAGCTCAGAACAGGGTTCTGGGAAGCTTGAGCTTGGGATCTGTCTCACTCACTCACCACTCAACAGTTTGGTACTATCTAACTTCTCAGAACTTCAGTTTCTAGATTATGTGGAGGACTAGATCCAGGTTTCTCAACCTCAGCTTTATTGACATTATGGGAGGGAGGGGCTGCCCTGTGCACTGTAAGACCTCTGTATCTCTGACCTCTACCTACTACATGCCAGTAGCAACCCCCTGTTGTGACAAACATGTCTCTAGACTCCTGTCTCCAGTTGTGCAAAATCACCCCCAGTTGAGAATCACCGGACTGACTGATTCCAGCTCTGATATTCTACAAAATATATTCAATCTTATTTTCTTTTTTTTTAATGTTTATTATTTTTGAGAGACAGACAGAGGAGCAAGCAGGAGAGGGGCAGAGAGAGAGGGAGACACAGAATCAGAAGCAGGTTCCAGGCTCCCAGCTATCAGCACAGAGCCCAACAAGGGGCTCAAACTCACAGACCGTGAGATCATGACCTGAGATGAAGGCTGCTTAACCAACTGAGCCACTCAGGTGCCCCTTCAATCTTATTTTCTTAAATGTTATTTGTTAAGACACTGGTCAACATGCCAATTGTGAGACATGATTTTGATTTTTAGATAAATTAAAATACAATAACAACTTGTACCAATTCTAATTTTAGTAGATTCTAAAGTCTTTTGGGAATGAAAATTCACAAAAGAACATCAAAACAATTTATAAGGAAAACAAATGTAAATGAAGTATATCTCAACAATATTCTCATCCCATTTTCTAGGGTAACTCCTTCAACTGGAAAAAAGAGATAAAGGACACATTTAAAATCCTTTTATTTTATATTATTTTATTTTTAATCTAGTCTATCCAATGTGTACTTTTAGGGGCTCTCATCCATGTGGGGTGCCTGGCTGGCTCAGTCAGTTAAGCGTCCGACTTCAGCTCAGGTCATGATCTCACAGTTTGTAAGTTTGAGCCCCACATCAGGCTCTGTGCTGACAGCTCAGAGTCTGGACCCTGCTTCAGATTCTGTGTCTCCCTGTCTCTCTGCCCCTCCCCTGCTCACACTCTGTCTCTCTCAAAAATGAATGAACGTTGGGGTGCCTGGGTGGCTCAGTTGGTTGAGCGCCGACTTCGGCTCAGGTCACGATCTCGCGGTCCGTGAGTTCGAGCCCCGCATCGGGCCCCTGTGCTGACAGCTCAGAGCCCGGAGCCTGTTTCAATTCTGTGTCTCCCTCTCTCTGACCCTCCCCCATTCATGCTCTGTCTCTCTCTGTCTCAAAAATAAAATAAAACATTAAAAAAAAAATTTTTTTTTTAAATGAATGAACGTTAAAAAAAAATTTTTTTTTATATAGAAAACAAAGGGCCTTGTAATACCAAGAGCAATATAAAGTGCTTGACTTTTGGAAAGAAAGACATTTAAAGCTAACAATTCTTTTAAAATATTTTTTAATAAGCATATTAGGAAAAAAGTTTACACCATCTCAATACCTGGTTTTACTCTAAATTCATGGAACATTTAAATATCTTACAACCTACGTCTGGTGTTCAATCTGCTATGAAGTCATAAATGTATACACTTCATAGGGAAAATAAATCACGTACTGCATTTCCCTCAGGAATTGCCATTATTTTACCAAGTTTTTGCTTCAGTAAAATTAGTTTCAACTGCCTAGAAGCCAAGCGTTCTTTCACAGATTGATATTCCTGACATTATGTCCGCGAGGATGATTATCACCCAAGTAATCCTTTCTCTGCAGAAGGTCACTTTTGCTGTTGAAGAGGTTAATTTCATAATTCACATAAAAGTATTAGAGACTTGTCAAAAGATTTTTCCTTTCATCCCCCAAATTTAAAACTTATACTGGAAAAGGACTTATGAGAAAATTAAGGGCCTAACGTGCTCATGATTCTCAAAGGACAGAACAATTGCTATACTCCTAAAACCCTTAAATATAAAGGAAATTGAAACATAAAGCAAATGTACTCCTCTTTTGAAAGAGACACACAATCACAAAGAATACCAAAATATGAGCTCATAAGGAACATCTAGCTCTTTCCTTTACTGATGAGGCCACAGAGGCTAAAAATCAACTCCCAAATACTGACATATTATAGAGGAGAACATATCTTCTCCACATGCCTGCCCTAGTTTTCCTTCCTGAATCCAGTGTATTGAAGTGTCTGGTTATACAATTTCTATGATATTTACATAGGAAAACAAACAAGTGGTTATATTCGTTTTCCCAAGCTGCTAGGACAGGCCACAGTTGTGGTGTACAGGAATGAATATAGTAATGGAAAACCATCAAATCCCATGAAAAGGCAGATGTTTGGGCCAACAGACTAATTCAGCAAGTCCTCTGCTATTCCTTTTCTCACCTAAGTTTCCCCCAATAAGTGAACCAAAACAGAGCCTTACGAACCACAGCCCAGCAATGTTCACATTAATATAGAATAGTATTAAATAAAAATGTATGCTAAACCTGACATACCAAAGTGTTAAGTGACTAAAACACAGACAATATAGAGAAGGACAATAATGAGGACAGATTTTGTATGACACGTGGAATCTTATATAAATGAAAGGATGTGTGACATTCAACATAAAATCATACATACCCTAAAAAATCAACTACTTTTTGAATTGCCCTCTCCTACCCACTGCTTCCCTAGAACACACCTAGTTCTAACTGTTCTCCCAAGCAAGGGATCCCTTGCTTAAAGAGGCTAAAGCTGACATTTGGTGTGCAATGTGTCAATGAGGTCAAACTATCTATTTTCAGTTTTCAAACCACCCCTATTATTTTGTTCCATCAAAGGATAAGGAAGGAGAAAAATGGTTGAGTGGTGGTAAACTCACCCATCTGGACTGTCTGGAGTACA
Source organism: Panthera tigris (assembly GCF_018350195.1). Taxonomy (NCBI): domain Eukaryota; kingdom Metazoa; phylum Chordata; class Mammalia; order Carnivora; family Felidae; genus Panthera; species Panthera tigris. The sequence continues at coordinate 71,661,083 of NC_056664.1, read as the reverse complement.
AAAGAGCTCTCTCTCTCTCTCTCTCCCTCTCGATTTTTTTAACAGCATGGTCCCTAATTACACAGCTCCTTCTCTTTAATATTAAGTAGCATCAGCATCACAGTAGTAAGTCAGTAACCTGCAATTCTTCAAATTCTCCCTTCTGATGGAATTTAAAAGGCTCCTCAGCAGTTCCAAAGTATTGGTACCAGGCCAACAAGGACAGTGTCATTTCAAAGTGTAGGCTGCCACCTACCGACTGTGATCCATTCTCCCAACATTCAGCTCCTCCCCAGAAAGCTAAACAATTCCTTGCAAGATGTTCTTTGCTATGCCATTTAAAGCAATGCATTCAACTATATCAATATAATCTCTTAAATACAAATGCTTTTAACTTCAAAAAATACAAACATGCCTCTGTATAGCTAAACACCCTGGCCTGTACTCAAAAGGGCAGAGAATTATTTTTAAAAGATACATGCCATTTTTTTAATACAGAAAAAGTTCTATTTTAATATATTTCTCTCCACCATTCCCTTTATTCTTTACTCTTAAAAACTGAAGCTCACTCCTTCTCATTACACAGAGCTGGTGACTTAATTGTTCACATTGATCAACCTGGAATTATTCAAAACTTCAAGTCATAGTCCTAAAGTGCTTAGAAAAACTCACAGCAGCTGCTGACAATAAAGCTAAAAAAGCTAGCCCTTAATCAGCTCAACCCCCTGTCATAGAAACATAAATCTGCAGGTGCCCTCTAGGAGTAGAGGACTTTTTCAAGTGAGAGTTTCTCCCTGTATTAACATTTTTAAAAGAAAATCAATCAGACTAACCAACATCATTACAGGGAGATAAGGAAATCCCCTCTCCCAGGCAATAGGCCACTGTCTTGGTGAGAGGGTGAACCACATTCACTTAATAAGTACTGCCAGACACAATATTAGGAGCTAGGGATGCACAGATGACTTAAATATCTGTTGCCTTCCTGAAGTTGTCCGCTGCAGAGATCTGGTAGGGACACAACTGCAATGCAACCTGCAATATGTGAAAGACATGAAATCTGAACAGGGAAAACTAGCACTTGGGTTTGTTTGGGAGGGTCAGGAAGAGCTCCAGAGAGGAAGCTTCTGAAGGCAAAATTGGAGCTTACCAAGTAATCAGATGGGAGAGAAAGATCCAAATGGTGTGTGCAAAGGAAGAGAGATGGAACAAAAGGCAGAGGCTCAGAGAAAACATCTAGCAATTCAATATCGGTAAAGAATAAAATGAATTGGGGTGCCTGGGTGGCTCAGTCAGTTAAGCAGCCGACTTCGGCTCAGGTCGTGATCTCGCGGTCCGTGAGTTCGAGCCCCGCGTCGGGCTCTGTGCTGACAGCTCAGAGCCTGAAGCCTGCTTCAGATTGTGTCCCCCTCTCTCTCTGCCCCACCCCTGCTTGTGCTCTGTCTCTCTCTGTCTTTCAAAAATGAATAAACATAAAATAAAAATTTTTTTAAAGAATAAAATGAATTAAAAAAAAAAAAAAGAATACAATGAATGAGGTTAGGTAGGTAGGTAGGTAGGTAGAGGGCAGAGCTCAGTCTTTTGTACATCCCACCAAGAAATGTGCCTTTTAGAATTATCACAGCAAAGTAGGGACTGGAGGGAGGGTGATTGCTAAGAAAAGGGGTAAAAATCTCCAAGCAGGGAGGATTAAGGATCTGAAAGCAGACCAGGGAAGCAAGAATACAGAGACCATATCAGAGACAAGCTGTGAAGATGAATTTGTAGGACGTGACTGGGGGTGAAGAATGAGAAAGGAGGAAGAGACTAGAATCCCCCCCAGTTTCTGGCTCAGGTAACTGAATGGATAGTGGTATGTTCACTGAGACAGGAAATGCGGTGGGAGCCGTGGATTTGCTGGGTGGAGTTTGAAAACCGGAGTTTGGAAATGCTGAGTTTGAAGTGGCTGGAACACTGAGGTGAAGGTGTACCGTGGAACAATGAATACACAGATCTGAAGCCCAAGCCAGAGGTCTAGACTGGATTTAGAAAATCTGAAGTCACTTGTGTGTGAGTAGCGGGGGACGTGGATGAAATGCTCCAGACAGAATGGGTACAGTGAGAAGAGCACCATGGATGAGAGAGAACCTGGCAGACAACCAACAGAAGACTCGCCAGCTTAAACAAGCGCTCAGCATGTTACCACATTGGCTAAGGCAAGACAGACTAGTGAGGGCTAGAATCTGCTCAGAAGCATAGCTACACCAGATGTAGACAAGACTAAGTAAACAAAAGTATAATTTGACCTCTGGTTTCCAGTTCCACATGCAAGGAGCTTGGAAGTAGCCACTCTGTCCTAACAGCAAGCGAAAAACTGAACAGACTAAAAAAATCAACAACTCTTGCCCACAAGGCAAGGGACGACACAGAGAAAACTGTTGTCCTCAAGACTAAAGAGACAGACAGATGAATATAGGGAATCTTGACTTACCAGAGCAGAGACTGACGAGCAAAAACCACTGCAAGAGCCAGTGCCAGGATAGGAAAACTTGAACTGTACTTGAGGAATTGATGGAGGTTCAGTGTGTACAAGTCTGAGAGTTAAAAATTCCAAGGAATCCAGTTAGAGAGAGGCCTCCACAGTTCTGTGAGGCTCTCCTCCAGAAGCTCTGATAAACATCGGAGAAAAATCCCCTGTTGCTTCCACCTGGGGAAGCAGACAAGGAGCCATTTTGAAACTTGCCACAGCACTCCCTTTTTTTTTTTTTTTTTAATGTTTACTTATTTTTGAGAGAGAGCATGAGCATGAGCGGGGGAGGGGCAGAGAGTGAGGGCAACAGAGGATTCGAAGTGGGCTCTGAGCTGACAGTAGCAAGCCCAATGCAGGGCTTGAACTCACAAACTGCAAGTTTATGACCTGAACCAAAGTTGGACACTCAACCTACTGAGCCACCCATGTGCCCCACAGCACCCCCTTCTTAAAAAGGCCTGACCTCAAGTGAAACCAGTTAACTAGAGCCTAATCTGCTGGGTATGTATAATTAGTGTAATTGACATGGGAAAAGGAAAATGGCCAACTCTAGTCAGCTCCATCCATCCTGTCCCACCTGACAGGGAAGAAAAAACACTTGTGAAGTTCACAGTCCAGAGGCATCGGCTCAATAAAGGACTTAGACCTATCACAAGGCTATATAATGCTTCCCATACCCATACACCTCACTCCCGCATCCCTAAAGGCCTATTTACAGCAATTCCTTTTACCCAGTGCATCATGTCTAGCTATCAAGAGAAAATTACAAGGCAAACCAAAAACCAAAAATCACAATTCGAAGAGACAGAGTAAGCAACAGAACCAGACATGGCAGGGATTGGAATTGTCAGACCAGGAATTTAGAACAACCATAATTAATGCGCTAAGGGCTCCAGTGCATAAAGTAAACAGCATGTAAGAACTGATGGGCAATGTAAATAGAGCTGAAAATCCTAAGAAGAAAACAAAAGTATAATTCTATGTTTTAAACATTAGTTACTATATGCAAATATACTCAGATATATTCAAATATGGTCTAGAAGTGTGTGCATCAAGATGGGTACCATTGTTTTTTTTCATACTTTAGAAGTATGGACAATTTTTATGTTCTCCTTTATGCTTTTTTATATTTCCCATATTTTCTACAATGTATATGCATTGCTTTTGAAATCAAATGTTTAAAGGTTTTTAATTTTTTTTAAGAGCTAAAGTTTGTCGGAGTCTGAAGTCGCTGGAACTGAGATAGTGTGAGGTAGTTGAGATTGGCCCAACCATCTCAAAATCTAAACAGCTGTTAGAAACAGGAGACAACAGAGGGACAGGACTCAGAAAATCAACCTGCTATAAAGAGAAAAGGACTTCCTGGTAAACAAGATGGGCCATGCCATGGTATCTTGGATCCAAATATAATATAACCTCAGAGAAGAGAAGAACAAGAAGGAACAACAATTAGGAAAAAAATATCGGAAAGACCCTCCCTCCTTACTTGCATGCACCCATGAGCTTCAGAGGGCAGTGGCAAAAGTAAGAAGAAAGGTAGGAGTCAACTCCTCCCCCTAAACATAAGTGCCTTGCTGACTTCCAGATCAGTTAAGACTCAGAGAAGAAATGAATGAAGTCAAATCACCTCAAAGTCACCCCTAACAATAAGGAGTTGAAATACATTCCTTACACAGCAAGTCAGGGCAGGGCAGGAGTGGGGGGTGCTGGGATGGGCCAAAATGTACTCTAACAGTATGAAGTCTGAGTCAAATGAAGTAAGTGAAAGCAATAGACAGAAATCAATCACATGCCAAGCAAAAGGCATTGATCAGCCGAGGTAAAATATCTGGAAGGATAATGGGACCGTTAATTTATGGGTCAACTTGGCTAAGTGATGGTGCCCAGTTATTTGGTCAAATACCAGCGTAGATATTACTATGAGAGTATTTTTTAGATGTGATTAACATTTAAATCAGTAGACTTTCAGTGAAGCGGATGAGTCTTCATAATATGGATGGGCCTCATCCAATTATTTGAAGGCCTTAGGAGAAGAGGCAGGTCTCCCAAACAAGAAGAAATTCAGCCTGAAGGCTGCAACACAGAAACGCTGCCTGGGTTTCCAGCTTGTTGGCTTACCCTACAGATTTCAGACTTGCCAGCCCCCTCACTGTGTGAGTCATTTCCTTAAAAAATAAATTTCTCTCTCTCAATATAGATATAGGTAGAGGCATATAGATACAGGTATAGACATAGATTATAAATATACAGAGGTACATATACATACAAATAGATATAGATGCATATATAATACCTATATACACACACATATATAGATATAGTTATGCAGATAAATCCTAATGCTTCTAATTCTCTGGAGAACCGTGATTAGTACAGGTAATAAAAGATGAAATCTATTAACAGAGACCAATCAGGCACAATCTTGAACTAGAGGCAATGGAAGTGAAAATGGCTAAGGTAGGCAGTAGTAAGAGATGAAAGCTTCCTGGATTTGAATGCCATAATAAACAATACATTTAACTACGATTATTTTGGCATCCATAATATGTGTAATATGAACCAGGTCAGAGGGATGCTACAGTTAGAACACATTGGAAGAACTCTAGACCAAAGCATTCTGTGGATGGAAGAAAACAAATGCAAAAACAAAACCGACAACTATTTATACAATAAAGATATGGCAAACAATTTAACAGGAATATTCTCTATTTTTAAGATACTTAAATAAAAGTTATACAGGAATACTATTCATACATAAAGATGTTAACTTACCATATTTGTCTCGCAAGCCAACAGTACATCTAAAGACTCCACCAAAGGCAACATCTTCACCAAATATTACTGAAAAACAATGTTTAAAGAACGTATTTTATCTGATAATCCCTAAATGATACTAACAATGAAAAATAAGTAATTTCAATGTTTACATTTTAAAGTAGAAAACAGAAATAGATCAAAGGTTTAAAATAAGGTTTCTAAACTTCAACATTACCGACGTTCTGGACTGGATAATTCTTTTCTTGTAACAGCCTATTCTATACATTGTAGATATACAGCAGCATCCCTGCTCCCTATCCCATGGATGACAGTTGCCCCACACACACACACAGTCCTGACAGCCAAGAGTGTCTGGAGACTTTGTTAAACATGAGAGGAGGAAGGGGGATTAAAATCGTCCCAACTGATTAAGAACCACCAGTCTAGGACGTCATTTTGTTTTACCCATGAAGAAAATGAGGCCAGAGAAGTAGTAAAGTAACTTGACAAGTCAGAAAGAAAGCAAGAGGCAGAACTATGACTCACACTCCAGCCTCCTGAGTGTCTGGCCAGTGGTTGTTTTCTTTCATATATGGTATATAATAAAAGTCAACACTCTGAAGGGCTGAAGGAAAAATATCCCAAGCTGAGAGAACAGTCACAAATAGGAAAAGGACTTAAATCAAGTAAAAGGAGGCAAGTATGGTGGGACACAGTGAGCAAGGCAAAGAAAATAAAAATGGGTGTTCACAGAGGTGAATTCTATTCCTATATATGCACCTGACCAGCTCTGTGAACCTCGAGGAAACAATTCACCCTTATTTATTCAAGATCATTCTCAGCATTCAAACAAAGCAAAATCTAATCATCCACTATTATAGTTCTTACTTCCTCCTAACAAAATAACACGTTCTTCACTTGACCTTAAAACTAGGGATTTTCAGGGGCACCTGGGTGGCTCAGTCAGTTAAGTGTCTGACTCTGGCTTAGGTCATGATCTCACAGCTTGTGAGTTTGAGCCCCACATCAGGCTCTGTGCTGACAGCTCAGAGCTGGAGCCTGCTTCAGATTCTGTGTCTCCCTCTCTCTCTGCCCCTCCCCTGCTCATACTCTGTCTTTCTCTCAAAAACAAATGATAAAACATTTTAAAAACTTAATAAAAACTAGGGATTTTCAAGTGGAAGCCCAAGGTATACCAAATATATATATATTTATATATACTAACACATATAAGTAAAGCCAATCAAATTTAGAAAACATACAGCAGGACAACTGTTTTTATACCAATGATTAAATTTGATAAGCTACTTATTTATTACAGTTATTTCCAAAATATCTTAAGTTGAATGACAATGTATTTCAAAGGAAAGCATGGAATCAAATCTTCATTTCATAAACAGATTCATAAATCTGAATGAAGTGGTACTTCCCATTTTTTTTTTTATATGCTGGAGAAACAGAAGTACCCAGTAGGTATTGATCCAGAAAGTATTAATATAATATCAAAACCACACACACTATGGGAAAAAGTTGACTTGAAGATGTTAGATATACATCAGAACTAATTCACCATGAATTAATTTAAAAAATGTGTTAATAGCATGATCTGATAACCTTAATCATTTGATCAGATCTTTTAAAAAATTTCAGGTAAATGTAATGTTAACCACTGAGCTCCAGACTCAACATTTCCAGCAAATTTTTGATTCTGAATTAACACAGCTACCGTAGTCAAGCAGAAAGGAATTTTACCTGCAGTAGGATCTTTAGCCAATGAGTTATCCAAGGCACTTGTTATCGCCTGGAAAAGATTCATTTTCTGAGTTTGCCCTGTGAAAATTAAAAAAAAAAAAAAAAGTTTAAGTAACATTCCCTACATTGTAAAGTATATTAAAAATAACCAGTTTCTTAACAGTTGATTACAACATGATTAAAATCAACGTAGAAAAGAAAGTATAGAATATACTATGTGAATTTATTGGATTATTCACAATGATGCTGGTTCTGTAGAAATTACAAAAGCAATACAGACTTCGGAGCTTGACGACGAAGCAAAAGTGACACATATTAAACAATTAAAAAACAAGTATAAAAAAGGAAAAATGAATATAATCCAGTCACCAAGTGTGTGTAGACCATAAATAAAAGCCAGAAAAGATAACCAGCCAGAGTGAAAGTGGTCTGAGATTATATTCTGGACAGGTGTTAAGAATATAAAACCTAGGGGCACCTAGGCGGCTCAGTCAGTTGAGCGTCTGACTTTAGCTCAGGCCATGATCTCAAGGTTCGTGGGTTCAAACCCTGCACTGGGCTCTGTGCTGACCACTCAAAGCCTGGAGCCTGCTTCGGGTTCTGTGTCTCCTTCTCTCTCTGCCTCTCCCCAACTCACACTCTCTCTCTCTCTCACTCTCTCTCAAAAGTATATAAACATTACATAAGTGTGTGTGTGTGTGTGTGTGTGTGTGTGTGTGTGTATATATATATATATATATATATATATATATATATATATATATATCCCTGACAAATACACGTGACTCAAGGCACATGTTAAATATGCCAGTAACAGCGAATGGTCATGGGCCATAAAACAATGAGGAAGGCTGGTGTTTAGAGAATACTATAATCCCATGCCTCAACACACCAGACTCGGTCCTTCCTACTGTCTCACTGCTCAAGTAGACTCTCTGCAAGCCAACTTCTAGTTCCCTAAATAGACAGATAGGATGGTTAAATGTAACAATACATGTAAAGTTAGAACAGTGCCCAAACACAGTAAGTGCTGAACAAATATGAGTTATTTCTTATTAGAATCTGGACTTTTTCCATGCCCTTCATCTTGACTTTGGCATTATTCTGAATGGTAGAAAACTTTGTTTAATAAAGTTCCAAATGTTGGAACTCAGAAACATCATACTTTAGAGATTTAAGTCTTGGTGCTGCCCAGGACCTACAGACATCCCAGAACTTTAGGTCAGCTCCTCTCCCAAAGTACTCTTCAGGATGGAGAGAGGCTTCTGCCTGAATCTTCTCTGATCCACAGGCCATCTTCACGTTAACCCATAGCTAGCCATGCTGGTAGCAAATCCCTTGAATACCACTAATTACCCTGACTACTGTCCCATCTAACCTCTGTACTCCTTGGTAACTTCTTGTGTCCCAAAAGCCAAGATCTAATTCACAATGTGGGTCACAATAGCTAGTGCTGTTGCCATCAACGCTCTGGCCATGACACATGCTGGTCACTCACCCTTTTCTTGAAGACTCATCTTTGTCCCAAGCCCAGCCTGGATCCACAGCAGGCTCTGATCTATGACATCTTCCATCTCCCAATATCCACTGACGCTCAACCTTCTCTTAACTGCTCTGACCCCTTCCTGCTGAATGCCCAGGCTTCAAGTCTTGGCAATATCCACTCAAAAATGCCCTGCTGCCATCTGTGCCAAGAATAAAGTCCTGTTTCTACTCTTATTTTTGGTGGGGATAATGGGAATTCATTCAAGAAAGTACAGTACTGTTATGCCATCTATACCAAAGGATACATAATCAAACCACATGTCTGTGATAACTTCAAAATTTATTTTTCTTCAGGCTAAGGCTGTATCATTTAAATAGATGCTTGCCTTTAATCCTTCTCCATTCGATAAAAACTCTTTAATAGTGTTTATTGGTACCCAGCATCAGATGATAATGGTTTAGGGAAAACTTTTTTTCTGACTGCCATGATATTCCCATTCCTTCTCCCATTTCATACATTTCCTAAAGTCAGATTTTTTTTTTGTCTATTATGATTTTCACAGCTAAGGAGCTAAGGAGGATAAAAATGCCTAAACACCTAAGGTGATATTTATTTCAAGTATGCTGACCATCTGAATTAATCCTGAATGCCTCCGAGACATCTTATTTCATCGCTATTCGACAAGTTTTAGGTACAAAGAAAGCAAAGACTTTAACAATAAAAAAACACACCAAGTAAATCTGTAAAGTATTGCTTAATTACCACCAAGAATTGACTCATCTTGTATGAAAACAATGTATAAGAGTATTTAAAGGTTTTATTTCCATGTAAGCACAAAAACTTCTACTCCTGAATATTTTTCAAATAGATTCAAAATTTTAGGGGGTTGGATTAACTGCTATTCTACCAGATGCTTTTAAAAGATTTAAATAATTTTAATATAGTAACATCTACTCCCAACTATTTTTAAAGTGGCAGTATGGTCTGTGAATGGGTCAGGAAGAAATCACAAATTATTCACAGGTAAGATCATTTCAAATAATTATTTCCCTTAGAATTACTTATTCTCCTACAGGTTACATTAAAGACCATGGTAAGATATGCCTATGGTTCCTCATGACAAAGTATGTGCCTATAGCACATGTAACTATGAGCACCTAAAAATTATTCAACACCGCTGCCCAATCATGCAATTACCAATATTAATAAAAAGCTACTAAACCAGACTGACATCTCTTCTTTCCCAGATAAAAAGTTATAACAAAACAAAAATATACATAGCAGTTCAACTTCCCTAGTCAAGGATACAAGCTAATGGGCACCCATTGGTAAGATAGCTTTATGGCTAGAAGTGAGCTACTCACTCAAAATTATCCTAAGTAGAGCATGTGAAAAAATAGGCCATCACCACTGCTGCAAAGATAAAGTGGCAGGTAATGCAGGGTCAGAACACAATAGGAACACAATAGAACATGAGCCCTAAGAGGTCAGGGATTCCTATCTGTTTTTGATCAGAGGTATATGCTTAGTGCTCATAACAATGTCTGACATGTAGCAGGTGCTCAATAAATATTTGTGGAATGACCGCACAAATGAACATATGAGGCTGGTTCAATAAAGATAAAATCTACAAAGCATATTGCTAATGGGCTGCTTAAAGAGAAAGAAATACAGTAAGATAAAACATCTACCAGTGTTACAATTCAAAGTCAGACTGCAGGAGCAGGGGAATGAGGCAGAAGTGATACTGCTATGGCATCTTCAGTTATTCTGACTAACTACTCAGTATGCAGTAGCATTGAAGACAGAAGCCTTCCACACAGCTAGAGCATGTAAGAGAAAAATGGCAAATGAGTGCCCAAGGAGCAGTCTCTAGAAATAAATCAGGTCAACAGCAGGGCATGTTTAACAGTAAGTATGTTTGTAGTTAGATCCTGAACAAATAAAAATACACAGCTATGGGGGCACCTGGGTGGCTCAGTCGGTTAAGCACCTGACTCTTGATTTCAGCTCAGGTCATCGTGGTTGGTGGAACTGAGCCCCCGTTGGACTCTGCACTGTAAGCACAGAGCCTGCTTGGGATTCTCTCTCCCTCTCTCTCTGTCCCTCCACCCCCCCCCCCGACTCATGTACACACTCTCTCTCTCTCTCTCTCTCTCTCAGAATAAACATTTTTAAAAAATACACAGCTATGATATGGAAAGTTAGGGTCTACTTTCAGAAACCAAAGTTTCTGCCAGCACATTCAGCACTGGCCCTCCTCGGAGCTGCCTAGTCCTTGATGTGTATTACAGCATTTTCATGTCATATTCCTTAGAAACCTCAGCATTTAGTGCCTAACACAAACACGACCATCAGTATATGCTTGTTGAAGCATGATGGATGATTTTAGTGGCATAATCTGGCATTAACCACACTGTAAAATGGCAAGATGCCTAAGAAACTACCTATTTTCATCCAACAGAACTTCTTCCACCCCTCCAGATGCCTGTTCTTCAGGAATCCCTTTCTATGTGCCAGAAATGTACCTCTAACCCACTCTAATCCCTACTATGGGGTTTCCCAAACTCTAACCCATAAAGTAAGTTTCATGGAGCATTCAAATATGAGAGACAGGATCTTTTATATTAAAATATAAATGAAGGATCTATAAACACAAATGCCTTTTTAAGGTGCCAGTAAAGGGGGAGGGGGCTGCCACCTAAGGCCAACATTGGGAGGACCTAAGAAAGCCTTAAAGTTGAAGAAACTATGGCTAGGAGCCCTGGGTCCCCATCTCAGGGCACCTGGTAACTCATGTCATGGTATAACAAACTACAGTTGTTTCCCTCCCTTTAGCTGGACACTTCTCTCCTCAGTCTCTAAATGCTTTTTAAGCTCTTCTGTATGCTGGTCACTCCCAAATGAGTATCTCTAATCCAGACTCCTCCTCTGGATTCCTGATTTATATCCAACCATCACCAATTCCCCACTTGGGTGTCAGGCTTTTCTAACTCAGTAAGCACACAACCGAAGGCTTGATGTCTGCTCCCAAAACCAGTCTTCTGCATCTCAGCGAACAGCACTATCCTCCACCCAAGCATCCAGGCCAGAAATTGAGGAAGTATCCTTGAATGTCTTCCTTTTATTCATTTTGTATATTCAATCCATCCAATCCAGCTTCCAAATATATTACTTCCAACATATAGCTTAAAGTCTAGTACTACCAACCATGTCCTAATTCCAGAACTCACCACGTCTTTCCTGTTTCTGAAAAACATCTCCTAACGGCCTTAGTCAGCTCTGGCCTCTGTAACAAAATACCACACAGATTGAGTGGCTTAAACGACAGAAATTTATCTCTCACTGTTTGGGGGGTTGCCAAATCCAAAATCAAGGTGAGTTCCTGATGAAAACCCTCTTTCTAGTTTGCAGAAGGCCATCTTCTTGCTGTATCCTCACAAGGTAGAGAGATAATCTCTCTTATGTCTTTTCTTATAAGAGTTCTAATCCCATTAACGAAGCCTCCACTCTCATGACCTAATTACTTCCCAAGGACCCCATCTCCAAATACAATCACACTGGGGATTAGGGCTTCAACATAGTAATGGGGAAATGATATATTCAGACCAGAGTACCACCTCCTCACTTCTACTCCTTCATCCCTCATTCATCAAAGAGCTGCTATAAGAAGTCCTAAAAAGCAATGCATGGCATATGTTACTCCTCTGCTCAAAATTCTTCCAAGTTCTCTGACTGCACCTGGAATAAAGCCCTACTCCTCATCACATCCACAAAGCCCTGCTTGATCTCATCCTTGTTCACTTCAAAAGCCCTATTTTGCACCACTGTCCCCAAGGCTCACCACCTGAGTCTTCTCTCAGCTCCACCACAGCAAGCTCCCTGCTACGTCAGAACCTTCATGCATGTTGGGTCCTCTGCCTCGCACCTCCTTCACACCTCCTTGGATACTCTTTCCTGATCGCTTAGAGGGTGGTCAAATACTAACCTCTTCTTAGGGGCCTTGTTAGGTCTCTATTATTCTCTTTCCCAGCACCTGAACATGTCTTACAGGGCATTCATTGCAATTGGGATTGATTTAAGTATGCATTTACTTGCTATTTTTCGTCCATCTCCCCACTAGACTTAAATTCCATGAGGACAGGTGCATATCCACATTTGTGTTTTGTGCTAAGCACCTAGCACAAAGTTTGGCAGCCAGAAGAAAACCAAAATGCACAGAATGAATAAAGAAACCTACACGCATGCACACAATGTCCCAAATCAGGGGCAGGGAGAGGCCCCGATGTGTTCTTAGGGAGCAACACAGAGCAATGAAGGCAGCACACACACTGGCATAATCATGCACGCCTGGCCTGGAATCTGTGAGGCCATTGGGAAAGTTACTTAACCACTGACACTCCATTGCCTACTCCATAAAACAGGAATAATATCTAATGTTTAGGGCCAGTGTGGGAATTCAGCGAGATGATTACTATCAAAGGTCAAATATTTAAGAGCATCTACTCTAGAATCGGGAGACCGAATCTAGCACAACCCGTACCAGGCACCAATAATTACATGACTTACCTCGCTGGGTCCCCCCCAGCGATGCTCTGAGGCAGAACAGATGAAGAAAAGAAAGCTTACGAAGACTAATAAACCCGGCCAATCTTACAATGCTAAGTTGTAAAGTGGGGCTCAAATTTAGGCACGTTTGACTTAAGAACCCCAGCTCTCAGCTTCCGTGCAATAGTGCCTCCAGAAAGTTGCAATTTCCCAAATGATAGCAAAAATGGAGTACGAATGGGATGAAAAATAGAGCAGAGGAAATACAGTCAATAATACTGTAATAATGGTGTATGCTGACAGATGGTGATCTTACTTATCTGGGTGAACACTGAGTAGTGTATAGAATTACTGAATCAATGTGTTGGACACTGGAAATGAAAAAAAGGTGCGGGGATGAGGTGAGAAACTAATAAGCAAGTTCCTGGACCATAAGTAAAGAAACTTGAAGGTGGGTAAATAACAGTAATAAAGGAGGACAGGAGTCTCTGTTAAAATGAGACACAAAAGATGCAACAAATTTGGGGAAAGCCAGGTTTGAGGTAGGGTTAAGAGCGGGCAAAGTGTGGTGTGAAGAAACTGTACGAATAATGCAAAAGACAGTGTGGTTGAGAGCTCAGGGGCATGGCCTCTTAGAGCAAACTGAGCACACTACTTAAAAATGAAGCCTGGCTTCACCTCGTACAGATAGTGTCACTTGGGGAAGTTTGGGGTTTTTTCTCCAAGTTTATATTTAAATTCCAGTGAGTTAGGGGCGCCTGGGTGGCGCAGTCGGTTAAGCGTCCGGCTTCAGCCAGGTCACGATCTCGCGGTCCGTGAGTTCGAGCCCCGCGTCAGGCTCTGGGCTGATGGCTCGGAGCCTGGAGCCTGTTTCCGATTCTGTGTCTCCTTCTCTCTCTGCCCCTCCCCCGTTCACGCTCTGTCTCTCTCTGTCCCAAAAATAAAAAAAAAAAAAAAAAAAAAAAGTTGATAAATTCCAGTGAGTTAACATACAGTGTCATATTCGCTTCACATGATTTATCACTCCCATAAAACACCCAGTGCTCATCACAACCAGTGCCCTTCTTAATACCCATCACCCAAGTGTCAAAAAGTAGAAGTTTAGCCTCTTTGTATCTAAGTTTCTTCATTGTAAAATATGGTTGATAATAGGATACCTGCCACAGCACTGTTATATGAGGATTAAACGAATTGCTACATGAAAGGCACTCAGAATAGTGCTTGGTACCAGGTGACCTCTTATTAAAAGTGTCTTCTGTCATCATTATTATCATTTGGTGGGGTGCCGTGCAGAAGTCTGGATGAGCAATGATAAAGAATAAGGAAACACAGTAGGAAGAGAAAAAAGGAAGGACACAGTTGGGGGCAATTCTGATAAGACTGGGAAAAGAGATACAAAGAGAATTATCTAGTCTCAAAGGTCCCAACTTTTGACATGGTTGTTTTGGTGCCAGACTAGCACTCAGACTAGCCGACCTCAGGATGCTATATTCTGCCAACACTGCTAATGCTATAGAATAAATGTTTGTGTTCCCCTCCCAAATTCGTATGTTGAAACCTCATCCCCAATATAATGGTACTTGGGGGGGGGGGTGCTTTGGGTGATGAATAGGTCATGAAGGTGGAGCCCTGCTGAAAGGGATTTGTGCCCTTAGAAAGAGACCCCACAGAGCTCCCTCACTCTTTCCATTATATACAATGTCACAGTGATGAGACAGCTGACTGAGAACCAGAAAGCGAGGCCTCACCAGACATAGAATCTGTCAATGCCTTGACCTTGGATTTCCCAGCCTCTAGAACTGTGAAAAATAAATTACTGTTGTTTACAAGCCACCAGCCTATGGTATTTTGTTACAGCAGCCCAAAAGGACTAAGACATCCAATCAACATATCCAAACCTAAGTCATCCTCTCTTCAAAACCACTCTCCTCTCCCCCAGTATCCCTCATTTGTTTGAGTGATACCACTACTCTACCATCCTTTCAGCCTCCCGGGCTAGAAATGGCAAAGTCATCTTTGATACCCCTTTCTCTTAGCCCCCACGGGCAAAACAGCACCAAATGCAGCCAATTCCTTCAAAAACACAACTATTCCCATTGGCACTCCCCAAGTTTAAACAATTACATCCTCTCTCATGGACAGTACAACATCCCTCTAACTGATCTCTGCCTCCTTACTTTCCTAATCAATTCTATAAACTCTCCCAAGAATCTCATTCAAGCACACGTCAAGTCACTCTCTTGCCTATAAACAATCAACGGCTCTCCACAGCCCACAGAATAAAATCTGAACCTGCGTGTAATGCACTCGGCACAGTGTCAGCTACATTAGCCACATTCAATCTTTTCTCCACGCGCCCCCCCCAACCTTTTTTCTGGCTTTCCAAACTTATTTCTACCCCTCCCCTTTTTCCTCTAGATAAAATCACTACTTCTCATTCCTCATAAAACCCTAGGCTTTCTAGCCTCTCTTTACTTGTGTTGTTCCCTTCTCTACAAATTCTAATACTGGAAAGAAGACCTTCATTCTCACAAAGAGGACTCTTCATTACCCTTGAACAACTGCCTATCTTTCTGAGAACTGCCTATCTCCCCAACGGTGATGGCTTTCCCTGGTCACCAGTGAACGAGCTTACCTCACCTCAGGGATTTCATCATTCTTTGTCCTTATTTCTTTCAGGAAAAGACTATTCTACCCTGGTCTTTGTGGAGGTAGTTCCTTTGTCATTCCTCACAGTGAAGTTTAAATGTCACCTCCTCAGAGTCAACCTTGCCCATCACTCTATTTAAGCAGTCTTTATCATGTGTCAAAGTAACCAAAATTTTAAAAATAAATCTATTTGCAGCATCCACGAAAGACAGAGAGTTATTATCTTCATTAATATCTTTAATATACAAAACATTAACACGAAAGTAGTGTGGGAGACTTTAAAGGTAGATATATTTGGGTTCAAATTCTGGCCCTGCCACTACTCAGACTTGGGCAGGCCACTAACATCTCTGAGCTTCAATTTCCCATCTACAAAATGAGCATAATACTCTCTAGGTCACAAGGTTACTGTGAGGGTTATAGACTGATGTCCACCACACATGGGGAATATAGCAGTTGTTCAATAATGGTACATAGGATCAGTATTGATAGAAAAAGATTATCACGCATACAAATTTTTCAATGTGCAAAAACAAGGAACATCCAATTCATAAGAAAAAAGAAATATAGCAAACAAATATCTGGTAACTATTCCTTAATAGAAATAAAACAAATATATATTAAAACAAAATGCTGTGAGCACATAATATCCAAGCATGTGTGCACACACACAATTCTGATACCAATTCCTGTGTGTGTGTGTGTGTGTGTGTGTGTGTGTGTGTGTGTGTGTATTTTAACACACAGCCAAGCAATTCTGCAACACCAGCTGAGTCTCCTACAACTCACCTCAATTCTGACACTATTGACCTGGAGCTACCATCGGATCCCACACATTAAGGGCTCAGTCCTTGTAAGACTGTGCCTACCTCCCAGTTCAGAGGCCAGCTGCAAATCCAGGTCGTCACCTGTGCTTCTGACTGGAGGTCCCAACAGCCCTCTCTTTGGGTTCAATTAATTTGCTAGAATGGCTCACAGAACTCAGAGAAATATTTTACTTACTAGATTACTGGCTTAATAGAAAAGGATGTAACTCAGGAACGGCCTGGTGTAAGAGATACATAGGGCAAGGTATGGAGCTCCCACATTCTCTGAGCATGCCACTATCCCCAATCCTCTATTCACCCAATACCTATTCACCAACCCAAAAGCTCTCTAAATCCCATCCTTTTTGGTTTCCACAGCATGCCTCATTACGTAGGCATGATTGATCAAATGCATTCAACCTCCAGAACCTCCAGAACTGAAAGTCCCAACCCTCTAATCTCACAACTGATTCCTCTAGTGACCAGCTCCCACCCTTAGATGAACAAGGAGCTTCCAAAAAAGTTACCATCAGCATAACAAGACATCTTTATTACTCTCATCAAAAGAAATTTCAAAGGTTTCAGGAGCTCTGTGCCAGGAAAAGGGGACAAAGACCAATATGTATTTCTTATTATAAATCACAGTATCACAGCACAATCATGATTTTATCATGACACCCAATATTCACCCTCCTATACACACAGATGGAAATATAAACTGATAATTTGAACTCTGCATTAAAAATCCATTAAACTGTTCATATCTTTGAGTCAGAAATTTCATCCCTAGAATTTATCCTAAAGAAATAATCTCAGATACACAAAAGATACATGAAACGTTTCTATCCACAAACGTTTCTATCCGCATTGTTTATAACACTGCAAAAGTGTAAAACAAAAGCATAATGGTAATTATTAAAAGTTTCCACTTAATGAGTGTTTCTTAGACAAAACTTGGTTTGTGTACATTGTGCAAAATTGTCTTTACTCCTCATAGCAACCTGTGAAGTACGTATTATTAGTAACTCCTTACTTACAAAGAAACTGAGGCTTATAGAGGGTAAGTGAGTAGTCCAAAGGCATAGGTAGCAGGGCCAAAACCAATCCTAGGACAATCTGATTCTAGGGCCAAGATTTTAACCACTGGACTACAGTGTTTCTACTCCACGGAACACACTGTCTTCTAAAGAAGGTTATGAAAATTATGCAATAATACGGGAAAATACCTCTGACTAAAGAATGCAGATTGTATCTGTATTAAAACTACAATTACAAAAAGAGGTTAGAGTGGAAGAGAGCCAAAGCATAAGAGACTCTTAAAAACTGAGAACAAACTGAGGGTTGATGGGGGGTGGGTGATGGGTATTGAGGAGGGCACATTTTGGGATGAGCACTGGGTGTTGTATGGAAACCAATTTGACAATAAACTTCATATATTGAAGAAAAAAAAAACAACTACAATTACAGGAAAATTTAATTCTACTAAACTGAAAGGAAATACCTGGAAGGATACACACCAAAATGTTAGCAGTATTTACAAATAGTAGTGGGTGGTGAGATTACTTTTTCTTACTTTTTTCTATTATCCAAATTAATGTAACATGTGTTTATTATTTTTATAATAAGAACAAACATATAAACATGATTATCATTCTACCTGGACTTTAGTAATTTCACAGTTGTGGAAGGGGGGTGGGGGATGAAGAAGAACTGTATTCTATTCCTTAAGTATTGGGCTAAAGTTTCTTTGCTTTGAAGACAGAATTCAAGGTTCATCTTGTTGGTGAGAAAAACTTGCTACTCACCATGGTATCTACTGTTTCACAAAAGTGTGACACCTCTTAGTAAATTATTTCTACATGCATTATAGCCCATTGTTTAGAATGGAAGCTCTAGAATCTGAATAATTAAAATCCAAAGCAGAAGCTATCACTAACTTATCTGTGTAACCTTGGACAAACTATGTCAAGACCTCAGTTAACATTACTCACTTTTAAAAGTTGTGCTAAGCATCAAATGAAATAACAAATGTAAATTTTTCAGCATAGTACCTGCCTACAGTAAGCACTCAATATATGTTCACACTTATTATTCACAAGTACAGACACCCTTCCAAAAATATCACTCTAGCATGTGAGAAGTTATCAGACAAAGAAAAGGTAAATGTTCCCAATGTTCTGATAATAGACACTCGATCTTTCAGAGATCACATAAAACTTGCAGAAGAAATGGTAAAAGTCATGCAATTGTCATACTGTGAAGAGTTTGCTAGCGCCCTTGCTACCAATGAGAGTGTTAGTGGCCTCCTCTTCCGGTCACCTTCACCAATTACCTGCTCCTTGGCTAAATGGCAGCCTAGTCCAGCACAGGCTCATTGCTAGACTCAAATGGAAAACCTGGGTTCTTTCCCATGTCTAAGAACAACCTGTTTTAAGACCTTGGGAAAAATCAATTCAATTACTTAATCCTTCCGTTTCCTCTTCTCTGCCAAAGCAAAAAAAAAAAAAAAAAAAAGAAAGAAAGAAAAGAAAAGTAATAAAAGAAAATTTTAAAAAGAAGAAAAAAAATTTCTCTTTTAAATACCGCTACCTGTAGTTAATGGCCCAGCTCCGGACAAACAGACAACACCTAGGGCCACGGCTGAGAAAGCGAGGATGGAGAAATGAGAAAAGGAGGGGTTCCCTGGGCACCATCCCTCCACCCTCGACCTCTCCAGACCGCGGCATGCCCTCTCACCCAACTCGAGGGTTCTGAGGGGCTGCCTCTCGTGGGTTGCTCAGTCACAAAAATAGAGCGAGGTGGAAACTACAATCAAACCCTATAGTAGGGAGGCTCCAGAAAGCAGGGAAGGAATTACACCAAGATGCAAGGAGATCAGCCTGCCGGCCGCCGCCGACACGAGCAGGATGGCACTCCTGGCGAGGCGCCCACAGGCCTGGGAGTCTGGGTTGCACCAGGAGCAGACAGGGCAGCCCCTAGCTCACCATACTCCTGAGGCTCCGGGTCGGGCTGGAAAGTGAAGTGAGCCACCTGCCGCCTCTGTGCCGCATCTCCAGTGGCCGAGGCGGGCTGCAACAAGGCCCGCTGCAGCCCCGCGCCTCGCAGCCGAAGCAACCGTCCCTCTGTCCCAGCCGCACGCAGCCCCAACAGCCTCCCCGCAGTCGCCGCAAACGCCGCCATCCCCACTTGCAGCCCAGGGTTGCGAGCTACGCGGCCGCACACTGCCGGCAGGGAGGGCGGAGCACCGAGGCGACTTCTGCATTGGTTGAGTCTAAGGGGCGGACCCATGGACTAGACCAATCCGAGTTCGGAATTCGGGGGTGGGGAAGGTGACGAGAGGAGGCCACAGGCGTTTGCCTGTAGTGCGCATGCGGCAGAGGAAACGGGGTGGGGTCGAGCGGGCAGGTGAGCTCCAATGAAATTGTTCCTGAAGGTGGAGTTTTCTCAAAGTCGCTGCGTGGGCTCGGGACGCGGAGGCGTGTCTGTAATGTGACTCGCCAGTCCTAGATTTGTTCTTTTCTGATGTCATTTGCATTGTTACCTCCGGTAACTTTTTCATTTTAAGATTTATACTTTCTTTTAAAATGTAACCTTTTTTCTCCTCTCCTATTCTTTATCTGTATTATTTTATAAGTAAAAAATGTAAAGGGTTACTGATTGGCCTTGGTTATTGGTTTTGGGTTTCAGAAAACTGGGGGAATCACTGCTCAAAGCTTCCGCTCTTTTTTCATATCTTCCTTGAATGCTTAATAAGCATGTATACATTTTTGCTGGTTTTGTTTTTCAGGATTTAGAGGATAGTTGGAGAGATAAACTTAGATTTCAGCCTATAAATCCACTTAGTAGGAATTCAGATGCATTTTTGCCCAGGTGCAGGGAAAATGGACCTGACCGGCTTACTCTAGCTTAAAAACTTGGAGAATTCGAATGGTTAATTTGCATTTCTAACAATCAACTTCGCAAACTTTTTTTAAAAATCCATACGTTTAAAAGTATACCTTCCCTGCTCATGAATGTAAAAATCACAGTAGAATGAGACAAAAGTGAAAGTGTTTCCATCAGATGAAGATGGGAGGGGGGGAAGGACCAGCCCAAACAGAATTTGGAGAAGACTGGGAGAAAATGAAGAGGAAGAAAAAGGGGAAAAGAATGTTCCTCTTCCGTCATTCTTGGCCTCCCAAACTATGTTTGGTTTTACATGGGGGGCAAGAGAGCAAAGAGAAGAAATGGGGTGAGGAGAAAGGGCAGGAGATGAACCAACTGCCTGTTTTCTGATTGGAACTGAGAGACAGAAATTAAAAACTGCTAGAGGGAACCGGAATTATATCCATTATTCCTAACTCCTACACCAAGCTCAAAAATGCAACCTTCAGGGGATTTTTATTCTTGGATTCTGTTACCATTTACTTCCGTTTGATGGTGTGGGTGCTGTATTGTTTTTCATTTTTATGTGTGTGATATTTTTTATTATTTTTTAACGGAGGAGAAGCAGAAATTAAATTACATTGCCATAGCTACATTTTCATTTAAAAAAGAAGAGAACAAAGAGCAAAGATAAAAATGAATCAAACTTTATTTTCTGTCTGCTAATAGTCTGGGGAGCTGGGGTACTGAGATGATTTCAGCCTGGGAGAAACAGAAAAATAATAAAAGGACTAGTGAGAATGTATTGAGACTTTGCTATGTGCCGGCCAAAGATGAGCTGCCATTGAGACAAATACATTCAATATATAATCTTGCCTGTAAGGATGTCCTAGTTGGTAGGGAAAGGGGACAAATTACATGACAACTACAATCTGATAGGGGGTCTAGAACAGTGTGAACAAAGTGAAACATTCAAAGAGCAATAACCTCTGTTTTTAGAAATCAAGAATGCTTCTAGAGGTAATGCTCAGCTTTTAGCTTAGCTAAAAGATGAGTAGAAATTACCAAACTAGGGAGGAAAAGGTATTCTAGACAAAGAAAAAAAAAATGCAAAAACTAACAGGGCCAGAAGGAACAGAGTGGATTCAATAAAGAGAAAACAGTTTGGTAGCTGCTAGACTTGGGGTATAAAGATTAACAGCAGTAGGAAAAATAAATTGGAGGGATGTTTTCAAGGTCTTCATATGCTGGTCTAAGAAGGATGGACATAACAACTACATATAGTCAGGAACAACAAAGAGAACACCCAAAAGATTTGTCCGCCAAGCAAAAAATAATTTTCTTAAATTTTATCTATCCCCACCACACCCTCTGCCTGGTAACCATGGAAATATCTTTGTTCCTATAGTGGGACCCACCCTGGCCAGGTTTCATTGATATTAAGTTGGAAAACTGTCATTTTCTGGGAATTTTGGAAGGTTATTTTGGAAAGACAAGGTATCTTTAAATACCACTAGGAGATGCAAAAATTTAAAGTTTTCAGAAATCTGGTGGACCAGAAAAGGTGAAAAATATGACTACATGTGAGTTCCTGATGCTTTTTGTTCCTGAGGCCTATGTACTTTCAGGTCCTGGGTTTCCATGAGACTATGAGATGCCATGATACCCTTAAAATAGATTCTGCTCTATAATATTTACTTCTAATTATGTTTCTGGAACCTTAACTTCCCTGAACACCTACAGAACCCATGACTCCGGAGGGAACACAAGGAGAAGTTGCTCATCATTCTTCAGATGACTCTTGGCTTATTCTTTGTCACTGAGCTTCACTACCTATACAGGTCTGTACCTGTTTAAATTCAGCTTGCTTTTGGAAACCCTTCATGTGTAGCAACATAATATTTGTAGTATTATATCCTTATGTCCTGGGCCCTGTTCCCACTCAAACTTGACTAGAGGCATCAGGGACACAAGTAGCCAAGGGCTCAAATCCTTGCATTAGAATTTTAAAGTAGATTGTAATGTTGATGGCAGAAACAATAATTTGAGAGAAGAGTTTGAGTTTTAAAGACTGGTTTCTGAGTGTTAAACTTAGAGAACCTGAATGACTTAGGGCACAAAATTCATGATCTAAACAAAATATTATAAAAAGCATGCTAATTTAAGAGCCAGTTTTTCCCACCTTCCATGGAGGCAGACCCATAGAACACAAAAGAACTGTAGGTGTATTTCTTTGTAGATAGACCTAGGAGTACCACAGAGTCCCCAAACTCCCCACCATGGGATGGCATTTGGAACAGCAGAATGCTTTTCTTATATGGCCAAGAGAGATGCAGGTGTGGCATCAATGTCCAGAGAACTTAAGAAGGCCCAGAAGTCAGAATGATAAGGCATTTGTATCCAGAATATGATTTTTCAAAATTCTTAAGCTTAATAATAAAAAGATAAGTTACCTAATTAAAAAATAAACAAATAACTCATCCATTGGTAGTGGGAATGCAAAATGGCACAGTCACTTTGGAAGACAGGTTGAAGGTTTCTTATGAAACTAAGCATACTGTAGCCATACAATCCAGCAATCATGCTTCTTGGTATTTACCCAAAGGAGATGAAAATGTATACCTATACAAAAAACTGCCCACAAGTATTTATTGCAGCTTTATTCATGATTGCCAAAATTTGAAAGGAACCAAGATCTCTGTCATTACATGGATAAACAATCGGGTTGGATAAATAAACTGTGGTATATCCAGACAATGTAATCGATTTGGCACTAAAAAGAAATGAGCTGTTGAGTCATGAAAAGACATAAAGGAACCTTAAATGCATAGTCCTAAGTGAAAGAAGCCAGTCACATAGTATACAATTCCATTTATATGAAATGTCCAGCATAGCCAAATCAGTGGAAACAGAAAGTAGATTAGTGGTTTCCAGGGGCTAGGGAAAGGGAGTAGGGTGAGGAGTGGTTGCTATTAGGTATGGAGTTTCTTTTTGAGGTAATGAAAATATTCTAAAATTATATAATGGTGATGGTCACACAACTTTGTGAATGTACTAAAAACCAGTGAAATGTACACTAAAATAGTGAATTTAGTAACAATTATATCTCAGCAAAGCTATTGTTTCAAAATCAAGTTGTAGGAAAATAATGTTAGTTATATTTGTACAGCTAAGTAGCTTAGGAGATTCATTCCCCTGCAGCATGTATTTGACAACATGTATGTGAGTTCATAGACTGTTTGAAATTGGTTTCAATTCAGGGCTGGAAATACTTAGATGGAAGAGCTTTAGCATTTGCTTGCTTTACTGATTATTACCATGTGGAATAATGCTGTCGGTATCATTCTGAAAAGAAAATTCAAAATATAGTCAAAGCCAACGTGTTTGTTTCCTAGGGCTGCTGTAACAAAGTACCACAAACTGGGTATAGAAAGTCATTGTCCCACAGTTCTGGAGCTAGAAGTACAAGATGAAGGGGTTGGCAGACTCATACTCCCTCTGAAAGCTGTAGGGCAATCCTTCCTTGTCTCTTCCTAGCTTCTGGTGTTTTACCGACAGTCTCTGGTGTTCCTTGACTTGCATAACTCAATCTCGTCTTCGTCCTCACAAGATGTTCTCACTCACTGTTCTTCCTTTCTTGTCTCTGGTATCTTCACAGGGCCATCTTGTAAGGACACATCCAGTTCTATTGGATCATGAGCCCACCCTACTCCAGCATGATCTCATCTTAACTAATTATGTCTCCAACACCTCAATTTCCAAATAAGGTCGTGTTCTGAGGTACTAGGTACTGGAGGTTAGGTTCAACATATCTTTTGGGGGAATGGGTACAGTTCATCCATAACAGCCAGAGATTTTGTGGTAGAAACGAAGCTGAATAGATGCTTTTGATGAACTTTCTGGAGATGCCTGCATTATTAAAGAGTTTTTGTACATTGTTTAATATATTTCTTCCAATACAGAATTCTGTGATTTGGAGTAGAGTTAAAGAAACTAGAGATATTTGGTCTACATAAGATGTTTTTTCTACATGAGACTTTTAAAGTGATATATTAATTCTCCTTAAATGTTTGGTGGCTCCCTTGTAGAAAAAGGACTAAATTTGTTGTTTGGTCCCAGAGAGAAGAACAAGAAACAGAAGAAATAAATTCCATCTCTGTATAAAGAACTTCTTGTTAAGTAGATTGTCTTTGGGTGTAATGAATTCTCTATCATTAGAGATAGGCAGGCACAGGCTGGATGAACACTATGGGAGGAGCCTCTTCAGAGGCCTTCTGCTTCATTTAGGTGTTGTTTACGCTCTTTCTAATTTTAAGAATCTGATTCTACTATTCACTAGTGTGCATTGAAAGCCTTGCATGTGCCAGGTACTGTGTTTTAATGAACATTATTTTAAGCCAACCAATGGATCTAAGCTTACTATACCATCCAGCATATGAATTATCCCTTTTTCTGCTCTTCTCAAGCATCCAGACAACTTCTCTCTGACTTCTCATCTCCGGCAGGGGCTTGAGATACACTTCGGATCAATCTTTCAGGAACCTGAATTATCTACCTGGATAGAAATCTTGTGAGTAGACACCAGAGAAAGGACATCTTTCAAAGTGACGTTATCTGGCATTTGTGCTTAGCCTGGTGGAAGGATTTAGATACAAATGATGACTCAGAAAACTCCTCCAAATATTGATATCTGCATGCATATGTAAGAGGCAGAGCCATTTATCCATAAACAGAAATACGTGCCACCTTGATTTTGTAATGTTTATTCATTTATTTTTTTTGGGGGGGGGAGATAAAGGGCAAGCAGGGGAGGGGCAGAGAGGGAGACAGAGAATCCCAAACAGACTCAACCCTGTCAGTACAGAGCCCAATGCAGGGCTCAAACTCACGAACTGTGAGATCATGAGCTGAGCTGAAATCAAGAGTTGGACACTTAACCAACTGAACCACCCAGGCACCCCTTGATTTTTTTTAACTCCCCGCATAATTTGTATTGCCATAATTTGTATACCTGCCAGTATTGCCAGGTTTCTAAAAGCCTGCCTGAAGTTATGGCTTACATAATCATGAGTACTGGGACCAAAAGAAATTTTTGACACCCACACTTAACGTTGCCTCAATTTTTGTTGTTGATGTAACTTTTACCCATTTATCTCTACTCCAGGCCTAATGAATAAGAATTTCTCAGTATGAGGTTCAGGTCATGATTTCGCAGTTCATGGGATGGAGCTCTCGGTTGGCCTCTGTGCTTGGGTTTCTCTCTCCCTGTCTCTCTGCCCCTCCCCCACTTGTGCGCGCGCACTCTCTCTCTCTCTCTCTCTAAATACATACATACATACATACTTTAAAAAATTATGTGTGGGGTGCCTGGGTGGCTCAGTCGGTTAAGCGTCCGACTTCAGCTCAGGTCACGATCTCGCGGTCCGTGAGTTCGAGCCCCGCGTCGGGCTCTGGGCTGATGGCTCAGAGCCTGGAGCCTGCTTCCGATTCTGTGTCTCCCTCTCTCTCTGACCCTCCCCCGTTCATGCTCTGTCTCTCTCTGTCTCAAAAATAAATAAACTTTAAAAAAAAATTTTTTAAAAATTAAAAATAAAAAAAAATTATGTGTTTGTTTTAATAGCACACGACTTCTAAGCACAAGCCAACTACTTTACATGGTGTTTAGCTACTCTAACCTATTCTAACTGTTCAGGGAGATTCTTAGTTATATATGTGGTGAAAGACCATACATTTGTCCCCAACATGATGCATAACTGTGACCATAGGTTACTATCATAGATTTACATGATCTTCAACCATAATTTTTGCTAGTCACAATTTTTGCCTAAGACATATTAGATTTTGGGATATAAACACCCAGTAATGATGCAGCTCTCCTCTGTTTAGGCAATATGAAAATCTCTACATGCATATTTCAATCCTTTAAACAACTTGATGAACAAGGTCTTACAATCCTCATCTTACAGATGAGAAAACAAGCCCAGTGGGACTAATTGGCTAACCCCAGTTAAAACAACATAAAGCATTCTAATCTCTGTTTTTGAGATTTCAAGACCTGTACCCTTATGTTGTGTTTCTCAAATGTATTTTGCAGAATAATCTCTGAGCAATTTGTTCACATTTCAGATTTCCTGAACCCCACACTGAGAAATTCTTACTCATTAGGCCTGGAGTAGAGCATCTGCATTCTTAATAAGCTTTCCCTACCTGGTATCTTTGATAAGGTTGGTCCACATATCGTATAGACAAACCCTATAAATCCCATACAGCCTTGCTATACACTATGTTCCCTGTCTAGAGAAGAACAGCCACCATCTTACCCCCAGTTAGGGTTATTTAGTTACAAACTACTGGAATTACCTGTGGCTAATTTACGCAGAACTATAATTACTTTATAAGATATGGGATGGCTCACGAAAATTGAGGAAACAAACAGCTCAGAAAGAGCTGACACCAGTGCAGACCCAGAGATCCAGGTAACAGAAAGTAATTTAGAGACTTACAAAGATATTAAAACCTCTAGCTTGAATTGACTCACCTGTCTTTGATTCTGTTCAAGATTTAGTTCCTCGGGGAGAGCATCTGGTTAGCCCAGATTAGTTCATTGCTACCCCATGACTAAAGAAGAGAGGGTATTTTGTTGACCAATACTATATACAAAGTAAAAAAGATTACCCAAACATAACTCAAGGAGCTGCTACCAAGCAAATGGGGAATTGGTACTTAGAAGCCAAAAGAACACCTAATGACCATATAGTCATCCTGCCTGGGAAGTGCCTGTGTGGTCCCTCCAGTGAAGAAAATTTCACCAGAAAAGTCCTCCTTCTGGATTCCTCACTATGAAACATAGTTCATTACTGGAACGTTATCACTAAAAGAGCACTTTAAAATGCTTCTGAATTTCTGCAGAAAAATTTTGCCTTCATAAATCTGAATCCCTGTACACATTTTCCTAAAAAAGAAAGAGAGTAAAAGGGAAAGCAAGGGAAATTAAACACACAAAACTTAATCTACAGAATAGTTAGAACATAAGAACACACAGAAGTCTACAAAGTCCAAATTCATGTGTGAGTGAGAAATTTAAAAACTTGTCATTGGCTCACACAGGTGGGAGAAGTTTAGGAAAAGCTTTGTTTAGAGCAAGAAAATAATGTGAATAATCCGGTATCTATTGAATAAATTAAATTCATACTTTAAAACATTCCAACAGAGAAAACTCCAGGCTCAAATGGCTTCACTGGGGAACTCAGTCAAACATTTAAGGAAGAAATATTACCAATTCCATTTAAAAAGTCCAAGATATAGAACATAAGGTAACACTTTCCTACTCATTCTATGATGACAGCATTACCCTAATATTAAAATCAGAGAAAGACACTATAAAGAAAGAAAACTAAAACCAAATATTCTTTGTGGACATAGACCCAAAAATCCTCAACAAAATCCTGTCAAGTATAATAAAGCAATATATACAAAAAGACAATACATCATGACCAAATGGAGTCAAACATGGGAATGCAAGGTTGGTTTAACATTTAAAAATCAATCAGTACAAAATCAGGAGACTATAGATGCTGGAGAGGATGTGGAGAAACGGGAACCCTCTTGCACTGTTGGTGGGAATGCAAATTGGTGCAGCCGCTCTGGAAAGCAGTGTGGAGGTTCCTCAGAAAATTAAAAATAGACCTACCCTATGACCCAGCAATAGCACTGCTAGGAATTTATCCAAGGGATACAGGAGTACTGATGCATAGGGGCACTTGTACCCCAATGTTTATAGCAGCACTCTCAACAATAGCCAAATTATGGAAAGAGCCTAAATGTCCATCAACTGATGAATGGATAAAGAAATTGTGGTTTATATACACAATGTAATACTACTTGGCAATGAGAAAGAATGAAATATGGCCTTTTGTAGCAACGTGGATGGAACTGGAGAGCGTGATGCTAAGTGAAATAAGCCATACAGAGAAAGACAGATACCATATGGTTTCACTCTTATGTGGATCCTGAGAAACTTAACAGAAACCCATGGGGGAGGGGAAGGAAAAAAAAAAAAAAAAGGTTAGAGTGGGAGAGAGCCAAAGCATAAGAGACTGTTAAAAACTGAGAATAAACTGAGGGTTGATGGGGGGTGGGAGGGAGGGGAGGGTGGGTGATGGGTA
Source organism: Panthera tigris (assembly GCF_018350195.1). Classification (NCBI taxonomy): domain Eukaryota; kingdom Metazoa; phylum Chordata; class Mammalia; order Carnivora; family Felidae; genus Panthera; species Panthera tigris. The sequence goes on along the minus strand of NC_056664.1, from coordinate 71,632,568 downwards.
TTGAGGAGGGCACCTTTTGGGATGAGCACTGGGTGTTGTATGGAAACCAATTTGACAATAAATTTTATATATTAAAAAAAATAATAAAAATAAAAATCAATCAGCACAATTGACTACACCAAGAGACTAAAAAAAAAAAAAAAAGTGTTCATTTCAATAGAAGCAGAAAAAGCATAGACAATCAAAAGGCTGGGATTGATTGTCAAACTAGATAAAAAACAAAAACCCAACTAAGTGCTATCCATATAATGACACACTTTACATTCATACACATGAAAATAAAAGGAAAGAAGAGATATATCATGCAAACAACAACCACAAGAAAGGCAGAGCAGCTGTACTAATATCAGATAAAATAAATTTTAAAACAAAATTACTAAGGATAAATAGGGACACTTCATAATGATAAAAGCATCAATCCATCAGGAAGATAAAACAATTATATATGCAATATAGACACAGAACACCAAAACACACAAAGCAAAAGTTAATGTAAATGAAGGGGAGAAATAGACAATTCAACAATAACAACGACTTCATACTCTGCTTTCAGTAATGGAAAGAACAACTAGGCAGAAAATTAGAAAAGAAATAGATGACTGAGCATGTGACTCTTAATCTTGGGGTTGTGAATTCAAATCCCATGTTGGGGGTAGAGATTACTTATAAAAAGAGAGAGAGAGAAAAGAATCAAATTACTAGAATCAGAAATGAAATAAAGGAAACGATGTCAAGTAAAAGAAATGCCAAGGATTTAAAAATGGTTAATAGTTGTATGAATATAAAAGTTACCTTTCTGGGGCACCTGGGTGGGTCAGTCAGTTAAGCCTCTGATTCTTGGTTTCAGCTCAGGTCACAGTTTTGTGGGTTCGAGCCCCACATCAGGCTCTGCACTGGCAGTGTGGAGCCTGCCTGCAGTTCTCTCTCTCTCTCTCTCTCTGTCTCTGTCTCTCTCTCCCCTCCTCCTCCTCCTCCTCTTCCTCCTCCTCCTCCCCAACTTGTGCTGTCTCTTTCTCCCTCAAAATAAAAATAAAACTTAAAAAATAGTTATCCTTTCCATTTCTTAACTCCATCAAAATGCAAATGTTTGTTTAAAGTAAAAAATCATAACATTGTATTGTGAGGTTTATGATGTATTCAGGTATAAAATATGTGACAATAGCATAAAGAATGGGAGAATAAATGGAATTACACTGTTCAAATTTCTTACAGTGTGTATGAAATGATCTGATACTAAGTCTAAGTAGACACTGATACGTAAAGTCTTTAATCAATTTTGAGTTGATTTTTGTGTATGATGTAAAATAATGGTTCAGCTTCGTTCTTTTGCATTTGGCTGTCCAGTTTTCTCAATGTTATTTCTTAAACAGACTATCTCTTCCCTGGTGTATATTCATGGCTCCTTTGTTGTAAATTAATTGACCATAAATGCATGGTCATTTTTGAAATCTCTGCTTTGTTACATTGATCTATGTATATGTTTTATGCCAATACCATACTGTTTTGATTAACAGTAATATATAAAGAGTGAGTATTGCAATCCCTAGAGCAACCACTGAAAAAGCTTTCAAAGAAGTATAGCCAAGAAGTTAACAAAGGAATTAAAATGAAATAAATATTTAGTTAACCCCAAAGCAAGAAAACCTACTAAAAGATTATTGATATGGTTGTCATATTGAAATCATCATTATCATCTTGTAAAAGAAAAATGACTACATAAATAGAGTACAGCACACTCTATAGACTATAGAATATATAGTATAGAATAAATTAGTTATTATATGCTACTAATGCAGTGAAAGAAGAAATAGGTTTAAATACCAATCCTTCTATCTCTGGCTGTATGGCCTTGGGTATATCAATCTCTCTGAGTCTCACAGGGAGAACATCAAAACTGACCTAGAGGGATGCCATGTTGATAAAATCACAGAACACATACAAGAGGCTGATACATAGCAGTCGTTCAATAAATATTTGTTGAATCAATTAGCTAATTAACATATAAAAAAGGTTTAACACAGGGCCTGGCCCAGAAAAATATCCAATAAATATTAGCTATGATTATTTTCATTAACAACTCACAATTATGGGTTGTAGTAACTTGGTCAAGGCACCAGGTGGCATGAGATAATAAAAATTATTGCCACTTGATAATGCTCTTCAGAATACAATTGTATAATGATTTGCATATTACATATGTTCATAAAAGGTTGAGATTCAAATTTGCTAAGTCAACATATAAATTTCAAAATGCTTGTATTAATTCATCTTCTAGTAGCAATTTCATGTCAGTATTTCAGTGTATCTGCCTTTGCTTCCATCAGGCTTTGCTTCTGCCTTGGTTCTGTCAGCTCAAGCCCCAAATATTACACACATTATTTTATTTTATCCTCAACTCACCTAGGAGTTAGGTATTAACTCTATAGATGAGAAAACTGAAGCTTAGGGAAAAAATGGGATTCAAACCAAGCCTTGACAGAAATGTCTTTAAAAATTAGGTTACATCAAGGCGCACCCAGGTGGCTCAGTCAGTTAAGCAACCGACTTCAGCTCAGGTCATGATCTCGTAATTTGTGAATTTGAGTCCCGCATAGGGCTCTGTGCCGGCAGCTCGGAGCCTGGAGCCTGGAGCCTGCTTCGGATTCTGTGTCTCCCTCTCCTCCTCGTGCTCTGTCTCTCTCTCTCAAAAACAAATAAACGTTAAAAAAATTTAAACAAATTGTTACATCGACTCTCATCATCCTTAATTCCTCTAAAGAAGAATGAATAAAGACATAATTAAAGTAACTCTTTTCCAGGAAAATAAAAGAAGCAATCTCCATGTTTATTATGCTTTATAAGCTTGCATGTGGATGCACAACATTGAATTTAACATAGTATAAAGAATTTTTAAGTGAAAGCTTATTAATAATGCAAAGTATTTATATAATATTCCTATCCAAGAGTGTTAAGTGTAAGTGCTTTACATGTATTTTCCCTGACCTTCATGGAAATTCTGTTAGTTAATGACAATTCTTATCATTCTCCAATGAATACACTCAGAGGCTCAGAGAGTTAATTCACTTCCATATGGATATACATCTACAAGTGAGATACTTTGGATTCAAACCCAGGTAAGCTTGAACCCAATGCCTGACCTTTTCCCATGCTGTCCATGATGATTGTCAGGTGCAGTTCAAACTACCTACAGCAGAATGAAATTGGCAAAGATACAAGCCAGACAGATCAATGGACAGAAAGGTAAGTTTGGAAAAGTACCAAGTATATATAAGAGATGATATATGATACAGGTGTTATTTCATATGAGAGAAAAAATGGGTTTTCCAACAAATAATATTTTCAGCAAATTAATTAAACAATATTTTGACATGAAAATTTAAACATGTCCTACCTCATGCCATATCAAAATTCCAATTGGGTTAAGGTTTGTGATGTAAAAAAACAAACTATAAATATTTGCCTACATTTTATATACATATATATGTGTATATATATATATATATATATATACACACACACACACATATATATATAACATATATTTGTGTTTTCTGTATTGACTTCTATTTTCTAGATACATATTTACATAACACTTGGAAAGCATAAAGAAATTAGTGAGAGATTCAATTACAAACACATAAAACTTCCACAGGGGGTGGAAAAAATCTCTTAAATATACAGCTCTGGGCCTATATCCACCTCCCTGCTACGCATGCTGCTGGCTGTTTATAGTTGACTATTTTCCCATTACCATTGTATCCTTATCTAGAAAGAGAAAGATCTCTGAATTAATAGTATTCAACACTTTACTCAGCTGTAACTGTGACCTCAAGTATGCCAAACTTTCTACAACTCAGTTCTTTTTCTTATAAAAAGAAAGTGTTGACCCGGAAAACTTCCGAGGTCTTTTCCATCCCAAAGTTATGATTCCCTTTGTACAGCCTCTATTCTTTCTGTTGCAGCTTGAGGAGGGTAATAAATAACCACCCTTTCTTTTCCTGAGTTTAGAACCAACTAAAAAATAAAAACACACTAGAGACACAAATGGTGACCAGAAGAATAGCAATTTCATTTACAGTGCTGAGCCTGAAAATGTGGCTTGAAATCCATGGCCACATGAATATGCTAACACTCTCCCCTCCAACACAGAATTCTACTCACCCACCAGTTGCAAAGCTGAGCTTGACCACCACAGGCCCCCATCCCCCTACTGGATGGCAGAGAAGGAAAATAAGGGGAGAAAATGTGGGATTGAGCCACACAGCTTCATTTCCCCCTTGCAACCTCACTAGAGGTAGAAGTACGAATGTGGCTGACATCCTGGTCCATGAAGTCATAAAGGCATGGAGAAGTGTTCTCTGACTCCAATGGGAGGGCACTTCTCTCATTCAAGCTCCAATCATATCTCTCTCCATACCTCTTGAAAAACAGCCTAGTTCAGAGTCCTTTCGCCATCATTTAGAAAAAACTTATTAGCTAAATTGGTCTTCCCATCTCTGGCCTTCCTATCACCTTATCCATTCTGTACACCACTACTGGATTAATCTTCCAAAATCATCTCATAATCAAGAAATAGCTAAACAAAATCTGAACTTGGAATGAGGAAACAGAAATTTGAACCCTAGTTCTTTTACTAATTACCTATATGGCCCTACACAAGTCACCATACTTTTCTACATTTAGGGAATCCTCATCTATGGCATGGCACAGTTAAACTGCCCCTACCTATTCCATAATATCAGTTCAAGTGTCAAAAACTTTCAGGAAATTTTTGGGCGCCTGGCTGGCTCAGTCAGAAGAGCATGAGACGCTTGATGTCAGGGTCCTGAGTTGTGAGCCCCACAAAATTTTTTTTGAGATTATGTAAATAAATAAACGAGCAAACTTAAAAACGAACTTAAACTTACTTAAACACACTTAAACTTTAAAAAAAAAACACCTTTCAGTAAGTTTGCCTACAGTATAAACCTATTAGCATAGTATATATGACTCTATATAATCGACTGATGATTTCTAAACGTCATTCCCAGAACTTCCTACAGAGCCTGTCCTTTTTAGCAAAACAGATCTCTAAAACATTTAGTACTTTATTGGCAGGTACCCTCCTCCCACCACCATCCTTCCACTCCCAACACTGCTTCTCCAGAGGCTGTTCATTCTAGGAGATCCAGTAAAAACAATGTTCCTTTCCCAAGGCTTTTGGATCTTTGCTGCCAGAAGCGCTCTCATATTCAGATCATGGGTTGTCATATATCCACCCATGTCAGAGAAATGTTATCGCTCACTAAATGGCCATGCCCTACTCCCACTCTCCTTGCAGCTAGGTAAAGCCCTGTAACTAGTTATAGACAATGCACTAATTTTTCAAAGGGATACTTCCTATTTCTGGGCCAAATGACCCCTCCCCGCCCCCCCCCCCCCCCCCCAGTTTTCTCTTCCTCTGCTGTGGTAATCTGAAAACTAGGTGTTATATGTCCATTTCACAAGACCTTGTGACACAACAGACATGGAGGATAAACTGGGTGAAGCAAGTGAGACTTGTTACCCCAGCATAAATGAACCAGCCTGCCTACAACACCTGAAAGAAGGCCGAGGGCCACATGGCCAACTGCTGTTTCTTCAACTGTACACAAAGATAGCAATAGCACCATACTAGTGGAGGACCAGTATTTACTATAGCTATTTATAATTATTAATTATAATAATAAATAAGAATAATTATTTATAGTAGTACCATAGTTTATTATTATATGTGATCATATATGTTATACTGTATTACTTATTATATTACTATTTATCATTCTATTGTTTATAACAAATATCAATGTGTTTATTATATTTTTATATTGTTTATACTTAAGAAGCAGCTTTTCAGTTAGGGCTTAAAAGATATAATTAAATTTGTGTTCTAAACAATATAACAGAGACCCAGATAGAAGGCTCCAACCTTTTAGGGATTGCACACTTTCTGTTTGTTGGATTTCATGATATTTTTACCACTTCCTAAAAATATAAGTGACTTTAAAACAAGTGAAAAATAGGGGCACCTGGGTGGGTCAGTCAGTTAAGGCTTCTACTCTTGATTTCAGCTCACTCAGGTCATGATCTCAGGGTCGTGAGATCGAACCTGGTGTCCGGGGTCTGCATTAAGCGTGGGGCCTGCTTAAGATTCTCTCTCTCTTGCTCCCTCTGCCCCTTCTTGCTTACTTGCACACATGCACATTCTCTCTCTCTTTCTCTCTCAAAAAAATAAAAAAATAAATAATAAAAAATAAATTGTTAATTATGAAAAATTCGAAGACTATACTCAAAAGTAAAGTTAATGGTCCAATGAACCCCATGACCCAGATTTAGCAATTATCAAGACTTTGCTCAACTGCTTCACCTATTTTTGAAATTTTTTTTAACATTTGTATTTTCGTACATAATTACATTGCCATTATCACACCACAATATTCAGTTCCTCCAATGATTTTTAAGAGTTAAAATTAACAGAAAAAATTAATTTTGCCGAGGAAATTATTTTGAAATGCAACACAGTACCTCCTTGCAACCCCTGGAGATGCCCTCAAATCCAACAAAGTGGAGGCTCCAGCTGTTCAGTGTCCCCGACAGCTTCCAGGACTTGCAAGCGTCAGCATCAGGTGACAGGAGGCAGGAGGCAGGAGGCAGTCAGCCAACCAGTTCTCCTGCAAACGAAAATGCCCACTCCCAGTGTTGCATCCACGCGACTCCTGAAACAGAATGCTACGGGCACCAGTGACAGTTGCAACAAAGTTTATTACAATGAGAGGCAAGGCTGACCGATCGGGACCAACACTCTTGATAAGAGTGTGGCCCCAAACAGCCGGGGTACAGAGTTTTTAAAGCCGATCACATCGTTTTATCATTATCTGGGAACAGAACAGAGAAACAGTTCCCAGATGAGTTAGAAACAGTTGTCAGATGAGTCAGAAACAGTTATCGAATGAGGTGATTATTTTAGACTTTCTGCCGCTAAGTTGCAACCAGTGATCTCCTTGACCTTGTCTCTGATGCTCTTTTTTGAGCTTTTGTTTCCTTCATTGGTAAAGCCTGATTCACAAGAGTATGAAGTATGATTTACAAGAGTAAAAGCAAGGCTGTTATCTTTTGACCTTCAGTGTCAGAACAAAGTTGTTATCTTTTAAGCTAAGCATTAGCCTTACAGTACAATTTAACCCTTAAACCAGGATGAAAGGTTATCTCTGTCTCTTTCTGCTTTCTCTTCCAAAGATACTCTTAGATGAGTGAGACTGGAATGGGAGAAGGTGTGACACATGTAAGAGACTCAAGGAAGCTAGACATTCCCCCATCATAGAAGCATGGAGAAACCGGCTTTGTTATGTTTGTTGTTGCGGGGGAGGGGGGAGTCTATTGCTATAAGTCTTGACTTGTGTGAAAAAGGGAATTAGAAAATAGTAGGGGATGCTGCTTGAAAAGATTTCAGTCACCAGACTTCAGTCACAGACTGAAGCTGTGAAGATCAGGAACCTTGCGTGGTATGCATGACAGGGCTCTTGGCATATTACCTATAATCTTTGATTTAAAAAATGAAACAGAACAACAACAAAAATGAGCTAAATAGGAACAAGCTGTGACTTGAAAGCTGTGTAGCCCGGCTAAGTCATCCATCCCTAATGGCTGGTTTCCTCACCTTGGAAATGGGGATGCTGAAGCCTACCTCTCATTAGTGGCGTGCAGTGAGGACTAGAAAAAATGTGCATAAACAGGACTCAGTAGAACTCATCCTCTACAAACAAGGTTGTAGTGGTGGAATATGCTTCTAGAGATTCACTAGAGTTCCATCCCCCACCTTTTGCTTGTGATCCCGTTTTGGAGTTGGTGTGACTTCTGCCCTCTTCTCTTTTTTTTCTATCCCTGGTCATAAAATGTAAGGAGGTTAGAAACGTAGTCTCAGGTCGTTCATAAAGCACGATCGTGACAAGGGTCAAGTGACAGTGGGGCAGGAGCTCCATTTTCCCTCTGGAGAGTGAGAGTTTCCTTGAGCTCAGTGCCTAAGGCAGGCTTCAGTACCAGGCCGGAGACACATCATGGGGAAATTTCAAGTACAAACTAAAAGTAAAAAGCTACATAAAGAAAAAAGAAAATTGCATATTACCCCACTTGTTTGTTTATACATACATTTATACACACACACACGTGTATATGTATGTGTATATATATATATATATACACACACACACTTAATTTTTAAATGTGTGAAGATTAGAATTGTTGAAGCTATTAGCTTATTATAGAAAAATCACTGAATTGTTCTGCTACCAGGAAAAATCTGTGATGGCTTAGCAAGGTTTGGGGTAGGAAAGAAAAGAAATCAGAATGAATCCCTTTTTGCCATCTGTAGGGAGAAGCTGGAAAGAAGCAAGATAATCAGGTATAGAGAGATCCACAAGGAATAGAGTGTACTCAAAGCTGAATGCCTTTCCCACTCCTGAATTCCCACACTACTGAATTCCCTGCAATAGCCACATGTGAGATGTGTACCTAACAGCGCCTCTTTGGGCCCTCCGAAGATGTCAGCTTACAATCCGGGGATTTCATTACAACAAAACCAAGCATGATGATAGAAACAATAAGAACAAATAATAATAGAGAATGTTTATTATGAGCCAGTCAAGTACTGTTTTGCCCACGAAAGGTCCTGACACGCAGTATTTCCTGACAAGGGGGTGCAGTTGAGAGCTAAATTGGGTGTCAATGCTTTTTTCCCCTCTAAATTCAGAGAGGATGCCTCTTGCACTTTATTCCATCCAGGTAAAGGTGCAATCAATTTTGGGTCCATAAGTTGAAACTTGTTCTATAATGTAATGGAATTTTCCTTGTTATTCAGGGAGCAATTCGTATTGGAGTAGCTTCTCTCATCATTTACAACCCAGGTACTCTCTCAGCACATCTTTAACCTGATCACGTGTGTAACAGTCAGCTTACAAAGGACACAATTTTGAGATTTTTTAGTTGTCTTATGGTATACTTTAAACATTTTATTTCAGAAAAATGTCAGACTTACACAAAGTTGCAAACGTCATACAAAGAATTCCCATATAGCCTCCACTCAGATTCTTGAAATGCTAGCATCTTACATAACCATAGTCCAACCATCAAAAACAGAAAAATATTGATAAACTCTACTACCTAGTCTGCAGATCTCATACAATTTTGCTAAGTTTCCCACTGATATCACTGTGTTCTTATCCAGGTTCTAATTCAAGAGACATATATTTAGTTCTCATGTTGCATAATTAAACCAGATTCTATATCAGAGGTGAGGAAACATATTCTGTAAAGGGATAAGTGATAAATATGTTATGCTCTGTGGGCCAGATGATATCTAGCAATACTGTTCAACTTGGCCGAAAGCAACCACAAACAGTACATAAACAAATGGGTGTGGCTATGTCCTGATACAATTTTATCTAGAAAAACAACCAGGTAGATTTAGCTGATGGGCTATAGTTTGTCCATTGTAGACCACTGGTTCTCAAAGTGTGGTCCTTAGACCACCAGCATGTGTATAACCCAGGAACTTATTAGATATGCAGATTTTCAGGCCCTATTCTGGACCTAGGAATCAGAAATTCTTAGGGGGAAGGGTGGGAAACACCAATATGCATTTTAGCAAACCCTCCCAGATATTTATGATATATGCTAAAGTTCTAGAACACTGATCTAGACACTTGCTTAGTGTCTGTCTTCTAAGAATGTGATATATTTAGAGAATAGAGGCCTATTGTTTTGTAGGATATCCCTCAGTTTGGGTTTGATTGATATTTGCTTGTGATTAAATTCAGGATATGCATTTTTTGGCAAGAATGCCAGTGAAATGTTGTGTCCTCCTCATGGGGATTATCACAAGGCACATGATATCAGTTTATCTCTTTAAAGTTGAGGGTAACTTTGATTAAAGGGATGTCTGCCAGATTTCTGTACTATAATGTTACTATTTTTCTCTTCGTAACTAATAAATATCTTGTGGGAAGATACTTCAGGTCTATGTAAATACTTTCATGTGCTAATTTTAGCACCCATTTGATGATGCTTGCCTAAAACAATTATTCCTCTCCTTTTTGCCAAATATGACTTTTCTATTTTCATCATTCTTTCCACACTTATTACTTAGAATTCTCCTTTAATAAATAGCAGTTCCTTATCCTTCATGTAATTATTTATTCAATGTACTTATGTCAGCATGGACCCATGGATTTTTGTTATACTCACATGTTATAATTCATTACTATCATCATTACTGTGTTTTTTCAATTGTCCCAGATTGAACCACTGCGTGCCCCTTTAAACTGGCTCTTTTGTCTTTTTTGACTTCTTCCCATCATATTTTGAGGCTTGAGAATTTATATTCTGGTTACCTACTTTTCCACTTACCTAGTGACTGGGTTTCAAAGAATATTGACCACTTTTAGCTGTATATAAATAATAATAATAATAATAATAATAAGAGAGAAATATATTCAAGGAAAAAAAGAAAAATCAACACAAGGTGAACTCAGCCATTTGAGTATGACTATAAAAGACTATCTTTGCAGTGCTTTAAATTAATGATTCACTTGTAACTGGATGCAAAGATTTACATTTGAGGTGGTCTTCTAAAGGTAAGCAGAGACCCAGGGACTTCCAAGAGGTTGTTATCACTGAGAACAGAATTCAACAATTTCACCTCTATCTCCTTAAGCAACAAATTTCAAAACTCTATTACAGAATTGAATTTTCATACCCCATATTGGTTATGAATACAATGGACCTAGATTTTCCTATCTTAATGTCTTTGGAATTAAACAATGTGTATGTTCTCAAAAATAAGTGGTAGCATTATCCAGAGACACTGGTAAAACTTGGATTCAGAAAAGAGAAACTACATTTTGTCCATTTTTGTGATATCATCCTGACATTCCCGACTTAAGAATTACCAGCCAAAATCTGCAGGTGGTATGTGTTTTGGGTCCACGATGATGCAAGACCCTGTCCCAGCTGTTTTTGATTGCTACAGAAATCTCAAACTGGCCCTGTCCAACACCTACTTCTGTTATGGTTTGTGACACAAGTTACAGGTCAGCAAGCATGAGTGACAAAATGAAGAACAGGTAGGAAGAACCACACAATCTAATCCTTTATCACCCAGACATTTGGAATTGTTGGCAATAACTGACTGGCTTAGTTGTGTATTTACTTACCATGTATTAATGAGCACAAACTGGGTTTAAGGCCCTGAGCTAGGTCCTAGTGGAATATCCCAAAAAGATCATTCTTAAGGATTAAATAAGTAATTTTATTTAAATAAATGTGATGAGACATTGGCCAACATGGCGGAGAAGTAGGAGGAATCCATACTTCCCGTGTCTCTCAAACAAAGAAGTGTAGAAGCCAAAGGACTTTGAACACCAGAGCCTGGGAGGCAAAGAGACTGAATCTACTAGGAAGAGAATGGGAAAGCTGGAAAAAAGATAGGTGGGTAATTGTGAACTGGGGGAGATGAAAAAAGGCCATGTTGGCACGGAGGGGAGGGACCCCCTTCTGCAGAGAGACAAAGGGAAGAGAAAGAGCGCCTAGGGAAGTGCAGGACCATAGCTGGACAGGAGAAAGACCTCAGACTGAGACTGAGAGGGATCCGATCTCAAACTGTGGGGCTTTCTTGGGACTGGAGCCAGCTCCCTGCTCGAGCACCTGGGGAGGAGGGGAACCAGGCCTGGGTGCAGTGGTAGGTCAGGGGTTCAGTCCGCAGCTGGAGAAAGTGGATCCCTCCCTGGAGGGCTGCGCGATAGTACAGAACCTACCTGCATCTGCCACTCCCGAACACAGTGGCCGGGCCAAGGGCACAGTCTGTAGGAGGAAAAGGCCACTGTTTCCCTGGAGTGCTGTGGGAAAAGACAAAGCCAGCCTGCGTCCACCACCCGCGGGGCTCGTGGTGGCGAGGCCTCGTGGTGGCGAGGCGGGAGGCTCAGTCTGCAGTAGGAGAAGACGGTCCTCCCTGAAGTGCTATGGCACAGACAAAGCCAGCTGGTGCCACATATCGCCGCACTGAGAGGCGCTTCTCCAGCGCCAGACCTCACGGAGCAGGACTCTGAATCCTACCCAAGCACAGGGTCCCGGGAGTTCGTGGAGCGAGAAGGACCGCCCCCTCTGCTCCCTCAGCACAGTGAGGACGACTCAAACTGAGTCCACCGGTCTGACTCTGTGGAGAAGAGACTCGGAGTCATCATTCCCCCCTCCCCCACCACCACCGAGGCAGGGCCTCAGGGATCACTCCTGGGGCACATAGTGGAAGTGGGTTCAGATTACACCAAACCACGCCCCTTTGCACTGGGTAACTGTGTATACACCCAAGCGGCACAGACCCTGCGGACAGCTACTGGAGACAAGTGATGCAGTACTGCCAGGATTAACTATAGGTCAATTCTGGATATATAGATATATTACCACCCCCGCCCAGCCCTCCCGTTTCTCCTCCTTATCTCTTCCCTCCCCTAGGCCGGTTACTCAGGTTATTGGTCTGTCTAAACAGGCATATTTAATATATTATCTTGATACATGTTCTATACCTCCTTCTTTACACTCCTTTCTCTTTCTCTTTCTCTGGAATAATCTAGCCATATAGATTCCCGGTCTGGGTAATTTTATCTTCCTTTCGTTTTCCCCGCCTCCTTCTTTATCTTACTTTCACTCTCTCTGGATTAAGCCTTTCAGTCTCTCCGCCTAGTCAATGTTTATTTTTTCTTCACCCCCCCCAGCACCCCGTTCCTGTCATTTCTCTCTTTGTATGTCCTCTTCCATCAGCACCACCTCACCCTCTTCTTTACTTGTCGTCAGCGTTTTTGGGTTTTTTGTTTTTAGTCTTTAGATTTTTGTTTTTGTTTATTCGTTTGTTTGTGTTGTTTGTGCGTTCGTATGTTTTTGTCTCCTGTTTATCTGTTTCCTTTACAGGGCTACTCCAAGTAACAAATCAAAGCACACCTGGGGGAGGGTCCAAAATATTACTACAAGTAGGGTAAGAAAATAACCAAACACAACAACAGAGAGCAAGTAACAATCTCCAAATAAACACCTCCTGAAGGTCCAGGCCCTGGACAGTGTATGACCCCCATTTAATATAGCAGTGCTCACAGGTGCAGAGCACACAACAAGCTTTTAAAACGCATAAGGGGGGCGCATGGGTGGCTCAGTCGGTTGGGCGGCCGACTTCGGCTCAGGTCATGATCTCGCGGTCCGTGGGTTCGAGCCCCGCGTCCGGCTCTGTGCTGACAGCTCAGAGCCTGGAGCCCGTTTCAGATTCTGTGTCTCCCTCTCTCTGACCCTCCCCCATTCATGCTATGTCTCTCTCTGTCTCAAAAATAAATAAACATTAAAAAAAATAAAAATAATAAATAAAACGCATAAGGGACAAAAAACTAGCCAAAATGATGAAACGGAAGAAACTTCCTCAAAAGAAATTCCAGGAAGTAGCGACAGCTAATGAATGAATCAAAACCAATTTAAGCAATATAACAGAACAAGAATTTAGAATAATAGTCATAAAATTAATCGCTGGGCTTGAAAAAAGCATAGTGGACAGCAGAGATTCTATTGCTACAGAGATCAAGGGACTGAGAAATAGTCACGAGGAGCTAAAAAATGCTATAAATGAGCTCCAAAATAAAATGGAGGTGGCCACAGTGCAGATTGAAGAGGCAGAGGAGAGAATAGGTGAATTAGAAGATAAAATTATGGAAAAAGAGGAAACTGAGAAAAAAAGAGATAAAAAAATCCAGGAGTACGAGGTGAGAATTAGAGAACTAAGTGATGCAATCAAAGAGAACGGTATCTGTATCATAGGAATTCCGGACGAAGAAGAGAGAAGAGAAGGGGCTGAAGGTGTACTTGAACAAATCATAGCTGAGAACTTCCCTGATCTGGGGAAGGAAAAAGGCAATGAAATCCAAGAGGCACAGAGAACTTCCTTCAGATGTAACTTGAATCGATCTTCTGCATGACATATCATAGTGAAACTGGAAAAATACAAGGATAAAGAGAGAATTCTGAAAGCAGCTAGGGATAAATGGGCCTTAACATACGAAGGTAGACACATAAGGGTAGTGTAGTAGCAGACCTATCTACTGAAACTTGGCAGGCCAGAAAGGAATGGCAGGAAATCTTCAATGTGACGAACAGAAAAAAAATATGCAGCCAAGAATCCTTTACCCAGCAAGTCTGTCATTCAGAATAGAAGGAGAGATAAAGGGTTTCCCAAACAAAAACTGAAGGAATTCATCACCACTAAACCAGCCCTAAAAGAGATCCTAAGGGGGATTCTGTGAGTGAAATGTTTCAAGGACCACAAAGTACTAGAGACATCACTACAAGCATGAAACCTACAGACACAACAATGACTCTAAACCCATATCTTTCTATAATAACACTGAATGTACATGGACTAAATGCTCCAACCAAAGGACATAGGGTATCAGAATGGATTAAAAAACAAGACCCATCTATTTGCTGTCTACAAGAGACTCATTTCAGACCTGAGAACACCTTCAGATTGAAAGTGAGGGGATGGAGAACCATCTATCATGCTACTGGAAGTCAAAAGAAAGCTGGAGTAGCCATACTTATATCAGACAAACTAGACTTTAAATTAAAGGCTGTAACAAGAGTTGAAAAAGGGCATTATATAATAATTACAGGGTCCATCCATCAGGAAGAGCTAACAATTATAAACGTCTACGCACTGAATTCGGAAGCCCCCAAATATATAAAACAACTAATCACAAACATAAGCAACCTTATTGATAAGAATGTGGTAATTGCAGGAGACTTTAATACTCCACTTACAACAATGGATAGAACATCTAGACAGACAATAAATAAAGAAACAAGGGCCCTGAATGATATATTGGATCAGATGGACTTGACAGATATATTTAGAACTCTCCATCCCAAAGTGACAGAATATACTTTCTTCTCAATTGCACATGGAACCTTCTCCAAGATAGATCACATACTGGGTCACAAAACAGCCCTTCATAAGTATACAAGAATTGAAATCATACCATGCATACTTTCAGACCACAATGCTATGAAGCTTGAAATCAACCACAGGAAAAAGTCTGGAAAACCTCCAAAAGCATGGAGGTTAAAGAACACCCTACTAAAGAATGAATGGGTCATCCAGGCAATTAGAGAAGAAATTTAAAAATATATTGAAACAAAAATGAAAACTGAAAATACAACAATCCAAATGCTTTGGGATGTAGCAAAGGCAGTCCTGAGAGGAAAATACATTGCAATCCAGGCCTTTGTCAAGAAACAAGAAAAATCCCAAGTACAAAACCTAACAGCACATCTAAAGGAAATAGAAGCAGAACAGCAAAGACACCCCAAACCCAGCAGAAGAAGAGAAATACTAAAGATCAGAGCAGAAATAAACAATATAGAATCTAAAAACACAGTAGAGCATATCAATGAAACTAAGAGTTGGTTTTTTTGAAAAAATAAACAAAATTGATAAACCTCTAGCCAGGCTTCTCAAAAAGAAAAGGGAGAGGACCCAAATAGATAAAATCATGAATGAAAATGGAATTATTACAACCAATCCCTCAGAAATACTAGCAATTTTCGGGGAATAATATGAAAAAGTATATGCCAACAAACTGGACAACCTGGAAGAAATGGACAAATTCCGAAGCATCCACACACTTCCAAAACTCAAAAAGGAAGAAATAGAAAATTTGAACAGACCCATAACCAGTGAAGAAATTGAATCAGTTATCAAAAATCTCCCAACAAATAAGAGTCCAGGAGCAGATGGCTTCCCTGGGGAATTCTACCAGACATTTAAAGCAGAGAAAATACCTATCCTTCTCAAGCTGTTCCAAAAAATAGAAAGGGAAGGAAAACTTCTAGACTCACTCTATAAAGCCAGCATTGCTTTGATTCCTAAACCAGACAGAGACCCAGCAAAAAAAAGAGAACTACAATCCATTATCCCTGATGAATATGGATGCAAAAATTCTCAACAAGATACTCGCAAATCAAATTCAACAGCATATAAAAAGAATTATTCATACATCACATTAACAAAAGAAAAAAGGTAAGAACCATACGATCTTGTCAATCAATGCAGAAAAAGCGTTTGACACAGTTCAGCATTTTTTCTTAATAAAAACCCTCGAGAAAGTCGGGATAGAAGGAACATACTTAAATATCATAAAAGCCATTCATGATAATAAATCATACAGCTAATATCATCCTCAATGGGGAAAAACTGAGAGCTTTCCCCCTGAGATCAGGAACACGACAGGATGTCCACTCTCACAGCTGTTGTTTAACATGATGTTGGAAGTTCTAGCATCAGTAATCAGACAACAAAAGGAAATCAAAGGCATCAAAATTGGCAAATATGAAGTCAAGCTTTCACCTTTTGCAGATGACATGATACTATACATAGGAAACCCGACAGACTCCACCATAAGTCTGCTAGAACTGTTACATGAATTCAGCAATGTCTCAGGATACAAAATCAATGTACAGAAATCAGTTTCATTCTTATACACTAATAATGAAGCAACAGAAAGACAAAGAAACTGATCCCATTTACAATTGCACCAAGAATCATAAAATACCTAGGAATAAACCTAACCAAAGATGTAAATATCTGTATGCTGAAAACTATAGAAAGCTTATGAAAGAAATTGAAGAAGATATAAAGAAATGGAAAAACATTCCATGCTCATGGATTGGAAGAATAAATATTGTTAAAATGTCAATACTACCCAAAGCTATCTACACATTCAATGCAATCCCAATCAAAATTGCACCAACATTCTTCTCGAAGCTAGAACAAGCAATCCTAAAATTTGTATGGAACCACAGTAATAGCCAAAGTAATATTGAAAAAGAAGCGGGAGGCATCACAATCCCAGACTTTAGCCTCTACTACAAAGCTGTCATCATCAAGGCAGCATGGTATTGGCACAAAAACAGATACATGGGCCAATGGAATAGAATAGAGACTCCAGAATTGGACCCACAAATGTATGGCCAACTAATCTTTGACAAAGCAGGAAGGAATATCCGATGGAAAAAAGACAGTCTCTTTAACAAATGGTGCTGGGAGAACAGGACAACAACATGCAGAAGAATGAAACTAGACCACTTTGTTACACCATTCAGAAAAATAAACTCAAAATGGATGAAGGACCTGAATGTGAGACAGGAAACCATCAAGACCCTAGAGGAGAAAGCAGGAAAAAAACCTCTGTGACCTCAGCTGCAGCAATTTCTTACTTGACACATCTCCAAAGGCAAGGGAATTAAAAGCAAAAATGAACTATTGGGACCTCATGAAGATAAAAAGCTTCTGCACTGCAAAGGAAACAATTAACAAAACTAAAAGGCAACCAATGGAATGGGAAAAGATATTTGCAAATGACATATCAGACAAAGGGCTAGTATCCAAAATCTATAAAGAACTCACCAAACTCCACACCCAAGAAACAAATAATCTAGTGAAGAAATGGGCATAAGACATGAATAGACACTTTTGTAAAGAAGACATCCAGATGGCCAACAGGCACAAAAAAAGATGCTCAACGTCCCTTCTCATCAGGGAAATACAAATCAAAACCACACTGAGATACCACCTCACGCCAGTCAGAGTGGCTAAAATGCACAACTCAGGAGTCTATAGATGCTGGAGAGGATGCGGAGAAATGGGAACACTCTTGCACTGTTGATGGGAATGCAAACTGGTGCAGCCGCTCTGGAAAACAGTGTGGAGGTTCTTCAAAAAAATTAAAAGTAGATCTACCCTATGACCCAGCAAAATCACTGCTAGGAATTTACCCAAGGGATACAGGAGTACTGTTGCATAGGGGCACTTGTACCCCAATGTTTATAGCAGCACTTTCAACAATAGCCAAATTATGGAAAGAGCCTAAATGTCCATCAACTGATGAATGGATAAAGATGTGGGTTTTTTTATACAATAAATTTCATATTAAAAAAAAGATGTGGTTTATATATACAATGTAATACTACTTGGCAATGAGAAAGAATGAAATCTGGCCATTTGTAGCAACGTGGATGGAACTGGAGAGTGTTATGCTAAGTGAAATAAGTCAGGCAGAGAAAGACAGATACCATATGTTTTCACTCATATGTGGATACTGAGAAACTCAACAGAAGACCGGGGGGGGGGGGGGGAGGAGAAGGGGGAAGAAAAAAAAGGTTACAGAGAGGCAAGGAGGCAAACCATAAGAGACTCTTAAATAGTGAGAATAAACTGAGGGTTGATGGGGGGGGGGAGGGGAAAGTGGGTGATGGGCATTGAGGAGGGCACCTGTTGGGATGAGCACTGGGTGTTGTATGGAAACCAATTTCACAATAAATTATATATATTAAATAAATAAATAAACAAACAAACAAATGTGATGAAAAGGCTAAATAAATAATGGGTTACACAAACACACACACACACGTACATACATGAATAAGAAATTGCTAAGGCAATTAAAAACTATTATCCATTGGACATTGCTTCTTTGGTAATTCGATGAATAACTAATTTCTTCAGAAACTTTTCAAGTAAAGTTCAAACTATTAAAGATAAAATTATATTTTAAAATCAATTACTGGGGCACCTAGTTGGCTCAGTCAAAGAGAATGTGAGTCTTGATCTCGAGGTTGTGAGTTTGAGCCCCATGTTGGTCATGGAGATTACATAATAGATAGAGAGAGAGAGAGAGAGAGAGAGATAAAAAAATCAATTACTAATGACACACAGTATAATTCCATTTATATGAAGTTCTAGAATAGGCAAATTAATAATAATATAAAAACTCAGAACAAATATATTGAGAATGCAGTAGTATCTGTTGCCATACCAGAAATTACCCCCAATTTAACAGATTAAAATAACAAACAATTATTATCAAATAGTTTCTGAAATTTGCGAGTACCATAGCCCAAAAGGTCTGGTTCAGAATCTCTCATGAGACTCAAATCGGGAGAATGGCCAGGACTGCAGTCATCTAATGGTTTGATCAGGGCTGGCTGATTCATTGCTAATATGGCTCGCTCAGATGGTTGTTGGCAAAGGTTTCAGGTCCCTACTGACTCGGGCCTCAGTAGGCCTCAGTTCCTTGCCACAGTGCCTTGAGTATCTTCACAGCATGACAGCTGACCTTTCCCAGAAAAAGTGATCCAAAAGAGAGCAAGATGAAATCTGAAATGTCTTTAAAGATATACTGCATCATATCTATCACATCCTATGGGTTACCTTAGTCAATCTTATTTAGTGTGGGAGGAGACTGTACAAGGGAATATGGTGATCTCTGTGGACCATCTTAGAGGCTGGCTACCATAAGGGGTAGGGTTTAACTGGGAGGAAACTTTCTGGTGAATTACAAATGTTCTATAGTATAATAAATACACAAATGACATGTGTACATATCTTTGTTCAAACTGTATACCTAAGATGTGCACATTTCAATAAAGGTATATACATTTTATATAAAATGAAGTATAAATAATAATAATCAGGAAGGGGTGGAGAGTGGATAGAGGATATAATAGTGGTAAAATATTGATAACTTATGAAGATGGATGGATTGGTACAGGTGAATTAATTACACTAAAATACTATACTTTATAAAATTGCAGATCTGAGGGTTATTTAGAAAAAATCAGGGAACTAAAGAACTGTACATATATCATATTTATTCAAAGATGCATCGAAAAAGCTTTAACTTGATATTCATGGAAATGTTTTAAACTGAGTCACACACAACTCTGCCTTATTAAGTTGCATATATGAAAGTATATGCATATGTGTGTATGGAAGGGGGTTCTTACTGTCTCCAGGTTATCATTATACCCAGTATCGTTATTGTACTGTTCTGTAAGAAAAGCTTTTTTGGACCAAAGTCACCTGAGGGATAGTTTCGGTTGATTTACCTGATAGAATTTCAAGCCCTTTTCTTAGAAGTGACTTTGTAAATACTAAATAACACCCCAAATTTCCCAATGGTAGTTAACTCCTTCTACAAAAGCATTGTACACAAATGTCCCAGATGACTTTGCTTTTTTGAAATCTGTCCTCTTTTTATTATATTGTTTTTGCCTTCTCTCTTCCTGTTAAGCTAACAAGCTTTCACAGATTCAGCCCTAGAGCATTTTCCACTTCGAACACTGATCCCACTCCACTGAGGACTAAAGAACCAGGCAGTATTTCTACCTAGAGACGCCACAACTTAATGCTTAAGAGCAGAGCAGAGGCACCAGAGACAAATCACATTGCCACCACCAATGATATATTATTTCACTTGTCCGTGTTTTTTTTTTTTTAATTTTTTTTTTTAACGTTTATTTATTTTTGAGACAGAGAGAGACAGAGCATGAACGGGGGAGGGTCAGAGAGAGGGATACACAGAATCTGAAACAGGCTCCAGGCTCTGAGCTGTCAGCACAGAGCCCGACGCGGGGCTTGAACTCACGGACTGCAAGATCATGACCTGAGCCGAAGTCGGCGGCTTAACCGACTGAGCCACCCAGGCGCCCCTTGTCTGTGTTTTTTTAACCTTTCTATGTCTCCTTTTCTTATGTGTGAAATGAGCTTAATCACAGTACAGCAGAGGACTATTGTCAGAATTAAATGAGCTAATACTTGTAAAATGTTCAAGACAATGCCAAAGCATCACAGATATATTGCATCCAAAATAAACTCTAAGGAATTCCTGCTTTGCTGCTTCAAGTAGTAAATAAAGGGTCATGTTCCATGAATACAAATTTACAGAAAACACACACAAGTAGAATTTACCGTTTCAATCAAAAAAGCAACCAGGTTAACTTGATATATAGAGATATTATGTTGTATAATCATATATCATTTTTTGCTTAAAACTATAAGCAACTCACATAAGCAGTTAGAATCAGAATCCTTAACATCCTTAACCTACTTTACAATTTTGCTCATCTAATTTCAGTTATTTTCTGATACCTCATGTGAATTATCATCTTCCTTACAAACACACATTTCAAGCACCAGAGAGCCCACCCCAATAGCTGGAATTCCCAGGCTTTTGACACTTTCCCTACCTCCTCTTAATTTAGACTTCCCTGGACCCACTTCCGCATTCCTGTCTGGTCTATCTCTTTGGTAGCAGTTATGAAATTGAATAGAGGAAACCTCATTTAAAACGGGGTAGTGAGGCTGGAAGGAGAAGGTCTCACTTCATACCATTCTCTTCAACTGCAGTTCCCAATCCGAAGAGATGTATCTTGCATAAAGTAGGAAGAAACGTACTTTACCACTCCAGCAGGAGGAAGAATTTCTCCATGCCAGCAACTACCTCAGCCAATGAGAAAAGACCACAACTCAGTCAATGAGAAACTGTCACCACTCTGTACTCTTGTTTTCCTCCAGTAGACTTTTGTTCAAAGCAGCCCCCCACCCAGGGTCCTCCTTTTCTCTGCAAATCGACACTCCTTTCCTTTGATCTCCAGATTTGCCTGTGGTTTTACCATAGCTCACATGACCTGAATTGCGACTCTTCTGTTATTCCTGAATAAAGCCATTTTGCTGGTAAAATAACTGAATGTTCTAAGGTCGATATTACTTGGTGTCAGATGAGTAGGATCCAGAGTAGAACCCCAGCAACTCCAAGGCTGGTGAGAAACAGGTGGTGGTACCCACTGAACCCAGTGAGCTCTAACTGCTTTTTGGTTGATGCTGGAGTTTGAGGTAAGTTTTCTCCTGGATTAAAGACCTACTCTCTATGTGTTTTGAGCTCTCCAGGCTTAATTTGGGATCTGCTTAAAAGCTTTATCTTTTCTGTTTTTGTGAAAGCTTTGTCTTTTCTGGTGAGTTCTTTTTTGTTTTGTTGAACCTTGGTTTTGAGTAATGAAATCCCAATCCTCTAAACTGTCTCAGGAGAGCCATTTTTCTGGGACCCTCACTTAGTTTTAAACCCTACGGTTTAAACACTATGGCCCTCCTCATGAACATTTTTAATTACATGGGCCAATTTAGCTAAAGATAATTTAAACCAGAATGGCTATTACAGGGAACTTTCAACCTCCCCAAACGTTTTTTTCAGAATTAAATTGCCATGGCTCTAAATGAAATGATAATAATAATAATAATAATAATAATAATAATACGATGCCTATTTTAACTTGTAACCTGAGGCTTCCAGACATTTTCAGGATTCTAACACCTCTTTACAAAATATCATTTACAAATTAACCAAGGTGAACAATTAATGGAAGACAAAAAACTCCTGAGGCCTTTCTCCCTTCTTCCATGCTCTTTGTGTCAGGCACCCTCTTGCTCACCTCCCCCTCCTTCTTTGTCTCCAGGTATGCAACAGGCATTTTATGCCAGATGTCCTGACACCATCTCTCTTTTTTCCTCCTGCACTGGCTCCACATTCTTTATACCCTCTATTTCTTCATTCTAATCTTTTCATGGAACTTCCCTTTTTCTTCAAACCTCACCCATTTCTTCCTCTCCCCAACCTATTACAAACCTGCTCTTTTAGGGCTAGGAGCTGACTCTGTGATGGGCACTGTCGTCTGGGAGCGTTGCAGAGACCTCCACCCAAGACGGCCCCCCCTCCCCGGGCTGCTCACCTCTTACCGTCGAGTCCCTTCGCCTCGTGAGCATGTCGGATTTGATATCGTGGGGTGAGGTGAGAGCAGGCCCAGGGAGGGAGGTTACCGCAGAAGAGCCACAGTCACAGTCAATATGATAGAGGTAGTGACAACAACTGACTCTCAGAAACTGCTACACCAGCTGAATGCTCTGTTGGAGCAGGAGTGCAGATGTCAGCCAAAGGTCTGTGGCTTGAGACTAATTGAATCTGCACACGATAATGGCCTCAGAATGACTGCAAGGCTAAGGGACTTCGAAGTAAAAGATCTTCCTGGTCTAACTCAGTTCTTTGGCTTCGACACAGAGACACTTTCTCTAGCTGTGAATTTACTGGACAGATTCCTGTCCCAAACGAAGGTACAGACCTTGGGTGTGTTGGGCTGAGCTGCTTCTGTTGGGCTGTAAAACCAGTAGAAGAGGAAAGGAATGTCCCATTGGCAACTGACTTGATCCGAATAAGCCGGCATAGGTTCACGGTTTCAGACTTGATGAGAATGGAAAAGATTGCATCGGAGAAGGTATGTTGGAAAGTCAAAGCTACTATCGCCTTTCAATTTCTGCAACTCTACTATTCATTCACTCAAGAGAACTTGCCAATTGAAAGAAGAATAGCCTTAATTTTGAAAGACTAGAAGCTCAACTTAAGGCATGCCACTGCAGGATCATATTTTCTAAAGCCAAGCCTTCTGTGTTGGCGTTGTCTATCATTGCACTGGAGATCCAAGCACACAAGTGTGTAGAGTTAACAGAAGGAATAGAATGTCTTTAGACACATTCCAAGATAAACGGCAGAGATTTGACCTTCTGGTAAGTAAGAGCTTGTATCCAAGTGTTTAACTGAAAATTCATCAAACAAGTGTTCCAAACCAAATGTTCGGAAGTTGAAATGGATTGTTTCTGGATGTACTGCATGACAGTTGAAGCATAGTTACTACAGAATAACCCACCTTCCAACAATTCCTGAAATGGTCCCTTAATTGGATTGTTACAACAACAAAATACTCCTCTGAAGCCTTTCTCCACAATCCTAAACTATAGATTCCATAATACTATAATGGATTTAAGCTGTGAAGCCTCAAAACATCACGAAGAGATTAGCATTGATGTTCTCAGATTTGGGAAAGCTACCTAATTAACATGGTGTAGTGGAATTATAATTAAACTTGAATTCATCTGTGAGGCATACAAGTCAAAGCTAAGAGTATAAATGTGAAATGTTAATAACAAGCCTGGGAAGGTAAACTGTGAATCTTCATTTCAAACTTTGATCCAACTTTCTAGATTGGGTCAGTATATTGTATTTAGATGGTATTAAAAGTGGTAACCTAATTAAATTCTAAATTATGAGGTATACATTAAACCAACATTTCACAAATGCACTTCTAAGGCATAATAAGGGTTACTATTCTAGGCAGGGAAAATGGTTTCTTGGTACCTGTAGCGCAAATAATAGATAATCCAGAGATGTGGACTTTATTGCTACTTGGGAATTACATTTAAATTTGAGGGCATTTTATAAAAGCAAAACTACAGACCTAGTCATTTTGGCATATTAGGTTATCTTTAATATTTTTCTAAAAAACAGGTAATATTTGTATCTGTGACAAAACTTATACAATATCCACTGTCTCCATCTAATCCCATCAAGAAAAACTGGTTTTATTGTGAAATTCAACATAAATTAACTTTGGTCCAAAAACTTGACTTAACACTCCATAAGTTTTTACTAAGGGCTGTTTTTATAAAACTTGCTATTCTAGGGGCACTGAGTGGCTCAGTCAGTTAAGCATCCAACTTTGGCTCAGGTTTGTGAGCCCTGCATTGTGCCCTCTGCTGTCAATGCAGAGCTTGCTTTAGGTCCTCTGCTGCCTTCTCTCTCTTGGGGAGAGTGCCTCCCCCACTGGCACGCTCTCAAAAAAACAACAACAACAACAACAAAAAAAATTAAAAAAAAAACAAAACTGCTCCTTTAAAGGCAGACCCTCTGAGGAGCCAAATGCTAAACCCCGAATTTCTGACAGTCCCTACCTAAAGCTGAACTACAAGGGACAAACACTTTCCCAAAGTGATTGAGGATCCTCAAAAATTTGCTGAGGAGTTTAACATAGTTACTGAGACTTATCAACCCAGTTTCTCACTTTTATATCAGGTCCACATGCTTTTCAGCAGAGCCAGGCATAACTCTGGATGAACACTGTCAATTGGGACAATCTTGGAAGGTCTCTAGAAGTCTGAGAACTACCAGGCATGACCATCTGCCTTGTTATATGATCACGTTCATGCAACTTCTGCTAAGCAACCTCACCAGTCCGTTGCTAGGGCTTTCCCCAAACCTACTAATTGGAATAAGATTCAGGCTTATGCCCAGAAGCCCGGTGAGCCCATGTATGATTATTATAGCCAGCTCCAAATTGTTGTTGTTTTAAGTTTATTTATTTATTTTGAGAGAGAGTGCAGAAGGGGCAGGAAAGAGGGAGACAGAGAATCCCCAACAGGCTCTGAACTGTTAGCACAGAGCCAAATGCAGGGCTCAAACTCACAAACTGTGAGATCATGACCCGAGCCAAAACCAAGAGTTGGATGCTTATCCTACTGAGCCACCAGGGTGCCCCTCCAAATTGTTTTTAAAGAAAAATCTGGTCTACCTTTAAATGTTGAATCCAGTCGGGGTCTTGTAACTCTATGTTCATCAATGGGCTGAACCCACTGGGATCTTTCTCTTCTAGTTAAAAGGACCAGGATGGAATGGGGAACTAGGTCCACTCCAAATTTAATTTGGCCAATCACCTTGCCAGCACCCTACATGATTCAACCAAAAGAAAGTCCACCAAAATTCTTACTATTCAACTCTGGCAAATGGAGGCCTCTCAACAAAACCAAAAATGTAAAGGTCTCTGCTATTATTGCAAAGAGCCAGGACATTGGAAAAAAGACTGTTACAAACTTAAGCCCTCCAGATGCCTTCCACCTTCTAGCCAGCCTTCCTAGTGTCCTCCTAATTCCAAATGATGGAGCTCCAAGGAAGTACAGGGTTTTTTTCTAATCCCACCCCCCCCCCCCTTAATTGACTAGGAGAAACAACTCTTCAGATTGAGGAGGAATCGCTCTCAGTTCTTTTTGACACTGGAACTACATTCTCCATGCTCAGGACCACTTTTATAAAGCAGCCCCTGCCTCAGAGTACTAAAATGATTCAAATAGTGTGGGTCTGTAACAACCCTCCACAGGTTCCTGTCTCTGAACCTATTCCCTTTTGTCAAGGCCCTTCAAGAGATAACCACCCGTTTCTCCTTAGTCCCTCTACCCCTATTCATTTATTGGGCCAAGATTCTTAGAAAAATATCATGCTGGAATTTCTTTCTCCAAAAAGAGGGAAATAATGTTAGAATTTTATGGTAGTAATCAAAATAGCCAACCAGGTGAATTGAATCCCACTTCGACATCTTTTATTTGCTTTATAGCTGAGTCTGAGGGCACTGATAAGCTGTGCCTACTGGATCAGCTACCACCCTCCTTCTGGACAAAATCTTCAACTAATATTGGCAGAATCCACGGTGCACCTTCCGTGAGGATTCAAATAGACCCCTGAAAACCTCTCCCCAGAATTAATCAATATCTATAAATAAAGAAGGCTTTTAAGGCATCAAGCTCATAATAGATTACAATGCTCAGGGCCTCATTATCACCTGCATTGTTCCTTCTAACTTTACTCTATTTTACCTACGAGAAAACCAGTGGCCTTGGATGGAGTTTTGTTCAAGATCTGTGAGCAATAAATGACATTGTTATCCCTTGGCACTCTGTTGTTCCTAACCTCTATACGCTACTGACATCCATTCCCATTGAGGCAAATCTTTCACTATAATTGATACATGTAGTGTATTTTTTAGTATTCTAGTTGATAAGGCTAGCCAGTATTTTTTTTTTTTTTTTGCTTTCACTTAGAAAGAGCCATAATAAACCTGAACACTAATGCCCCAGAGTTTTAATGAGAATCTTCCTTACTTTTCACAAACTTTAAAGACTGATTTGGATGACAAAGTTTTCTGCACGTTTTACTTTGTTACAATATGTAAATGACTTGCTTCTCTTTTCTTCTCAAACCTCTCTTCAGAGGAGACAGCATCCACCAGTTAAAACTTTCAGCCTTAAAGGGATATAAAGTCTCCAAAGAAATATTGCAGTTTTGCTCAGACTTGGCATTCAGGGCACCTGACCTTGGAACAGGGGCTACATTTAGACCCAGCAAGGCTTCACGGTATCCTGAACTTCCCCAATGCAAAATTACGTGCCAATTATGAGGTTTTCTCTGACTAACTGGCTACTTTCAAAATTCAATTCCAAATTTCTCTCTTATGTCTCAATCTCTATATGCTTCACTGAAAAATGACAAACTTGATCTTATTTGGAAAGATCGGGCTGACATAGCTTTTGGAACTTTAAAGAAAAGCTTGACAAAGCCCCTCGTGCTTGGACACTTGATCATCAACTCCCCTTTTTTCTCTTTGTATATGAGAAGGAAGGCAATGTCCTTGGAGTACTCATCCAAAAACATGGGGTCCATCATCAATTCACAGGATATTATAGCCAACGACTGGACTCTGTGGCACAAGGACCCCCTTTGCCTCAGAGCCATTCCTGCCACTGCCCTTTTGGATAAGACCACTGAAGAAATAATCACAGGATCCCCTTTAACCATCCTGCGCCCCATGCAGAAGCCCCTCTGAATACTCACCCCCTCAATATCTTTTGGCCGGCCATCTCACCTTCTATGAAATCCTTTTGCCAACTGCTCCTCACGTAACTCTTCCTCACTGTGATAACCTAAGCCCCGCTGTCCTTCTCCCCTCTTTAGCTGATAAAACCCCTCACCCCTGCTTGATGCCGACAAATCACCTTCTGATTCCCTGTGATAATTTACAGAAAACTCTAACCAATGCAGATTTTTCATGGTATACTGATAGTCTTATTTAAAGGATGAAAATGGTGAATATCATACTGGGTATGCTATTGCAACAATTCCTTTTGAAGTTGTCAAGGTTTTACCTTTGACAATTTTACCTTTGGCAGCTCTGGCCCAACAGGCTCAGTTGTATGCCCTTACTCAGGTTTGCACCTTAGCCAAGGGTGAAACTGCAAATATTTACACAGATAGGCGGTATGCCTTTGGGATAGCTCATGACTTTGAGACGTTATGGAAATAGCGAAGTTTCCTCTCCTCCATTGGGGATAAAATTAAAAATGGCTCCCATCTCCAAAATTTATCAGATGCCATACTTTTGCTCGCTGCTCTGGATATTATTATGAGTCCCGGGCTTTCCAGACTCGACCCCCAAAGGAAACTACCTTGCTGAGGTTTCAGCCAAAAATGTTTCTGTCAAGGACACCAATACCAACTTTCCATCATGGTCTAAAGGGATGTCCTCCTAAGTGATAATCTGGAAAAATTGGCCAGAGACACCCAACAATTGGCCCCAGAAAAGAAAAAAAAAAAAACAAAAAAACCCCAAAAAAACCAAAACAATATTGGAAATCTAATAATTATTGGTTTGATAAAAAGAGATAACTGGATTGGACCAAACAACAATCCAGCCCTACCAAAATTTCCCAAATTTCCACTACTTACCACTCATTGTACAAGAATTAAGCCATTGGTCTACTGACAAAATGATAGCACTCATGAACAAATATTGGTAGGAAAATATTAATAAGGCTGCAAGAAATGCCTATCTAGCTTGTCCTGCCTGTCCTAAATACAGTCCTTGGAAACCTGCCCACACTGCCCTATAGGATTTTAAATTGACCAGTGGACCATTTGAGGTTTGATAAACAGATTTCATACAGTTTACCCCATCTCATGGATCTGAATATGTTTTAGTCATAGTTTGTATGTTTTCTCACTGGAATGAAGCTTTCCCTTGTATATAGACCACTGCTGCTTCTGTGGCAAAAAGTCTGTTAGAAAAGACTACTACTACCTGGGGGCTTCTGTGGCAAAAAGTCTGTTAGAAAAGACTACTACTACCTGGGGAACCCCACTTGAGTTTCGCAGCCACTTGATGACCCACTTCACTAGTCAAGTACTTTATTTTTTTTTTTTTAATTTTTTTTCAACGTTTTTTATTTATTTTTGGGACAGAGAGAGACAGAGCATGAACGGGGGAGGGGCAGAGAGAGAGGGAGACACAGAATCGGAAACAGGCTCCAGGCTCCGAGCCATCAGCCCAGAGCCTGACGCGGGGCTCGAACTCACGGACCGCAAGATCGTGACCTGGCTGAAGTCGGACGCTTAACCGACTGCGCCACCCAGGCGCCCCTAGTCAAGTACTTTAATAGATGTGTGCTGTTTGGCTGGTCCTACAACACTTTACTTACCAACTTCAACCCTCAGAGCTAGTAGAATGCACTAACAGCACCATTCAGACTCAATCAACAAAATTTGTAGAGACCCTTCAAATGCCTTAGCTAAAAGCATTGCCATTGGTCCTTCTAAATATGAGATCCATCCCCTTTGGAACTCATAGACTCTCACCTTTTCAGATAGTCACAGGGCACCCGATGCACCTGGCCCTGCCTCTTTGGAGCCACAGCCGATAAAAGGAGATACACTCCAATACCGTAAAGACCTAACTGCCTTAGTTGAGAATAACCATGCTTTAGTAGAATAATGGTTTCACAGAACACTCCCACAAGACAAAGACCTTTAGCATCATACCTTGCCACCTAGAGATTTAGCCTATTGGAAAAGACACCTCCAAAAAGACTCTCTTCAACCTTGCTGGAAGGACCCCTACAGGTACTGTTAACCAACACTGTGCTGTCAAACTTTAGGGAATAGACTCCTAGATTCATGTGTCACATCTAAAGAAAACAGCAAACCCCAAATGGCCCTGCACACAAACTAGTGACCTAAAAGTAAATATTTCCAGTAACGAAACCAGATGGCATCTTATAAAGACAGCTTTCCCAAGATATCCAGACCAGTCTGTATACCTTTTTCTCATTGTTGCTTCCTACATTAATTTTTCTCTCTTTTTTGGAAAGACAATGATCTTACTGGTATTTCCCAGTCTATTGCAAAAGGGAGAAA
Source organism: Panthera tigris (assembly GCF_018350195.1). Taxonomy (NCBI): domain Eukaryota; kingdom Metazoa; phylum Chordata; class Mammalia; order Carnivora; family Felidae; genus Panthera; species Panthera tigris. The sequence goes on along the minus strand of NC_056664.1, from coordinate 71,602,797 downwards.
CCTTTCTGACTGTTGGATCTGTCAACAGGAACTCCAATCTGTTCATGATATCTGAGATCCTTTAGTCTTACTGTAACCCATTTCTCTTGTAATCTATTCCGCATACTCAAATGGAATATGAATGGGACGAGTCCTCATTTAAGGCTTTTAGAAAAGACCCCTTAAGGATGGGATGGTGCCTCACAGAATGTCATCCTAATTCCTCTGATCCCTGGCTTAAAATGGCCAATTAGGAAATTCCAGCCAATGGATCTATCAATGACCAGACCTTAGTTGCAGTCATCTGTGCTCCACCTGGTATCTTTTTTGTTTGTGGTTAGCCTTTCCCAAGGGCATATGAATGTTTAGATAGCTGGGGAAACTTACTGAGATATTTAGCTGTCCCTGTCAACATCCATAAATCCGAAATCCCCCATTGATCTGCCCACTCATCCTCTAGAGCTAACTTAAACAGGAACTTCCAGGAAGTAGTCATGACTGCAGTTTTGCCTTCATAGGGAGAGCCTTTCTCCCTTCTGTTGGAGTAAGTGTCAATGAGTACATGATTGGGAACTTCTTCTGAAATAGAAGAGCTGGCTGATTCCATAGCCAAAGCAGTAACAGCCCAACAATGATCACTTCAGGCATTGGTTAAAGTAGTTTTGGACAATCGCATAACCCTTGATTATTTACTTGCTGAACAAAAAGGTATTTGTGCAATAGCAAATACGACATGTTGCACATGGATAAATGCCTCTGGACAGGTAGAAATTCAATTACACAAGATCAGGGAATAAGGCCACCCATTACAACAAATTTTATCAAATGACCTCTAGTCTTTTGACCTATTTAGCCAGTTACCTTCAGGTTTGGGCTCCTGGTTTTGAAGACGGTCTAAACTGGATTTATCATATTAGTTTTGATTCTGCTTTGCATAATTATTTTTAAGTTTTGTACCTGTCGCCTGTCAAACCTTTGTGAAAAAAGGCATACCCAATAGGGTGATGCTAGCTTAGTGCTTGGAGAGGATCTCCAATGTTTATCACCTTGATAAGACTTTAGAAAAGAAATGCCTGAGAGTTCTCTCTCTCCTAACCTTCCTTGCTACTCAAATGTGGCCTTAAGCGGTTTTCAACTGCTATGTACTTTCCCTCAAGGTACATGACAACCAGGAAAAGGTCCTTTCTGGCACCAAGGGACAAAAACCACTAAATACAAAAAACTTGACTCTAGATGAGCGCTGCTTTCTTCAAAAGATCTTGACCAAAAGGGGGAAATCTCTCTTCAAGGTTCGAAAACATTTATCTTCTATTCTACCTCATCCTGAAAAATATCAGTTCTGAGACTAGGGAGGCAAAGAGGTAACTAAGGCATCCAGATAACTCTAGAAACAAGAAAAGCCCTTGATCACTTAAAAGACTCTGATTCTAGCTCTTCAAGAGTAAATCAACCTATGCTCGTTTAGCTTGGCTTTGTCGCTTAAAATTGCAGTGAGGAGAAATAAGAGTTATTGGTGTCTTTTGTTTCGGGGGTGTTTTGTTTTGTTTTGTTTTTAGCACAGGAAAAGTTACACTTTTGCTCAAAGGCAGTCCTTTAAATTTCTCACTGATTCTGTCTCTTAAGGCTGAGGGCAGCCTATTTTGGCCTATAGTTGCAAGGCATAAAAGAGGGTCAAGGGCACAGAGAGAATGGAATGGGAATCTTGGGTGAAGAAATGGAAGCACGTGTACTGTCTGTTCTGAACCTCTTCCTGCAAGAGTCCTCAAAATACCAAGTGCTGCTACCGTGTGTTTCCAGGCAATGCACATGCCCGCCCTTGCAAAATGACCTCCCACAGCCACCCGAATTCCCTCAGATGTCTTTTCAGAATTGAGACTAAAGGGCTTAAATTACCAAAACCTGGAAGAATTAACCTGCTCATATGAATGAGTTGTAAATGTAAATGATGGTCTCAGATCTTTGTTTGAATTGAGGGAGAGCTTCAAAAACTGTAAGAATAAAGACAATCATGTAAACTCTAAGAATAAGGGGAAAGGGAGGGTTTGACACTGAAGAATAGTAAACCCAAAGCAGAGGCTGCAGAGAGAGGAACGTTTCCAGGCATTTCACCTGGACTGGAGAAAGACCAAGCTATAGTACAAGGGACACTAACTAGCCAGGTTTGGTCAGGTCCAAGGCGTTACCTAGGACTGAGAGGTTTCCCAAGATGTGACACTTCCACTGCTAAAACCAGAAAAGCCACTGGCAAACCAGGACTGTCACCTTAACTATACTTCATACCCAGGGGGCTCTAAGGAAGGTCACATTAGCCAGAAATCAGATTTCAGAGTAAAGGCCTCAGGGCACTTTCCATGACTTAAAGTTACGATTCCTGGGGTATTTAGTTTACTGGAGTTCCTGCCTTCCTTCCTCCGGCTCCTCACTGTGAGTGGGTAGAAGGTACAGATCCATGAGCTTTGTAAGAACAGTGGGCCTTTGAACAACTCGGGATTGAACTGAGCTGGTCCACTTACATGTGGATTTTTTGAATAAATACAGTGTAATACTGTACATGTATTTTCTCTTCCTTATGATTTTCTTAATAACATTTCCCTTTCTCTAGCTTACCTTATTGTAAGAATAATACATTATTATTATACAATATTGTATTATTGTAAGAATAACACATTGACATGTATATGATACATGCTATTACGTTAACTGGCTGTTTATGTTTTTCATAAGGCGTCTGATCAGCAGTAGACTATTAGTAGTTAAGTTTTAGATAAGTCAAAAGTTATATGTGGATTTTTGACTGTGATCCCTGTTTCTCACACATAGCGTGGCACAACAGCAATTCAGAATGGCTGGACCCAAGTCATTGGTCAGCCCCAGCTTCTCTCTCAAGCAATGTAGTTGTGTGCAAGGATCTAGAAGGGAAAAATGTAGCCTGACCAAAGAAACATGATACACTCCCCTGCAGTTCAATTACAAGTACAGTATAAAGTGTTGTTTTCAGGATCTTGACCTTTAAATAATAATTGAAGTGACTTTATTTTTACTTTCAAATGTAGCTATTTTGGAGGGGTGGTTACTTTTATATTATGGATTCTTATTTAATTTTGGTCTCCTATGTTCCTTATTCCCATAAATGGCGCCCCACACTGCCCAAGCTGGAAGCCTACAATTGCCCTTCTCTTTTCCCCCCTTCCCCAACTACAGTGACCATCTTATTTACTAATCCATCCTCTTCTCCCCACCCCTGATCAACTGGGTGTAAGCCCTCACTGTCACTCATAGCTTTTAGCAAAAACCTATTTGCTCATGTCCTCACTATTCCATTTTCCTCAAAGAATTAAAGAGACATTTTAAAGTACAAATGGAGACAAATATGTCTCCATCCTGCTTGAAAGGCTTTACTGATTCCCAGTTAGTGGTGGGAAAAGAACCAAGTCCTTAGCATTGTATACACAGTCCTTCCCATCTGGCCCTTACTCCTGGCTCCAGCCTCAGCTCCTGCTGTGACCCTACCAGTTTCACAAGGATAGAAGCTTTATTTTTGCATCCCCAGCACTTATCCCACTCCCGGATTTGATAAATGTTTGCACAATAAGGGAAGGCTTGCATATAGTAAGAAGCGTGAATTTTAAAAAGATACTTTTTAGGGGCACCTGGGTGGCTCAGTCGGTTAAACATCCGACTTTGGCTCAGGTCATGATCTCGTGGTTCATGAGTTCGAGCCCCGCATAGGGTTCTATGCTGACAGCTTGGAGCCTGGAGCCTGCATCGGATTCTGTGTCTCCTTCTCTCTCTGCCCCTCCCCTGCTCGTGCTCTGTCTCTCTCTCTCTCTCAAAAATAAATAAACCTAAATAAATAAATAAATAAATAAATAAATAAACAAAGAAAAAATAAAAAGATACTTTGTAGCTCTGAATTTTCTATGAATGGTTCAAATTTATTTCAGATTGTCACATTGAAACTTCAAAGTTAGCTAAAGCTCAATTTCAACACTTAGAAAGTGGTCATAGAAAACATATTTTATATAGATGTACAGATATGTGTATATATGTGTGTATATTATGTGTGTGTATATATATATATATATATATATATATATATATATATATATACACATAGGCATATTTCATAGAACATAAATACATTTATCTCCTAAACATCTGTTTTAAGTTTTATCTGCTTCCTAAAAACATCATTTAGCACAATAAACATATTGACGTTTATATCTTTTTGCCAGATAAAAAATGAGATGTTTTTTATTAAAGAGTGACAATTAAAAATTAGAATAATTGAAAATGAAGAGTACTGAAGACCACCCCCCTCCCCCAAAACAAAAAACAAAACAAAACAAAAGGCTAGGCAAGGAGATACTGTGTTTGGAGGCCCAAGGAGTAAAGATCAGGCCAAAGGAAAGCATACCTGAACAAAGTGTAGCTATGACCTGATAGAAGGTCTTGTTGACCTATGTATGTGGCAACTCATTAGACATCATTTCACCCAGGTGCACATTATCAAAGCTAAACTGAGTCCCTCCTATGTGCCAAGCACTATGCTGGGTGACAGGAGGCCTAGATGACCATGAAATAGATATTAAGGAGTTCACAATCTAGCAGGACAAATAAGCCGTTGATAATTATAATATGGTGGCATATTCAAAATGCTGTGAAACACAAAGAAGGAGCTTGAGTGTTGGGACCAACAAGGAGGCCAAATCAAGGAAAGCTTTTTAAGGGAGGTAGCATGAACCGGCCTTTAAGGAAAAACGGTGAAGGGTTATCCATCAGAGGACCCAGTGTGAATACTGGCAAGAAGTTTGGGAATTCATGGCATATTAGGTGCCAGATGAGAGGTGGGGTGGGGGTGGGGGCTGGTAATGAAGCTGGACCAGTAGGTGGAGGACAGATGATCCAGTGTGAAGGACAATCTAAATAATTAATGGAGGACAAGTCATAAAGCCAGTACCCTAATCTGATGCTCAGAAACCAGACCTCTCCAGAGTGGAGAGGCACTGGATGCCTGTTTTTTATCCATGAAGCAATAGGGAATACTTCGCAAGGGTCATTTTGATTAAGTTTCGAAATATAGAATCACACTTTTCATTCAGTGCTGCAGATGTAGTCCTCTTCCTAACCACAGTTTTCAAAATGCTAGTCAAATCATGTATAATCCAAACACAGGGATTTTCTAAATGTGGCCAGCCTCATTAGAGCTAGCTATTTGATCTTCTTTCCAGGAAAATGCGCTTTATTTGAGGATTGTGGGCTTCTTTTCCCCTTTTACATTTATGCGTGTATTTATACTCCTACCACTTTCACAAATGATTTGGTGTAGTCTGTGCTATTTGCTATAGAATAAAATAAGGATAAAATAGAAGTAGAAATAATTATGACCAGGAAAAATTGGGGAAAAAAGAGTTCAAGACCAAGGAAAAAAGAACACAAATGTACAGATGATAAGATCAGATATAATTCATCAGAGCTTCAAATCTAATGCTGAGCTTCCTGGAAATCAAAGCAAAAAGGGGTATCCACCAGTCAGCTATCTGTTTTCAGCAGGAGAAAGAACATAGCATACCAGTTGATCAGGAGACACGGGCTCTAGAACAGGTCTTTTCTAATTTGTGTGACCTTAGGACAGTAACTGAGCCACTCTGTGCTTCAGAGTTCTCATCTGTGAAATGTATAATCATATTTCACTTGGTCTCATTCAGGAGGATCATCTGGAATTATAACACAGAAGTACTTTGAATAATTTAAAATGTCATACCAATGGATTATTATTTGTAACAGAATGCTGAAAAAATTGCCTTAGGAGTATTTGCTATCCATCTACAATGACGCAACTGCATGGCAACATCCCTGATGGCATGACAATCGTGTTGACATTTACATCAACTTGCAAATAAATCAAACACCAGCATCCCACAGGACTGTCATTTGTGTGGCTTTAGATAGTGCAATTCCTGGGACACATCAAGTCTGCCTCTTAATAGAAATAGCATCTCTGATTCTTATCAGCCCAGGCAAAAACATCTCTCTATCCTCCCACTATATATAATCATCTCCTTAGCTATTTATTTATATGTTTATTTGGAACAAGAGAGCAGAGCACTGAGTTAATCCATACTAATCACATTACTGTCCCATTTATGGAACATTATCACTGCTAACACATGCAAAAATCTTCTATTGATTTTTATATCAATTTACTCATTTCCCCCTATATCCACTACCATTGCCTTCCCTCATATGTACACCCAATTTACTATTTGATGTACATCATTTTATTTGCATATTTCCTTATAAAATATGTATTTTCCTGCGTGTCTTTATTTTAATGAACTTCTGTTTCCTACTTTCTTAGCAATGTTTTTAAGATATATACATGGTGGCCCATGGACATCTAGTCTACTCTGGTGACAGCATTCCCCACATTAACCTCCCCATATCCCCCATAACAGATACCCAGATTACCTCTATTTCCTTGCTCATAAATGTGTTGTCATAACATTTTTGAATGTTTCTCTGGGAATGATTGTTTAGACTCAAAAGCTTAACAATTCTAATTGAAATTATTGAAGAACAACTTAAATGAGAAATATTTATTGTAATAAAATAGTTGAAATATGGTCTGTACCATCTAAGACAGAAAGAAGGGAGTAAAGGAAAATGAAATCAGGAATATAAATGAGTTTAAAATGAAAAAAAAATTACATTTTTAAAAAATGTTTATTTATTTATGACAGAGAGAGACAAAGCATGAGTGGAGGAGGGGCAGAGAAAGAGGGAAACAGAATCCGAAGTAGGTTCCAGGTTCTGAGCCATCAGCACAGAGCCTGATGCAGGGCTCGAACTTCTGAACTGCAAGGTCATGACCTGAAGTTGGATGCTTAACCCACTGAGCCACCCAGGCATCCCCAAACTTACTTTTTATAGAAGGAAAATAATAGAAGAATCATCAATATAGATGTGTCTGTTGGAGAAGAAAATTGACAAGCCGTGACCACCGGTTGACCCAAGCGATTGGACCCAAGCGATTGGAGGGTCCTCACTCCTTCCCCCGTGCTTGAAATGTACACTCTCCCCACCATTCCCACAGTGGGAGCTGTTTGCAAGGACACAGCCTTGAGAGAGCAATGTGTTGTTGAGACCACCTAGGCGGTATATGTGACTAAAACCAGTTAAGGTCTATCTATAGATTTTTTAAGATTTGGTGGATGGTTGAAGAGATCTACTCATCTTGTGGCTGCCTAAGACAAACCTCAGAGTAAGTTCCCTTCTTTACTAAACATGCTCACCTACAAATTTGGAGTAGTCTAAGCCTCTCTCCTCAGTCTCCTCTTCCCCTGTGTATACGAGTGTCAGTTTGCAAACTAACAGCCTGGAGAGTACGCGACAGGAAGAGTATGGGGAAAACTGGCTGAATTATAGGAATATCCATTTTCCTTTTGCTACTTCTGGGGTATGTGTAGTGGGAAGTAAAGAAGAAGAAAGACTGGCAAGATCCATGGTTGACTTCTGGAATTGATTTCTTAACTTAAATGTAAATACAGTTACATCATGTATGTTGCTCACCCACATCGCTGTATGTCATGCTCACTTATGCAACAGCAATAGTCTTTCCCTTTCCCTTGCAACTGGGTACATGAACTGCCAAGCCTCCTCTGCTTCTGCTCTGGGAATCCAAGACCTACTTGGGCCTTTTTTCCCTTTCCCACCCTACCAATGATTGGCCTCAGGACATGTTTATGTTATGACTTCTGAATTCAAAAATATTCAGTCTCCTCATCCAGGGACACCTGCTCACTAAATGTACAAGCAAATATACAAGCCAGATCTAATTTTTTCTATTTCTCAATATTACAAATCCTTCTAAACCTGGATTGCAAAAGAGGACTGAATATCCCCTGAGCAAATTTCAATAATATGATGAGTTTGAGTAAGTCAAGAGTCCTGTGAGATGCTGGTGTTCAATTTAAGGTAAACTTAGTGGTGACCAAGGCATTCCACATTCTTATTTTCCTTGCTTCCACTCTTCTTCTCCCATTTATTGTGCTGTTTCAAATAATAAGGAGGAAATTAAGGCAGCAAAACCATTTATAGATAAGAAAAATAAGATTAATCGATTGCTGAGATTGTAACATCTATCCCAATATCAAAACTAGAATACAGATGATCCCATTTCCCCTTATTCTTTGCTATGGTTAATTGTTCACATTCCCAATTTTTATTTTGTGTCTCTGTGGTAAGTTAATGTAATTTTTTTGTAATTTTTGGGGGGCAGGTATTCTCTTACCCAATTCCATTAGGCCTGGTCTTGAAAGTGTTTCACATTGACATCTCCCCCTTTGTTGCCTGATCCAAATCTCAGTGCAAACAAAAGGGATAAAGTGGGAAAATAGATGTATCTTAGTCATTAAAACCAATGTGCTGGGGCAAGAAGCTCATCTGTGTCATTAAAATGCACCAAAGAGCAGTAAAATTTGGGGTGAATCTTAGCACATTCCTAGACCCCCTTTTCCTCATTAGTACAATGAGAATTTTAGTGAGATAAGTTCTAAATATCATCTCATTCTCCACTTCTCCCACTGCTGATGGTCCTCTTTGGAGGAGTTTTCCTTTACAGCAATCACAAATAAATTATGGAAAAGCTGTGTATCTAGATACACATAGGTAAGTGTTCTACATGATATCATTGACTCTCTATTATGTCCTGGGCATTTCACATTCATTGTTTCATTTAACCTTCAAAATAATGTTGCAAGGTATAAGTAATCACACTTTACATAAGAGAAAACAGAAATCTAGACAGACTAAGCAAGCTGCATGAGAACCCACAGTTAGGACACGATGGAGCTTGGGGTCAAGTGGGTCAGCCCCCATCTCTACACTCTTTACATTAAAACATACTGTCAATCATGCAAATCAGGGCAAACCAATGTGCAGACTGTAAAGGCCAAAATTATTCTCATTCTATTCTAAATACCACCAAAGAAATGTTAAAGTGTTTGTGTTGTACTAGAAATTAAGTATTCCAAAAAGTTATCATAGGATCTTGAATTTGCAGGAAGAGATGGAAAGAGAGAGAGATGCCAAACTGAGTCGATAAAAGGAGTTCAGAGGAGAGGGCTTATTTTGGGCTGGACTTTCTGGGCTGCTTCACAGAGATAATAGAACTTAAAACTTATGGGGCCCAGAGAAAATGTCTTTGTCTAATAAGCAGAACAAGGGCTTATATATTATTTAGGATGCTTCCAACTTCATAAAACAGATAATATACAACTCAGCTTGGCTTAAATATTAAGGAAAATGTATCTCATATAGCAAGAATTCTCAAGGTCAGATGGCTTCTGGATTAACTTCATGCTCTAGAATACCACCAGGACCCATGATTTTTGCACCCTCATGGTTTGCCCTTTTACTCCTAGTTTTTCTATGGTTGCAAGAAAGCTACTGTAGTTCATGATATTAAATGCAGACATAACCATATCCAGAAGAAAAATACGTATTGCTTCTTCCCATGAACTTATTTATTTATGTATGTATGTATTTATTTTAAATGTTTATTTTTGAGAGACAGAGACAGAGTGCGAGCAGGGGAGGGGCAGAGAGAGAGGGAGACACAGAATCCAAAGCAGGCTCCAGGCTGTCAGCACAGAGCCCAACGCAGGGCTCGAACTCATAGACCGGGAGATCATGACCTGAGCTGAAGTCAGACCCTTAACCAACTGAGCCACCCAGGCGCCCCTTCCCATGAATTTATTTTTAAGACCAAAGATACATTTCCTAGAGTCTCCTAGCAGATTTCCTTCATGTTGCATTTGCCAGAAGATATATGCCCAGGCCTAAACCAATCACTGACAGATGAATGAGACCAAGTTGGGCTTAGGCCAATCAGGATTAACCCCTAGAACTGAGAACAGAGCCACTCTTCTCTGAGTCTCTTGGAGGAGGGTTGGGTACCCTTAGAGAATTAGAGTCCTGTCCCCAGCAAGAAGGGGGGAAGGTAACGAGTAGGTAATTAGTGCGGCTACCTAGCACACCAAGATAAGGAGGGAGCAATGTTCTGGAAAAATCACCATAGCAAGGGAAGGCACTAATGGGGACAGGATTGGATCAATAGGTAAGTAGACCAAAATGAGAATTTTCAGGGCTACAAAGATAAAAGAACTTATCTTTGGGCAAGCAGAAAGATGCTATATTATTTCCTTCACATGCCAGGAAAATAGGTTATTATCAAGGGATTTTAGCACAGTTTGTATTCTGTCTGGATGATTAACTCTTTTAATTTCTCTCCCTCTCTCTCTCTCTCTCTACCTACCTCTACACCCAACATGGGGCTTGAACTCATGACCCCAATATCAAGAGTTGCATGCTCTTCCAAATGAGTCAGCCAGGCGCCCTGTAACTCATTTTTTAATATTCCTGAAAATCATGTCTTTTTTTTCATTTTCAAAATTGTTTTAAATGTCTAATATATTGCCAGCAGTTTTCTTGTTCCTTTACTGTTGACTGTGTCTTTCATGCATAATTGGTTACTTTCTGACCATTGGATTCTGCAACGTAGGGATGAAATGACAGACTTGGAGATATAGGCCATCAAGTATAAACTCTAACACAGAAACAGACAAAAGGGAAAGTTTTCCAAGTTCAGTCTTGCCAAGAAGAAGAGATCTCTTGAGACTCAGCAAAATCTCAAGGCCAATAAGTATAACAAGAAATACATTAATGACAGCTAATATTTATTGTTTATGTTGTACCGAGCACTGTACCAAACACTTTTCCATATATTAACTCATTCATTCCTCACAATGACCCCACAAAGTAGGTACAAGGTCTTCATCTATAAAATGGGGATAATAACTAAGGCATGGAACAGTTAAATGACATTTCCATGATCACACGAGTAATAAGTAAATGGCAGGTCCAAGATTCAGAATTGGGCAGTTACACTCTCTTTCCATTACTGTCTCTTTGAGAAGGTACAAATCAGAATAAAGTTTTGCTACAAGTCAATGACAGAAACAACTCATATTTATTAAGTACTTATTAAATGTCTGGCATTGTACTAAGCACTTTCAAGCATCTAACATTTACTAATCAGAGCAATCATGCAAAGTATTATTATTCCTATTTTGTAGGTAGAAAAACCAAGGCTTAGAAAGATTAAGCGATTATGTACAAAATTACACAGTGCATGACAGAGCCAGGATTCAAATTCAGATCTGAATAACTCCAAAGCCAATGCCCTTACTTATGCAAACAATGGAAATAAACTTTCAGATGAGGTGAATTACCATTCAAAGACCAAAAGAACACACAGGCGTTAAAAGTCAAATATATACCAGACACTGTCACAGGTGCTTTTTCATCATTATTTCACTTCATCTCTGTTACTAACATTTTGTTAGGATTAGGTCTCACTTCTGAAAACTTGGGATGACATTAGGTATTAATTATTCTTGTCCAGACAAAGATTCATGAGATATAAACTCTTAAAAAATATAATTACCTTTTAAAAAGCTGTACAGATTTTAAAAGGAAAAAAAAAAAAAAAGAGGCCTAGGATGGTTGAGTCAGAAGACCTAAATTCCAGTTTCTGCTCTGAAAATAAACAGCAGTGCAGTTTGGGACAAGTTAGTGTTCTGGACTCAGTTTCTTCATGTACAAGGTGGCACAGGTTGGCCTGAATGATATCATTCTAAAAACAAGACTGTCCTCTTAGGGATTGCTGCAATGTATGATTCAGGGAGAGAGTAATTCACTGGCTCCTGGTGGCTCGTGAATATCAAAATCACTCAGCTCACAGCATGAGACATAATAAAAGGGAGTTGCACTTTATCAACATCTCCCTTGATTCCTACTCACATGTCCACTTCACTATTTGGATTCCTACTCACCAACTAAAATGCGAGTGGCATGCCCCTTCAATCAGACTGTCCACTTGCACCGTTTCCCTGTCACTCCCCTTCCCAATCCCCCCACCCCGCTGCTATCTCCCGGTGTTTGACCCCCATTTGCCTTCCTTGACTGTTTCTCTTCAACCCCTTGTAAAGACTCAGGCACTCAGCAAGTACTTATCAAGTGTTCACAGGGTATATCTAACAAGGGCTCTTTTCTTCCCTATTTCTTTTAATCAAAAAGTCACCTCCTTAAAAAAAAAATCAAAAATTGATGGGTACCTGGGTGGCTCAGTTGGTTGAGTGTCCGACTTCGGCTCAGGTCATGATCTTGTGGTTCATGAGTTCAAGCTCCACGTCGAGCTCGCTGCTGTCAGTGCAGAGCCCATTTCATATTCTCTGCCCCTCTCTCTCTGCCCCTCCCCCACTTGCACTCTCTCAAAAATAAAAATTTAAAAAATCAAAATTTGAGCATTTACTGTTGACAGCCATGTTTCCTAAGCATGCTTCATGATGGGAAACATGTGGGTACTTATTCAAACTATGGATCTTCAGGAATCTCCCCTGAAGAATCTAGTTCAGAAGGTCTATGGTGGGGCCTTAGAGAATCCATGTTTTTCACAAATATGCCAGGCGTTCTTATTATCAAGCCAGTTTTGGAAAGACTCCTGTGAAGTATAAGAAAGGAATCAGGCATTGTGAGTGTGACACTAAGAAGTTAACTATTATAAACCTTAAGAAGCTTGTAATCTATTTGGGGAAACTAGATCCATATATGTAAAATAACGTGGGATTTTTACATTACATTACAAGGTGGGATAAATAAATGCGTTAGACCATAAAAGTACATAAGATCAGAATAAGTTCAGGGGGAGAAGAGAGCTCTGGGCTGGGCCCAGAAGGAAGACTTGGGCTATGCTGCTGAAGACACAAGGACATGATTAAGTATGGAGAGCATGGAGGGAGGAGTGCATGGAATGGCAGAAATGTCGGCAAACATGGAGCAAAGGAAATACGTAAGAGAGGAGTTGCTAAATTTCAACTTAATCATGTAGGGGCTGGGGAACCATTCAAGATGTTTGAGCTAGGGGGCAACAGATAAAACAATGTTGCTAGCAGATGAGTCTGGCTATCACGTTTATCAGTGGCTCAGAGGTTCTCACCTAGAGGGCCCAGCCCCACCTCAAGTTTCGGATGGAGAAGCATGAGAATTTGCATTTCTAAAAAGTTTCCAAGCAATACACATGCTGCTAGTCCAGGAACCACGCAGTGAGAACCACTGTTGTACCAGTGATGGATTGGAGAGCACAATAAAGAGGTGGGGATGCCTGAGTGCCAAGACAATAGTGGTGGTTTTAAAATAGGAACGAAAGGAAGGAATTATGAAAGAAACTGATGTGTGGTACGGATGGGTGTGGATAGGCAAAGCAGGAAGAAAGGGAGATAAAATTATTTAGAGTTCAAATCTGTGGACCAAAATAGCACAAAAAAGAAAAGAAGAATGTTGAATATAGAGCCATCTTGATTTTAGGAAGACGAAAAGTTCAGTCTCTTATAAGGAGCTGCTGCTTGACTTGAATCCTTCTTGTCCGGTTCCATGTGGCCCCTGATCGCAGACAATTAAGCAGCAAGGACCAGCCGGTGAGGACAAAAGGAATGCAGAGATTCACAAGAGTGCAAGAAAGTGCTCTGGGCGCTCACTGGATAGATTGGGTAATCAGTGAGTGACAATGTCTTCCAACCTGACCTGACCCAGTTAGCCATCAGTCCCTGGCTGAGCCCTGCAGCATTGTTTCAAATCAGTCATTTACGTAAACTCCCACCCAAACCAGAAAATCCTGCTTAGGACCAGAACCACAACTGTTGTCACTGTCAATCCACTCCTACCTGCTGGCTGTGAACCTTGACTCACTAGGCCACAGCTCCCAAACTTCAGGGATGGGTGACATCTCAGTATCTCTTGTCCTTACCACAAGGGGGCCCTTTCCAGCCCTACAGAGAATTCTGGCTAGCCTCAGAGTATGGAGAAGCCTCCAGCCCAGGGTGGGGAGAATATCTGGTTATGACAGAGTCGGCCCTTGGGGAGTCCCCACCAGAAGGGGAACCAGGATCCCCTCAGAGACAGCAACAGAGTGGGGAGAGAGGACAGCACTCCCACATCCTGCCCTCACCAGCCTCCCAGATCCTGCAGGCACACTGGGACACACTGCTTGCCCCTTGTGTTCTGTCAACACTTCTATGTACTTGCTCTACCATACTATCAATGAGAACTAGAAAGTCAATGCTAGGACATCTGGGCTACAGCCAAAAAAAAAAAAAAAATTCCTTTTCATATCATGAAAGAGGAGAAACACAGAAATAAGCACCTGGAGGGCAGGAACTTCAGTTTACTTCATTTATTTGAATATAGACATACTTTGTGTCGGGGCATGTAACATGTGATGCCTCTGTGGAAAGGTAAATCCCTAATTCTGTATGAAATCCTCCCTGTCAGTTAAGGTTATTTCTGGAAAAAATGGTCTGCATCTGTGAACATCCTTCATTCCTAAAATCCAAGTGTTGCAAAGTAAGTCACTTGGAATGGGTGGTGACCATGAAGGACATCTTATTTTGTCTACTACTCTAGGATTACATCAGTCCATTGTGCTTGCCAGGTTGCTGATATAGCCAATATTGGTTTTCTCTGTATTCAACCAATATTTATCAAGTGTCAGCTATGGAGCAGGCATTATATTAGGCTCTGAGAATATAGTAGTGAACAAAACTGATAAAAAAGCTTTACATCCTGGCAACCGGTATTATACTGAGGGTGGGGGAGGGAAAGAGGGATAAATAGTAAAATAAAAACAAAAATCTAAATCCGTTCTGGGGAATGTTAGAAGGACAAATACACAAAAAGTAATAAAGCAGCAAGGAAGGGGATTATGGAGTGGAAGGGGAAGGGGATAATGACTTTAAATATGCTATTTAAGGAAGGCTTCATTAGGAAAATGACACTTGAACAAACAGAGGAAGATGAGGGAAAAAGCCTAGTGGCTACCAAGGAGAAAGCACTCTAGAAGAGGGAACAGCAAGTCCAAACGCCATAAGGTAGGAGTGTGCCTACCACACTCAAGATACGCCTGCATACAGCAGGAGCCCTATCCTTCACGGACATGGGCATTTACTCTGAATTAGATGGGAGTCAGTTGGAAGGTACTGAAGAGAGAGCAAAGTGCCTGACTCATATTGGAACAAATCACTCTGGCTGTCCTATAAAGAACAGAACATGTAGGGACAAGAGTGAAAGCACAGCCAACAGTTAGAAAGTTATTGCAATGACCCAAGGTGACGTAGGTGCTGGTGGGGAGGAATGTTTGAATTCTAGATATATATTGAAAATGGAATCAACAGAATTTTCTGGTTAAATAGCCTTTGTCTCCGCCCTGAAATATTAATTAAACCTACTCACAAAGATAATAGGTTGGCCACCACACATCAGCGACAGCTTAAATGTGAACCCAAATTTCAATTGCCAAATCTAATATCAAATTGCTGATAAAAAAAAGTTTCCATGATGGTATCACAATCTTTATTTATCTATGGGTTTGTTAGTTATGTTTTAGGACAAATATTAACTTCCATTCCCATCAGTTCTGAATTATTTTACACAAAACATAGAGAAATATCCTTATACATTCACATCATAGGATATTACACAGGAATTAAAAATTATATTTATGAAGGGTTTAAATGACTTAGGAAAAATGCTTGAGAAAGGTAGGTGGAAAAATAAAGAGTATAAAGTTATAAATATATTATCTCGGTGCAAATATGCCAACTGTTAATAGTAATTAACTGAGGATGATGGGACTGGGAGTTATTTATGCTTTTATTATACTTTTCAAGTAGATTAAGATGAGACTATTATTTTCCTTTGATAGTAACATTAAAAAAAAACCACTATTGAATATTTCACGAGCAACAGTCTCTATCTATAGTTGCTTTACACGTACCCAACAAGACGAGATAGAGGCAATGTACCAGGTTTATTTAGGCTGATCAGAGTGCCACCAAAGGGAAGAGAGGCAGCATGCGTGAGTCCCCACACATATGCAACCCCAGTGTTCCCAACTCTTCTCCAAAGGTGTCTTTTCATACCACCCCATGCTTCACCACCAAACTTCTATTATATTTTCCTCCGTCTAGTCCATAGTTGCTCCATGACTAATTATCATTTTCTTCATCTGCATATGCTTTAAAAAAATTTTTTTTGGTAATGTTCATTTATTTTTGAGAGAGAGACAGAGACAGAGACAGAGTATGAGCGGGGGAGGGGCAGAGAGAGAAGGAGACACAGAATCTGAAACAGGCTCCAGGCTCTGAGCTGTCAGCACAGAGCCCGACACGGGGCTCGAACCCACAAACTGTGAGATCATGACCTGCAAAGTTGGATGCTCAACCAACTGAGCCACCCAGGCGCCCCTGCATATGCTTTTTATTTTCAAAGAGGATTATAATATCCTTAAACTAAGTGGAGACTTTGGAACAGAGTTTCCACTGGATCCTCTGTTCCACTTGATAGAAAGCCAACTGTGTTCCTGCCTCTTATAGTAGCAAGAATGTAAACCATTCACAATCACCTCCTCATTTCACCTATGAGTACAGGGGCTGACCTTGTTATCTCAAATTGGCTAATTTAGTGTTTTTCTAATAACATAGTACACAAATCACTCCCATATATACACCCATACGACTCTACAAACATTGTAACATAATAAACATTATTATTACTTTTACTAAACAACTAGTCAATATGATTACTAATACATTTCTCTTTTCAAAACAATACACTTTCTTTCTGGACAAGTAGAGCAGAGAAGAAAGGAAGAAAATAAAGAGGAAGGGCAAAGAACCATAGAAAGCATCCCAAACTTGTTTGCAATACTTTGGGAAAGTAGCATCAATTAAAAATCCTCCAAAATGCCATGACAAGAAAAAGCAGAATATTTTTATTCTCTCTGTGTCACTCAATACCTAGTAGTCCTAGGAGGCCCTGAATACAGGGAAAGAATCCCTGACTGAAGCAAAGTAAGAAAGAGTATTGCCGTATCTTCTTATAAATTTTAGTGCTGTTCATCATGTATTTTTTAGCCCTCTTTCTGGACGCATGATCATTACATTAAACCATGCAACTTCTTTAGCCAATGAATTGTGAAAAGGATGGGCACAGAGCCCAATGCAGGCCTCGAACTCACGAATTGTGAGATCATGTCCTGAGCTGAAACCAAGAGTCGGACGCTTAACTGAGCCACCCAGGTGCCCCTTTGAGTGGTAATTTTAAGAAGCAATAATTTATCATGCTTTCCCTTTCTGTCTGCCACAGCAAACAACAGTGGGGCACCAGATAGCCTGGGTCCAAGAGTGAGGGCAATGCAGAGCAACATCCTACTCCTCCCTCTCCCACAGACATTAGTGAGAAATAAAATTTCATTGTTTAAAGTTATGGACATCTTTCAGGGTTACTTGTTACCATGGCAAAACCTAACCTACCCTGATTGATACTGATACTCGTTTAATAGCAAATGCTGGTGTGAAAATTAAAAGGAAATCTCATTTAGAATGGAGTCAGGAGGTTGGGCAGTGGGAGGTCTTATATCCTAACACTGTTGTTAATTACAAATCCAACAGAAGAGATGGACCTAGCATACGGATACTACTTTGCTATCTCAGTAAGAATAAAAGCTTTCCTCCTTCGCCTGGCAACAGCTCAGCCAATGAAAAGCCACTATACTTTAAACTGCCACTTTACTCCAATAGACTTTTTGTTTATATCAGCCTTCCAAACATCCCCTTCCTCTACAAAAGTGCTCCTCTGTCTTGTTCTGTGGACTTGCCTATGATTCTGCTGTAGCTTGCTTGTTCCAGATTGCAATTCTCTGCTATTCCCAAATAAAACCATCTTTTGCTGGTAAAATAACTCTCAGTTTTATTTTTTAAGATTAACACTGGCTTCCTCTGGAATTTCCAACAATTGAGATCAAGCAAATCGGAGATCATGAAGGCTGACAAATTCACAAGAAGGTAAGTGTAAAGAGTAAACATTGCAAGCTTCAGACTGCTGTCCTTAACAAGGTCTGCTTGGAAGGTTGCCTTTGGCCAGAATCTTGGAACTCAGATTTGAGGAGTGTTCCCACCATTGCCTAAATAATGAGTAGGCTCCCAGTGCCTGATTTGTGAGGTATAAACAATGTGGTGTATGCTAAATACCTCCTTTCCTTCTGGGAGCCTAAAATTTCAGCACATGTTAGGCAGTACATGACCAGTCCCCCAAGACACTTAGAGTGACAAGTCTGTAATAAGCTTCTGTCATAGACAACATTTAGTAGGTATTGTCACAACTTATCACTGGGCAATTAAGTGCATCCTATATGAGTCACTGGGAAAGGGCACTTGGAAACCTGTGGCTTGTTTCCTGCAGACTTTGCTTCATGCACCTTCATACCTTCACACCTTTTCCCTTTGCTGATTTTGCTTTATATCCGTCCACTAGTAATAAATCATGGCCATGAATGTGACCAAATCCTGTGAGTTCTAGCAAATCATCAAACTTTGGGGGTGATCTTAGAGACCTCCAACACAGTTAGAAACCAATGACAGAATTAGACAACAAAAGAGATTTTAATTCAAAAACTTCAAGTACTAGAATTGCAGATATGGAATATAAAATTGTTCCATGTAAAATGACTAAAGAAATAAATGATAAGAATCACACATTTGAGGAGGAAGCAAATAACCATCGAGGAAGAACAAGCAGATTTGAAAAGTAACCAAAGGAAATTTCTAAAAATGAAAAAGTTTAAAGAGATAATGGCTGAGAATTTTTCAGAATTAAGAAGATATATGATTCCACAGACTTGGGAAGCATAATATATACCAAACAAGATTAAAAACAAAACAAAATCAATAACTGGCCATATTTTAGTGAAACAGATCACAGAGCTTTAGATATTAAAAGTAGCCAGAGGAAAAAGGAAGATCACTTATATAGAAATAGATGGATATTAGAAATAATAATCAGATGGACAGACTCTGAAAAAAACAATCTTCATGAAAACAAGGCTGAATTAAAACATTTTCAAGTAAGCAAAAAGATAATTTTATTATCAATGGATTTTTGCTAAAGCAATTTTCCAAAAGCATACTTCAAAAAGAGAGGAGATCCTCTCAAAAGCATAATTTGAGGTACAAGGAATGTATAAAATAGCAAATGTTTCTGTGAATCTAAGTAAGTATTTCTGTATAAAATCCTAATAGTAGTCTTGGGGTTATAATAGGATAAAACTAAAATATACCACGATTGTCACAGAAGTTGTGCTAATGTGGTTAAAATACATTACAATCTTTCTTGTTTGGTTGAGAAGGCTGAGATACTTAAGTCTTTGTTAAATTAAATAACGGTAACATTTAAGACTAATCACTAAAAACAAACCAAAAAAACCAAGACTCTAAACCTTCCAAGCCATCAGAGGGAAAATTATAGAATAGAACAACAAACACAAAACTAAAAAGGAGGGGGAGGGAGGAACAAGAATAAAGGAGGGGCGCCTGGGTGGCTCAGTCGGTTAAGCATCCAACTTCATCTCAGTTCAGGCTCTCACAGTGGATTCGAGCCCCGCATCGGGCTCTGTGCTGACAGCTTGCTCCGAGTGTGGAGCCTACTTCGGATTCTGTGTCTCCTTCTCTCTCTGCCCCTCCCCCACTCATGCACTGTCTCACTCTCTCAAAAATAAATAAATGTAAACAAAAAAATTAAAAAAAAAGGAAGGACACAAGTGGATCAGATAGAAATGCAAACATATTATAGTAGAAACATATTTACTATAATCATAACAAATATTAATAGATTAAATTTGTCAGGCAAAAGAGACAAATTATCAATGACTGGATATAAAGTAAAATTCAGTATGTTATTTACAAAGGATATTCCTAAAAGGCCATAGAAAAGCTCAGTTAAAATTACACACACACACACACACACACACACAATCAGGGAACTATTAACCAAGAGAAACCTGAAAAGGACACATTTAGAAGAAATAAATACATATTTAGAAATTGAGGAGATCCCTATGAAATGGTAAACATCATAATTAACCAGGAAGATAAAAAAACTAATTATGCATGCACCTAGCAAAATAGCCTCAAAATATATAAGGCAAAAATGAACTTAACTTAGCAACTGAAAGTGGTATTTTAAACATATTTATATATTGTCATCCTGACTGGATAGCTTGTCCCTTATCTAAGGTTTTATTGTTTCAGAAAACATGTGATACATTGTAATTTTTCCATTTAACATAATAGAAAATAGGCTCCTGGTTAGGAGATATTTTTACACAGACATCTGGTTTTTCAAAAACAGATTAAATAGGAGACACCAACATACTGTTCAAGAATAATTTTTAAAGAGCAAAAGAAAGGTAATTTAGATCAACCCTCCTAAGGACAAACTTTAAAAAATTGGGAAAAAAATAATCATAAAAAAAGTTAACATTTAGTGGTAGGGAGCCTCAAAGATGACCCATGATGATTTCTGCCTTCTGGTAGTCATACCCTCAAGAGTAATTTAAAAAGTATTTTGAATAAATGAAAATACAACATATCCAAATTTGTGGGATGCAGCAAAAGCAGTGCACAGAGAAAAATCTATAATATTGAATGCATATGTTAGAAAAGAAGAAGGTTCTACAATCAGTGATCCAAGTTTCTACTTTAGGAAACTAAAAAAATAAAAGCAAACTAAATCCAAAGTAAGAAGAAGAAAAGAAATAATAAGTAGAGCAGAAATAGATGAAATTGAAAACAGGAAATCAATAGAGAAAAATCAATGAAACCAAAAGCTGATTCTTTAAAAGATCAATAAAATCAACAAGCTTCTAGTCTGACAAAGCATAAAACAGAGAGGACACAAATATCAGAATTTAATATCAGAAATAATAATACTAATATCAGAAAAAAAAAAGAAAGGACCTAACTACAGATTCTGTGGACATTAAAAGGATACTAAAGGAATAGCATGAACAACTCTATGCTCACAAATTTGATAAACTAGATGAAATGGACCAATTTCTTGGAAAACACAATTTGCCAAAACTCACACAAGAAGAAATAAACAATCTGAGTAGGTTTGTATCTATTAAAGAAATTGAATCAATAATTCATGACCTTCCAGATGGGATCCCAGGACCAGAGGGGTTCACTGGTGAATTCTACCAATTATTTAAGAAAGAATTTTGTACAAGCTCTTTCAGAACACAGAAGCATAGGGAATACTTCCTAACTCATGCTATAGGGCCAGCATTACCTTTATACCAAAACCAAAGACAGGGGTGCCTAAATGGCTCAGTCGGTTGAGCATCGGACTCTTGATTTCAGTTCAGGTCATGATCTCATGGTTGTGGGATCGAGCCCTGATGGACTCTGTGCTGGGCATGGAGCCTACTTGGGATTCTCTCTCCCTCTCCCTCTGCCCCTCCCCTGCTCATGCATGGTCTCTCTCTCGCTCAAAAAAAAAAAAAAAAAAACATTACAGGAAACCTACAGATCAATATCTCTCATGAATATAGATGCAAAAATCCTCAATAAAATATTAGCAAATGTATAAAAAGAATTATACACCACAACTCAATAAGATTTATCCCAAGTATGCAAGGCTGGTCCAACATTCAAAAATCAATTAATGTAATCAATCACATCAACAGGCTACAAAAGAAAATTCACATGATCATTATTAACAGATGCAAAAAAGCAATCTACAAAGTGTAACATCAATTCACGATTAAAAAAAAAACAACTAAGAATAAAGGGGAACTTCCTCAACTTAATAAAGAATATCTATAAAAAAAACCATATAGCTAACTAATATATCATAGTTAATGCTGAGAAACTTGAAGCTTTCCTACTAAGATCAGAAACAAGGCAAGAAGTCCCTTCACCACTCCTTTCAATAGCATACTGGAAGTGCTAGCTAATGCAAGACAAGGGAGCCTGGTTAGCTCAGTTAGATCAAGAGCATGTGACTCTTGATCTTGGGATTGTGAGCTGCAGCTCCACACTGGGTATAGAGATTACTTTAAAAACCAAACCAAACCAAAACAAAACAAAAAGAAGAAACAAAAGGTATGCAGATTGGGAGGGAATAAATAAACAGTCTTGTTTGCAGATGATATGATCATCTACGTAGAAGACCCAAAAGAACCAAAAACTCCTGGAACTAATAAACAATTATAGAAAGGTTGCAGGATACAAGGTTAATATACAAAAGTCCATCATTGTCCTATATAATAGCAATAGACAAGTGGAATTTGAAATTAAAAAAACACAATACCATTTACATTAGCACCCTCAAAAATTAAATAATTGGGAATAAATCTCATATATACGAGGTCTATATGAAAAAAACTACAAAACTCTGATGAACAAAATCAAGGAAGAATAAATGGAGAAATATTCCAATCATGGATAGGAAGACTCAATATTGTCAAAATGTCAGTTCTTCCCAACTTGATCTACTAACTGAATGCAATCCCAGTCAAATTCCCAGCAAGTTTTCTTATGGTTATTGACAAACCAATTCTAAGGTTTATATGGAAAGGAAAAAATAACAATAGTCAACACAATATTGAAGGAGACAAAGTTGGAGAATTGATACTATCCAACTTTAAGACCTACTATAAAGTGACAGCAATCAAGA
The DNA here is from genome assembly GCF_018350195.1 of Panthera tigris. Lineage (NCBI taxonomy): Eukaryota > Metazoa > Chordata > Mammalia > Carnivora > Felidae > Panthera > Panthera tigris. The sequence goes on along the minus strand of NC_056664.1, from coordinate 71,580,186 downwards.
CAGCATGGTATTGGTGAGGGGATAAAGAAATTTTGTTAATTCTTCACAAAAATTAACACAAAGTGGATCACAAATCTAAATGTAATGTAAACTGCAAAACGGTAAAACTCTAGAAGATAACACAGCAAGAAACAGATGACCTTGGGTGTGGTGATGACTTTTCAGCACGATCCATTTAAGAAATAATTGACAAGCTGGAGTACATTAAGATTAAAAACTTCTGCTCTGTGAGAGACAATATCAAGAAAATGAGAAGACAACCGAATGAGAAAAAATATTTGCAAAGATATCTGATAAAGGACTGCTATCCAAAATACACAAAGAATTCTTAAAACTTAACCTTAAGAAAACAAACCACCCAATCTAAAAAATAAACCAAAGACATCTCACCAAAGATGGTATCAGTTGGCAAGTAAGCATATTAAAAGACACTCCACATCATGTGTCAGTGGGAAAATGCAAAATAAAAAAACAATGAGATACTATTATTAGAATGGCCAAAATCTGGAATCCTGACAACACCAAATGCTGGCGAGGTCGTGGGGCAACAGGAACCCTCATTCACTGCTGGAAGGAATGCAAAATGGTACAGCCACTTTGGAAGACAGTTTGGCAGTTTCTTACCAAACTAAACATAGTCTTTACATACAATCCATCAAACATGCTCCTTGGTATTTACACAAAAGAGTTGAAAACTTACGTCCACACAAAAACCTGCACACAGATTATAGCAGCTTTATTCGTAATTGTCAAAATTTGGAAGCAATAATCAAGATGACCTTCAGTAGTTGGATGGATGAACTGCAGTACATACACATAATGGAATATCATTAGGCACTGAAAAGATCTGGAGGAACCTTTTTTTTTTTTTTTGTTTTTGTTTGTTTATTTTTGAGAGAGACCGAGTGCAAGTGGGGAAGGGGCAGAGAGAGGGAGACACAGAATCCAAAGTGGGCTCCAGGCTCCGAGCTGTCTGCACAGAGCTAATGCGGGGCTCAAACTCACGAACTGTGAGATCATGACCTGAGCCAAAGTTGGACGCCCAACCGACTGAGACACCCAGGTGCCCCTGGAGGAACCTTTTCTAAGTGAAAGAAATTAATGTGAAAAGGTTACCAACTGTACAACTCCCAACTACATGGTGTTCTGGAAAAGGCAAAACTATCGACACAATAAAATCAGTGGTTGCCAAGGGATTATGGGGTAGGGGTGGGATGAATAGGAGGAGCACAGAGAATTTTTAGGGCCATGAAAATTCTCTGTATTCTCATTATACACTTGTCCAAATGCACAGAATGTACACCAGCAAGAATGAACTGTAATGTAAGCTACGGACTTCAGACAACTATTATGGTGTACCAATGTAGGTTCATTAAATTTAAGAAATGTACCAATCTGGTGGGGGATGTTGATAATAGGGGAGATGGTGCATGTGTGGAGGCAAAGGCTATATGGGAAATCTCTGCACCTTCCCCTCAATTTTTCTGTGGACCTAAAACTGATCTAAAAAAGATCTTAAAAAGTCTATTGAGGGGCACCTGGGTGACTCAGTCCATTGAATGTCCAACTCTTGGTTTCAGCCCAGGTCATGATCTCACAGTTTGTGAGATAGAGCCCGAGTCAGGCTCTGCACTGACAGAGTCAGGCTCTGCACTGAGCCTGCTAGGGATTCTCTCTCTCTCTTTTTCTCTCTGCCCCTCCCCTGCTCACGCTCTCTCTCAAAACAAATAAACTTAAAAAAAAAAAAAAAAGTCTAATGAAATCTAAAAAAAGAAGAGAAAAGATAAGATGGAGGGAGAATGTATTAGATTTAGTCCCAAAGATTCTAAGACTACATTGGTAATTACCAATTACCAAGCAAGTCATACACTGAGGGCATGCCCTATACAACTTATACCACAGAAGCCAGCATGATACTCTAAACACCAAAAACAATCGGTATTATGAAGAATCAAAGGGAGAATTAAAAGAACCAGTGCAGCTCTAAAACTCTGGACTGTATCAGTGCCATAAAGCAATCAGGAAATCTATTTTAGAATTCAAACCCTTTGGAATTTTCTTCTTGAAGACTCTTGTGTCTTCCCTTAACTCAATTTTTTTAAAGTGTTTTGCTGCCATACCAGCAGTGCATTAGCTTAAAGAAAATAACCATACATTTTTTTACATTTTAGTGTCATTTTATGCTACAAAGCTTTATTTACATAGTTCTTCAGAATATATTTCAGTTGTCCATCCACTATTCTAAGTGTGATATGATATCAAATAGAGTAGATTTGCAGGAAAGCATAAAAGAGAGAGAACAATTCTACAACTTAATATATATAGTATCATTAGTGGTTATTATTTTTACAGTTTTCTTTTGAGAATAATCCACTGAATTTTTCTGCCATTGACATTTCTGGATTAAGTTGTCCTTAAGAGCAGTTTCCACAGAGAATTAAGAGTATAACAGTCCAATATATTTTTACAGTTGATATTTGACAGTTTGTGAGTAGGTGCAAATCATTTTTTCTCCCATTTTTTTTCAAAAGTCTTGGATGATGAAGAGGAATCATGACCTTCACCACTACTATATCGGTCATATAAAGTCTGAAATTAAAAACACACACCTGTTTTGTAACTTTTTAAATTCAATGGATTATCAGATTAATAAAGATAACTAAACATATTCTAACATGAAATGAATTTCTCTCTTGTTCTTATAACTACAAAATTATTTTATAAACTATTGAAGATAATTAAGAATTGTAAACACCTAGCTTGGCCTAAAAATCTATCATAAGATACAGCTCAATATTTCTGTAAAAGAAATGTACCATAGCTATTAATAAGCATACATATGCACCTTCAAGCCCTTTTTAGTCTCCCGTATTTTTTTTTAAATAAAGCTAGTCTTAGATAAATTGCTACACTTTAAAATACCCTCATCAGGAAATAGACTATCAGATGATATTTCAACTAATAAACAGATGACATTAAAAAAAATAATACAAATTATTATATAAATAGGCATAATCAGCTATAATAAAATCTACATATTTTTTAAAGGATTCAAGACTAAACCAACATCTAATTTATGAAGATGACAGACATCTCTGTCTTAGAGAACACATAACCTTAGTGATAAAGGAAACTAATTCATCTCTATTTATAAAAGGCTCTAAATAATACACTGGTAGAAATTTAAAACATGAAGATGTTATTACTGAAATAAATAATTAGTAACTGCTTGGTTAACTAAACCAGTGGGCAATAAACATACATAGGGTTCTAGAAATGACAAGGTGTTTGATGGCAATGAGATCCAAAAAATGGTGGCATAGACATAAACCAACACTGGGAGGCTGAAAGGTTTGAGGCATTCACTTTGAGAAGTGTTCTGACTGCTGTACACAGCTGTAAGTCATTACATGTAACAAATACTGAGACTTCTCCAAGATGGTTTAAGAAAAAAATGGCTAGAAGAAATGAATTCAAAAGCTGTGTTAAGAATATTGTTGATTCAAAAGACAGGTTGCTTTTTAAATTTATCCAGCTGAGACCTGACTGCAATCTTAGGTATGCACCTTGTATGACAATTCACTTTCAATTGTGCTATCTGTACAATAAGAATGTAAATCAAGTAAGTCTATTTTGTCAAAAAGCACAAGTATCTAAATGTCGAAATATATTTCATAGTTGTCTTATGATTGGACCAAGTTTTCTTTGGAGTACCTGTTTAAGCATCTAATTCACTAAACTATACAAAACAATTAAAAGTAATGTAAATAGAGAACAGACATTCTTACTTTAGCAGCTTTCAAAATGGAGTTAGGAGAATTCAGACCAACGAGTTGGCCCAGAACATATTTCATTTCTTCAGTGGTGCCCTTAGCCATCTGATTACCTGTAATAAAAATATAATCAATAACCTACTAGTACCATTAAAAAAATATAAAATACACAAATACATTCTGTTTAACAGCACAATGGCTGGCTTTATGTAATTTATCATTGATCAAAGCTACTTACCAAGGATAAGTGAAAATGAATGCAAGTTAAAAAAAAGGCGATTTCATTTATTTTAGTATTTTAGAATAAAAGAAACTTCCTTAAGGAAGGAGGAAATCTGGAAGTAGCCCATTCAAATTCTGGTTTTGTTATAGCTAAACGTCTGTTTATATTAGTAATTAGTATAATTACTTAGTATAATTAGTGTAATTACTTAGTAATTAATTAGTAATCTAATAAACTGATTTTCAAAGAAATACCTGGATGAGTTTGAATTTGAACATATGGATGCACCAGAAGCTCAGGAATGGATATCCTCTGTTTAGGGTCCCTTATTAAACAACACTATAAAAATAAGGATTAATTTTTTTAAAAATCAAGTTTTCTTATGTAATATTGACATAAAGTGTTTTTCAAGATTGCACCATACTACAGAAGTTGCTTTCTAGATAGCCCACTCAGAAATGACAAGATTCCATAAGTCATTCTTGCAAAATTCCCAAGTATTCATAAGCTTTTTAAAAATACCTTCAAAATAAACCTAACATTACTTAAAAAGCTAAGTCATTCAATAATTCCCTCCAATAGACTAGTTATATCTACCTATGCCAGATTTCAATGATTTCTTCTAAGCAAACAATTTAAGTATATGAAATATCATTCTTCTATATCCATATACTATTAATGTTACCTTTAACACATCCTGAAGATCTTTCTCTGGGATATCAGGAAATTCGATTTCATGATTAGGGTCAATTATGGCATGTAATTTAGAAATCTGATTAATTATATGTTGAAATGGTGTCTTCCCATAAGTCATATAGTACAAAATGCATCCTAAGGACCAAACGTCACTTTTGGGGCTTATCTAATTCAGAAAAAAAAAAAAAAAAAAAAAAAAAAATTTATTTTAACATAAAATTAAATGTAAGAGTATTTTATATACACACATGTAAACATATATTCCCTGCCATTTAAAATCATAACTAAACCTCAAGGAATGTGCAAGTACTAGATTAAGTTTACATAAAAAAAACATCTTTCTCTAGTTTTTGCTATATTTGGTTATTTTACCAAGAAATGAGCTTTAAGTCTCTCAACAAACTTGTAATTAAAATATTTCAACCAAAACATATATTACGTTCTTGTCAGCTTGCAACAATATAAACTAAAAAACATTAACTGCAAATTTTAAATTTATTTTTCTCCAAAATTATTTTATTATAATAAATTTGTATATAAAATTAATAATATGTAAATATGCATAGATTTCAAAAATGTTAAGTTGAACTATCCTAAACCCAAGAATGCAAATTATAGAGCCAGGCTGGGCTGCATTTGAATCCTGGCCTTATCATTAGCTAATTCTATGTGTCTCCATTTCCTCACCCCTAAAACAGAAATAATAAAAGTACATTGTCATGGGCATTAAATGATGTAACCATGAGATATGGGTAAGCATAAAGAATAATTTCCAGTTATAGTAAGTTCTCAAAAATATTACTTATCATAACATGTTCTTTGTATTAAACAATCTCATTAGAAACAATGCAGTATTATAACATAATTACCATTTTGACTTTAAGAGAGAGAAAGAAAAAAAGAAAGCAGAATAGCAGTGTTGACATTAGGAAAGGAGAACAAGAACATAACAAAATACTTTTAACAGAAGAAAGAAAGGCATTTTATAATGATAAGAGATACAACCAACCAAGAAGATGGTCATGAACTTCTTTGCACGGAAACTACATTTAATAGAACTATATTTAGTAAAAACTACAATAAATTCTTTTGGTTGGAAGGGTAGAGAGATTTTAGCACACCTTTCAGAAAACGGCAGATAAAACAGACCCCATTGCCGAACACAAAGAAAACTAAAAATTAATAAAAATACTCCTCTTCCTCCAACTTAACCATCTGGAAATTAAATCTGTTTCTACATAAATCATGGATTAAAAAAGGATTTCAGAGTCTAGAAAAATAGCAGTGGCTGTGGCAGAATAGTTTTTCTTATTTATTTTTTTTAATTAAAGTATAGCTGACACAATGTTAGTTTCAGGTGTGCAACATAGTGACAATTCAATACGTTATGCTATGCTCACCACAAGTATAGCTACTGTCTGTCAGTACACAACACTATTACAATACCATTGACTAGATTCCCTATGCTGTACCTTCCATCCCATGACTTACTCATTCCAGAGCTGGAGGCCTGTACCTCCCACTCCTCTTTTGGAGATCTATTTTGCCAGATCTCTTACCCACCTCCCTCCCCTCTGGCAACCATCAATTTGTTCTCTGTATTTAGGAGTCTGTTTCTGCTTTTTATTTGTTTTGCATTTTAGATTGCAGCACAGTTTTTCATTCTGTCCAAATCCCCAGATAAGACAGACAGAGAAGCCTGTAGCAAAACCATAGACATATGGAGAAGATTTACAACAAAACAAAGTGAAAAGCCATACCCCAAAACCCCAGAATACGAAGGGACACAAACTACCAACAGCCACAAGTCGTGTATAGTAGAGGCATTTGAAACAGAAACAGAGGGAAATAGTGAATGTGCCCAATAGACCTCAGAATAGAAACTCCAAATAGCCAACAGATGTTCACTGGAAAGTAATTTGCAAACAGAGCTAGACTGGGAAGGGTTTGAGCTTTTCACAAGCAGGGATTATCTTACATGGTGGGATAAAAAATTTGTCTTCTGTTCAGAATCATTAAGGCCACTGTTTAGCAGGTGATTACATCGAATGGAGATTTACCCATAATATTAAAGCACTTAGTTGAAAACTGAAAAAATCTGAACTCTACAAGCAATTCAAAATAAATCTTATTTCAAAGTATTTTAAAACTGCAACTGAAAACTTTAGAATTAATGAAAATTAATACTACAAAAAAGTGGAAGTAGAAGTTAAAGTAAAACTCAGTAAAATTCAGTTTTAATGTTTTCATTAAGAAAGAATACAAAAATTAAATTGGCAATTATCTAAATCCAGAAACTACAAAAAAAAAGAAACCTAAAGGAAATACAATTAATAAAGATAAAAACAGAAATTAGAGAGCAAATGAAAATAGAATTAATAAATGAAGACTTGGTTCTTTAAAATTAACAAAACCTTGGAAAGTCTAACCAAGAAAAAGAAAAAAGACAACAAATCTAAGTATTAAAAGAAAAGGGGAAGCTAAACAAATGATAAAAAGAATTTTATAAGAGACTATTTGACATAATGTTATGTCAGTTATTTGAAAAGAAATTTACAAGCCACAATTTTCTAGGAAGGAAAATATAATTAGTAAATAAGCACATATTTATCAAGCAATTATTTAGGGCTAGACAATGTATTAAGTGATTTATATTCTTTATCATTTAATCCTCACCTTTAAAATAGGTACTGTTTATAAGCTGAATTTATAGATGAAGAAACCAGGCAAGTTAATTCATAAAGATGGTTGTTAACAAAGAGGCAGGTCTATTACTTGAATGCAGGTCCCTGGACAACAATGTAATGCTTGCATGCACTTGGTTACACTGCTATAGAGCAACGAAGGATTAGCTTGGGAGCCAGAGGCATCCAGGCAAGCAAAATGAGCCCAAGAAGAGACACCAATGAGGCTAACACAAAGTTCACTGAGGTGGTAAAATAAGGCAAGTGGGAAAGTAGCTGTGGCAGGCTGGGAAAAAACTGCCTATTAGAATTGTACTTGGAAATGTAGAATTCACAAATGAATAAATAGTAAGAGATAAAATGTAAGAATCAAAGAGGAAACAAAAGACTTCAAAGATCATTTTAATGTGCCTAATTCTGAGCTAATTTAGTCTTAATTTCTACCTTTCATTTTGAAACTGAAAAAAAATACCCTGGGTACATTTTTTGTTAGAGCACATTGTTGAGACATCCCATATTAAAAGCACAATATTAAAAGAACAGTCTCAAATCAATAACTGTAAAACTGAATCCCATGACCATTTGCCAAAGAAAGCAAGGTCTCTAAAATGGCCTAAAAAGTTTTAGAACTTAAGCAACTTTCAGTTATCCGTTAGGTTTAATCAGAGAATAGTCCATTCCCTTCTGATGCCAGATAAATGGGATCTAAATAACCTTCATAATACCTTTGACTTGGATTTCCCATTCTCTCTTGAGGAAGACATATCTTTGATTGCTTCTGGTGGCATGTAATTAACTGTACCAACCTGTATGCCAAAGCACAGAAAACACTAATCAATGAAAATATTTTATTCTGCTTTAGATTTTTTAAAACACAAATGTCAGATTCTTAGAAACTTGAATAATTACATATTTCAATAATATATTTTAAAAAATCAAGTAACTGACAATGATATTAGGACATAAGTTTCTTCACAACTCCAGAAAAATAAATTGGGTCCATAATCAGAAAAGTTATTCCTTTCAGAATGCTAGGCTTTTTCTATGATTATGATAGGCAACTACCATAAAACTGTAGAGGCTAAAATTATATTAATGGCCATAAACTTGAGGAATTGATCTCACTCATTTCTCTGTGCTGGAACAGGCCTAGAATGCTTAAAAAAAAATAAAAAAAAATAAAAAAAAAATCAACCAAGCAACAATTCAAAAATCTAGCTATGTCTCCAAGTATTCCTTGGGCCCATGTCCAGAGTGAGATGGGGCAGGAATCTAAACCATGCAAGAGTTTCCACAGTCAGATTATGCCAACCTTAAAAGGCATTTATTTTAGTCTAAAATAAGTGGTTCTGTTTTCAAGCACCGAATACCTGTACTTTAGGGCCTTGCCATAGAGGGAATCTTCAAGTTGATTTACAATTACATGTTCAGCCATATTTTTGATACAAAGAGAAGTTATTATCAAATAGAATTGTTTCAAAGGCATGCTGTTCATCTATTCCTCCTAAAAATAGTCTAGTTTTACTTCTAGGATTATGGCACATCCACACCAGAAATCTGCATACATAGAATACATCATCTTGACTTCAAGCAGGATTATTTTTAGTTATTCTTTGGTGTTATCACCTCAGTTTTTATGGAGACAAATTTATTAAGTTTGTAACTGCATATCCTATTAGAAAAAGGCAGTAGAGTACAATATTATGGTTGTTTCCAATATGAAGGCCCATTTAAGAACTTTTTTTCAAATGCAAGTGATAGGAAAAGCTTTACTTCTCCAGAAGAATGAAATAATCTTACCTCATGGACAATAAAAAAAACATGTAACTGCAATTCCCTCTTTGGTTGCTACCAGGAATCTCTGAGACAAAGTTTCAGGTGAACTCAAGATCATGACAAAGGTGATTTCCAAGACAGGCATTATGCTTCTCTACCTCAGCTATAGGAAAATCATTTCAAAGTGCCAGATTTGTTTCTACCTGATCTTGACTCTCTAAAGTGTATTAAATATGGTTTTTATTCTTATAGTATCTATTCTTAATACAAAGGTTTCAAATCCTTTGAAGAATGAGGTAGGAAAAATAAAATCCCCATTAGCAAAATACTTTACAGGTGAAATGGAACTGAACTGTAGTGGGTAGTAACCAACCATTCGTTAAGTCTTACCTGAGAGTCTTTAACAATACTTGTTGTATCTGGTTGCATTTGATTTGCAATCCCAAAATCAATTAGTTTTAGCATTCCATCAACTATCAGAAAGTTAGCAGGTTTCAGATCACTGTGAACGATGCCTTCAAAATAAAAATCCATTGTAATATCAGACAATGTAAAACATTCTAAGTATAAAATAAATTTCACAACGGGATGCCTAGGTGGCTCAGTCGGTTGAGTGTCCGACTTCTGCTCATGTCATGATCTCACGGCTCGTGAGGTAGAGCCCTGCATCGGGCTCTGTACCGACAGCTCAGAGCCTGGAGCCTGCTTTGGATTCTGTGTCTCCTCTCTCTGCCCCTCCCCCGCTCACTCTGTGTGTGTCTCTCTCTCTCTCTCAAAAATCAATAAATGTTAAAAAAAAAAAAAAAGAAATTTCACAATCTACTGGCCTAGTTGATTCCTTTGGTCAAAGTAAATGCTCATGTATAATATTTTTTTAATGTTTATTTATCTTGAGAGCGAGAAGAGAGCATGTGAGTTGGGGAGGGGCAGAAAGAGAATCCCAAGCAGACTCCATACTGTCAGCTCAGAGCCCGATGCAAGGCTCATCTCAATCAACCGTGAGATCATGACCTGAGCCGAAACCAAGAGTCGAACACTTAACCAACTGAGCCACTCAGGAGCCCCTCCTTTTTAATATTTTCTAAAAAGATATAGTACCGGCAATGTACCAAGCACTATTCTAAGTTTGCTGCTTATCTTGAATCATTTAATCCTCACACCAGAACTGGGGTAATTACTATACTAATATTATCCTTTTAAGTGAAAAAACTAAGGCACAGAGATTAAGTAATTTGCTCAAGGTCATAAAACCTAAGTGACAGGGCCTCTGGCTTCAGAGTTTATGATCTTCACCACCCACTAGATAACATCATAAATTATATTGTCAGATGGAAGACCCTAATGCTCCTGACACCTCTATCCCTACAGCCCTGATCTTAATCACTGAATTATCTTTTAACTTATAGGGAGACATGAGGAGAAAAATTACAATTAATCTAGGTTAGCAGTTATTTTTTAAAAAGGATAAGGTAAAAATAAATAAATAAATAAATAAATAAATAAATAAAATAATAAATAAAAAAAATAAAAAGGATAAGGTAAAGGCAGAGAAGCCCTAAAAAGAACCAAGTCCAAGTAAAAAAAAAACAACCTAGGGCTAACAATTGAAAAAGAATAAAACCAACTCCCACACAAGGGACACAATACAAAACGACTAACATAATGAGCACAATAAACATCTCAGATCTTTGGGATGCCTGAACCCCAAAGTCTCAGATCTGCTATAACTGAACTATTTGGAGACACAGGATAATGGACTATGTTAATACTAATAAAGATATGGGTATATTTTGCACTATGGATGCATTATGGCTGTGGGGACTTGAGTTCATGCACTATATCCTTTGGTTAACGGTGTTTTAAAGAAATGTTTTTTGTGCCTCCATCTTTAAATGAGCGTCCAAATATTTAGTTTATCTAGTCTAGAGGTGCCAATAACAAATACCTAAAAATCGTAAGATGACACTATTAATGATTATTGTAACTCAGCATATAACGAGTTTTAAAATACCATGTTGATGAATTGTGTAAACTGCCTCCAACATATTTTTCCAGTAACTTTTACGTTCCCATGGATTGATGGATTTTTTCTTTTTGAGCCAACTATTAAGATCTATATTTCCACATTCCATTACCATATAAATGTACTGGTCCGTGATTTCACTGCCATTAAAAACAAAAACAACAACAAAAAAATACATGGTTAGCTTACACTATTAAGACTAAGTATTTATCTTCTTTATCTGTAGAATTATAGCAAAAATAGTGTTCTTTTATATTAAAAAAAATCCTTACTAATCATAAAGTCGGATGATCTTATCACTGTGTTGTTGTAGTTTATTCAAATAAGCAATTTCATTCCGATAACTATCGATTGTTTGATTATCTGCTTCTTCTAAGTTCACATACTTTATAGCATGTATCTGTTTCTTTTCATTCAATACCTGGAATACCTATATAGAACAAAAGAAAAAGTTTAGAATGCACTACTTTTACACTATCACGATATCTCTAAATTTATTAGAATTTTAGGTTGAGAAATACCGATATGAATAATTAAACGTGTCTGGGCTTATTTTGAGTATTGAAGGGAAAAAAAATATGTTAGGAGAGTTAACAGACCATTCTCAACTACCTATGACAATGGGCATTCAATAACACAAAGGCATAAACATAAAGTTTTTATAACAACATATAAGAAAGATTATTTAAATTTCATATCTATTCATAACACTGTTGGGTTGCCCTGACCAAAAAAATAACCTAAAGCAAAAGACATTCAAAAATGTTAAGAGGGGTGCCTGGGTGGCTTAATTGGTTGAGTGTCTGACTCTTGGTTTTGGCTCAGGTCGTGATCCCAAAGTCACGGGATAGAGCTCAGCAGGGAATGTGAAGCCTGCTTAAGATTTTCTCTCTCCCACCACTGCTGCCCTCTTCTCTGTTTTGCACTCATGCACATGCTCTCTCTTTCATAAATGAATTAAATAAATAAATAAATAATTCAATAAAATGTTAAGAACTACTAAGGGCTTTCATAAAGAGTCAATTCATTTCACAGATGGTGTTTTTTCCAGGTGCCTGGAATTGGCATCTCATTCATGTGGTATTTTAAAATATGTAATAATTGTAAGCTATTTGTATATTCAGTTGTGAAAAGTAGATTAGATCAAAGTTTATGAATTTTTCTTTAAGTAGGCTTCACACCCAGCTCAGAGCACAATGTGGGGTTTGAACTCACACCCTGAGATCAAAACCTGAGCTCAGATCAAGAATCTGTAGCTTAACTGACTGAGCCACCCAGGCGCCCCAGATTAGGTCCCATTTTCAAAGTCAAGTTGACAAGAACAAGATGTTCCTATAAGCCCACTGTCAGGTATGGGTCAAACAGCTCTGGCTATAATGACAGTCAACTTCTAAGCAATAGGGCAGATAATAAATACATTTTGAAAAGTAGAAAATACTGTTAATGTATCCAACTTTCAGAAAACATGCAAGAGGCATGAAGCTTCTAAAATGCAAGTATACAAATACAAATGCCATTATAAGCAAGAAAAATTACATTCATTCATCCCTTTTGACAAAATGAAGTAAAATATCATTTATTTAAAAACCATTTAACCTTGACCAGGTCGGGGCAAGGATAAGAAGAGAACGAATGTGTCTATGAGATTCATGCATTTACAACTGTACTAATAAGGACAGTCTATCAAGCAATCAGGTATAGTTACTTTAAAATTTTAAATATAAAACTAACAAAGTATTACTGGTTTTATTTGCACACACAGCAAATTAGACAAAGAGGGGCATTAAAACAGTGATAGGGCAAGAGACCGCAGAAAAGAGCAAAGGATGATAAAAGGAATTTTAAAACAGTGTAAAACCACTTTGTATATGGTAAACAGCCTTCTAAACCTCAGAGAATTGAGAGTACCTACCACTCTAGTAGAATTAAAATGTTGTTAGTAGTTCCTACCACACAGGGTTGGAAGGATGACCAAGATGGATGTGTCTGGAATGTAGCAAAGTTAGCTACCATCATTAAGGACAATTAGGACAGAATGAAGTGGACATTTTAAAACCTATTAAAGTTGTCAGGTATATCAGAAAAAGAGATTTGCAAGATATTAAAACTATATAATAAGATCTCAAAGTTTTGAAGGAAATAAAAACTTTTCAATCAACTTTTTGCACGTATGTGCTTTTACTCCCCTACTGCCCCTTTTCTGGCAAAATTCTTGCAATAACTGATGATTAGATAGCCTCTACTTCCATCTCATAGAGATAGTATCAGAGTTATAATTTTCAGTTTCATGGGAAGTTGGTGAAAGAACTAGACAGGCTAGTATCATGACTATTCCTATTAGCCTCTATGACCTTCCTAAATGTTCTTAATACTGTATAAGTTGGCCACTGCCTAAACTCTAGAATAGAACATAAATGGTTAGTTTCACAAAGCATGTTACCCTCTTTCCCTGAGGTACATTGATTTTGTCAACTCCACCATAATAATTAAATTAAAAAATGATAATATAATCACACTAAAAAAAATATGGGCCAGTCGTGTCTTTATCATCTGACACTTCACTTAAGCTAACATCTTCATTATGCTCCAAGGAAAAAATGTTTAAAACACCGTCAAGATTATTTTACATCCTCTGAAAACATGCCACTAAATAAGTATCTCACCTGGACACTATTCAACTATAGCTAAAGTAATAAAGGTTAACAAAAGAATTTCTATTAAAGCAACTAAATCAGATAATTCAAATATATTGATAAAAATCAATTGTCCCTTTATTCCCATGCCTGAAATCTGAGACAAGGGAAAGAAGAAAATGTATACAAAAAAGGAATGAATATTATTGAACTGCTACTCATAGTAATGTACACACCTTTTTATAATAAGTTAACAAGACCATCTTAAACAAATCTAGCTATTGTTAGTTGGCTTAGAAAATACAGTAAAACTTAAACCCAACAGGCTGTGCTTCATACATCATCCTTAACTTATAACAGCAAAACAGTTGAGGAGGGACATTCATTCAACAAATAACTTCACTCTGTCATGTTCTAGGTAGTATTCTAGATAACAGAGCAAACACTGTTGAGCAAATCAGACAAACATCCCTATCTTGATGGAACTATATTCAAGTTCAGGAAGACACAAACAACAAACCAAATAAGTAAATTACAAAGCACAGAGGATGGGCTACAGAGAAAAATAAAGAAGGAAATGGAGCTCACCAGTGACTGGAAGGTTAAGAGTTGTGGTACTAAAGAGTATGGCCAAGGAAGGCCTGATTGAGAAGATATTTGAGCAAAGACATGAGGAGATCTAGAGGAAAACTGACTCTTACGTTAAAATACACCAGGAAAGCAAGGATTAAATCAATGAAACTAGGGATACGGCTATTATAATAATCCAGGTGGAAAGATGGCAGTTGTTTTGAACAAAATGATAGTAGTGGAGGTGGTGAGAAATAGGCAAATGTTAGATATGCTCTGAGGTAGAACCAACAAGATTTACCAACTGACTGGGTGTATGTGTGAGAGAAAGTGAGGTCAATTATGATTTCAGAGTTTTTGGCCTAGTTAGTGGAAGAATGAAGTTGCCATTTACTGAACTGGGAAACAATATGGAGCCAGAGTTATGTTTGGGACATATTAAGTTTTAAATATCTAGTAGACACCCAAGGAGAGATAGTGAGCAATGAGACTGGATATACAAGTCTGGAATTCAAGTGGGAGGTCTAAGCTAGAAAGATGTTTAAGAACTGTCAGCATATACATGGTATCTAAAACCATGAGTCTGGACAACACCAGTGAGTTTAGAAAGAGAAGAAAAGAGGTCAAGGACTAAACCCTGGGGCATTGCACCATTAGGATGGGGGACAAGAACACTTAAAAGGAATGGCCAATTGGAGAAGAGGAAAACTGAGGGAGGCCAAGTGGGAATAAAAAAAAGTTCCAATAAGAAAAGAACAATCAACTCTCCCAAATGCTAAGTAACCCAAATTAAAGCAAAGAATTAGATTTAATAAAAACATTGAGATCACTGGTGATCTTGATAGCAATTGTTTTTGCTAAGTGATAAAGGTAAAAATCTGACTGAAGTGGATTTAAGAGAACCGAATGAGAAGAACTAAAGATGGTAAGTTTAGACAGATCTTTTGAGATGCCTTCCACCCAGAAAAGCAGAACCATGTAAATTTAGAGCTCAAATACATTTAGAAAATGATCTAATCTAATTCCAGAAACTCTCATTACTAAACTGTTTTTGAAATGAAAAACTCAAAAAACTCAAAATATTAATCATATATCTTGCTGAATCATCCTAAAATATTATTTACAACATGCCCTACCTGATGTTTATAAAGATTCTTTTATGATAATACATAGCCTCATTTGCCACCCCAAATCCATGTTAATGTCATTTAGAGAAGAAATCTAGAGGCATAGGACATCAGAGGGAAGAACAGAGAATTAGAATTAGGAGATAGGTCTAAAGAGATATGTCATTTGTTGGAAAGAGGGAATGGGAGCAGGGGATAAGGATATTTTTGGCTCAAAAGCAATATGGGCCCCTAGATGTTAAGAAAAAAGAACCCCAAAGGGTAAAAAGACAAAGAAAGGAAAGCTGAAAATATTTTTCTTTCTTAAATATTTAAGATACTTACCTTACTTGAGCCTCCACTTCCTATCTGCTTCAATATGGAATAAATTCTTCCTTTAACTGAAATGCATTCATTTGTTGAAGAGGATGCTGAAATCTAAATAATTAAAATATATAAAGATTCAAAGGTGCAAAGAATATGCCTGAGAAACTAGCATGCATTTAGTACAGTGAAATGCTTCCAATTTTTAAATTATCTTAAATTTCAAGTAATTAGATATTAGTCATAATATTTTAAAGAGGAAGTTTACATATTTTAGTCAAATTAATAAACTTATTAATATATAGATAGACTTCCAAGGTCTCCCTCTAACTTGCCTTTACTTAATTTTAAAAAAACTTTTAAATTTAAGTATAGTTGACATACAATGTTCACCTTTACTTCTTAACATAAATAAATAGAAGATTCAGGGGAGAAAACACTTAATGCCAATACACAAACTCACAAGCTATTACTTTTCACCTTATTCTTTTTTCTTATATATCCCTCTTCACTTACATACATGCATAAATAATTATATCTAAATTCTTCTTCCTCATTTAGCACTACATTATAAGGGAAGCAGTATGCTAGCTCCAGAGTCAATCAGACAAATGCAAATTTCAGCAATGCCCCCTTTCTGCTGAATGATGTTCAACAAGTTAGTTAATTTGAACTTCAGCATCTACCTTGGCAAACTTGTAGCTGATGTACTATTGCAACAGACCCCATTTCCCTTCCTTATGCCAGAGCTCTCAGAGAATCTATAAATGCTTTGCACAGATGGAGTGCAGTGAGAGGACCCATTCCAAGCTGACAAGAAAGCTGAAGACACAAAGCGCATCTGATTAGCTGATTTACTAAGTTGAAACGGGTCTGTCTGAATAAACCTCAATTTAACCAAGTCCTGCTTTAAATCCCAAATGGTAGAACTCTCTCATGTAATCTCTTTCTTTACCTTTTAACCTCAGGGGTTAAAAAACACTATTGAGTCATGAAATATGTTTTCTGTAAGAAAGTATTAGGCTTTGAAATATGTACCTGTTATTTTTCATTCAGTTATAATTTCAGAAAGGCTCTTCACTACCTACTCCCACCCCTCTTCCTTTTGGAGCATCTTCTCGCACTTAAACTGAAAACTTCTGAGAGAGAAGAAAGCAGTTCAATGTTTTTGCCCCCTAACTGCTGACAGTTGTTAGAGTAAGTAATTCTGACTTATTTCTGACTCAATACTAATGTGAAGTTCAGTTTCCTACATAGGACATTCCACATCCCCCTTAGCCCATCCTCCTCACTGTGGCCAGAGTAGTTTTTTTCAAAATGCAAATAAGATCACTTCACTTTCCTGCTCCAACCTGTTACACAGCTTCTTATCCCTCTTGGGGTAAAGTTCAAAGGGCCCAGAGGAACCCTAAGGATCACCTCGTCCCTCTTGGACTCTTTTTAGTTTCCTCCTGACACTGGCCTTTTCTAGAAGGCTCCTGGCCCATTCATGTGGTCATGACTTGACTTCTAGATATCAACTCAAACAGGGTCTGACATGAGGAAGAGTTCAACAAATGTTTTGAATCAATGTATGGACAAACCTGATCATCTTTTTCTCCTTAGTAATTTATTATTCTGCTTCAATCTTCAAAATACTATTTCTCTTTCCATAGGATAATCTATTGTCAGCTTTTTTGTTCTTTATTAATTGCAAAATATACATAACAAAAATTTGCATTTTACTCTACACCCATTAAACAGTAATTCCTCATTCCTCCCTCCCTCTAGACACTGGTGACCATTGTTCCACTTTTTGTTAGCTAATTTTTTTTTTAATCTCTCAATATGTAATAGCTAATTACCTGTTTGTGTGTGTGTGTGTGTGTGTGTGTGTGTGTGTGTATGTGTGTGTTTTGCTGTTTTATTTAAATAACAATTGCTGCTATCTTTTCTTTACTAAGTAGCAGGCTCCACTGTACAAGTTCCATATATGTTAACTAATTTAATCTTCACAAATATCCTCTATGGTAGGTATCTTTATTATCCCCACCTTATAGATGATGAAATGGCCACAGAAAATTTAAGTAACTTACAAAAGGTCATACAGTTGGTAAGTAGTGAGGCCAAGAGTCATGGCCAGAAAGCCTCTCTTCAAAGTTCATGCTTTCCACCAGTATTTAGTGGCCACTCAGATAGTTATTAGAAACTAATTTTAATAGTATTGATATCAGGAGTATTTTTTATCCAGATGACAATACAATTGCCTCACCAGCAAAAATTTTCCTATTTTTATAATTACTTTATATTTTAGTAGCATCTTATATTGCTATTCTGATACTCTTGAAAACTTAACTGCATATTAACCAGCCAGTGAAATGAGGCTGCACAGTTAATAGTAGGCTTAAGTAGTGAAACAGAATAAAAAGTTACCTAAATTACAAGACAAATTTTGCCTAGCTATTCAAACTGGATCTTTTGGCCTAGTTCATGAAAAAGCTTCATTAGCTTCTTCAATAACTAACCTCTCAAAGTCACAAGGCACCCTTAATAGGTTTTCCCTATTAAGAGTTTTGCCTAAGAATGGACAAGTTCTTAAGGCCTTTCCTAACAACTAGATGCTATGAAAATAAAATCTTTGGATCATACCTTAAACATATACCATCATAAATAAAATTTATCAAACCTGTAAAGTTTGAAGTGGAGTAACAGGTATTTGCTGCTGCTGCTGCTGCTGCTGGAAACAGGCAAGTTGGCTATAAGGTGTTGACAACTGACAAGCAGGTGGAAAGTCATTCTTTACAACTGGAGTTCTAAAACTAGGAAAGAAATGGTTTTAATTTAAAACATGAAAAATGTAGAAACAAGATTCTGACTCAGTGTTTGTGTGATTTTAAAAGATGCATATAAACTTAAATGTATTACATCAAACAGAATCCACATCAGTTTTCATAATATAGCTAAGTTATTTATTCTAGATATACTATCACCAGAAATTTCATTTTGAGGAAATTCTTTCTGAAAGTAATTTTTTGTCCCTAGACAAGAAATCCTTACTAGTAAAAATAATAAGATGGCATTTAAAAGTGAAGTTGGGTTATTTTAGAAAATTTAGCCAGTGCAAAGGTCAGCCTATTGTATACGAGTGCTTTTTAACAATAGTGCTCTACAACAGCATGCTATCAGAAAGCCAATTACATTACAGGAGTTTGGACTTTTTTTTTTTTTTATTCTTTTTTAACGTTTATTTATTTTTGAGACAGAGAGAGACAGAGCATGAACGGGAGAGGGTCACAGAGAGAGGGAGACACAGAATCCGAAACAGGCTCCAGGCTCTGAGCGGTCAGCACAGAGCCCGACGCAGGGCTCCAACTCACGGACCGTGAGATCATGACCTGAGACAAGTCGGATGCCCAACCGACCAAGCCACCCAGGCGCCCCCAGGAGTTTGGACTTTTGAGATTAAAGCTGTTGAGTTCACATTTGTGTTTTGCTTATCTTATTCACTATCACATCCTCAACACCTAGAAGAGTGCTTGGCACAAAGGAGTTTAAATACTTGTTGACAATATATAACCTAACTTCACAAAAAATAACTATATCACTATTCTAGTTATCAACTTTCTTTAAAATATTCCACATATGGGGTGTCTAGGTGGCACAATAGGTCAAGCATCCAATTCTTGGCTTCAGCTCAGGTCATGATCTCGCAGTTCATGAGTTCAAGCCCCACATCAGGCTCTGTAGAGAGCCTGCTTGGGATCCCCTCTCTCTCCTTTTCTCTGTTCCTCCCCTGCTCTCTCTCTCTCTCAAAATAAATAAACTTAAAAAAAAATTAAAATATTCCACATATAATAAAATGAAGTAATATATAGCAAAACTATATTAAATTGGTAAGAGCCCAGGTTATAAAACTTCTAAGGCCAGTTCTAATTAAAATCAAAGATTACATTATGAAAATTAAAAACAAAAGGCATCATGGACTTAAGTTATCCTCTAAGACATTAAAAATATAGCTACTAGTTGGATGATATGATGTGCCACATTCCTTTATTTTCTTTCTTTGAAATGTCATTAATTTGCTTTTGCAATATCCCTGTGTTTCCTATCAATCCGCATTGACCATCCAATTTCTTTACTCATCCCTCATTCCCATACACTCAAGTCTTTTACCTTTGAACACTCCCAGAACTATGTGACCTATACAACCAACTTCTTTCAGAAACTATCACATTCCAATTAAAAACCCTCCTTTGCTATAAAATGTAGCTACCCTTTATCATGTATAAGAATGCTAACCTTTAAAATACCTCTCTCAGTTACATAAAGATATCCATGTAGCAATGTGTAATTACCAAGAAGTTTTACATATTTAGAGTATTTATAGATTGTAGGTACAAATTACAATAGGACAGAGACTTTCAAAACAATCCTTAAAAATGTATTGTAGCCACCTTCCCCTCCCCTTTTACAGGTGAAATAACTGATGCTCAGAAAAATAATATAAATTTGGAAACTCTTTAAAGTAACAGAGCAGGATTCAACTTCAGATCTATTTAACCCCGAAGCCCATGTTATTTCCACTGTGCCAAACTAGAATGCCAAAAGTAATTACCAGCTCATGTAATCATCCAAGGCACTGCTACTGGGTGTCTTACAAACAGATTTTGGGTCAATCCATTTAGGTGCTGATATTGGTGGTGACTGCTTTGAAACTGAAAAGGCAGGTTGCTCAAAAGTGGTTTGTTTCTGCTAAAAAAAAAAAAAAAAATCACGATTTTCAGTTTTTAGACACCTGTTCAATAGCTTTACAAACATTTTAATTTCTAAAAGAAAAAATAATGTAATACACAAACATGCTAAAATAAGTAAACATATGTATTCCAGACTTCCAATAACTTTTTAGTATAGCTTTCACTCTAAGTTCTGAAGCCTATTATATTTTCTTCAAAAGGATTACAAGGAGAGGGAAGACTCATGGTATTGTTTAACAAAACAAGATCTAATATCCTCTGCCATCAGGACTACTATAACCATTACTGAACTTCTATAATCTAAATAAGTACTCTGTACTTCTGAAAACTTAGCTTCCTTTAATCAATAAAACCACAGTATATGGGATATAGGAACGGGTAGCTAAAGTGCAATTAAGGAAATGGTCAGAAGGGAGGAAGAAATTATTAATCAGAAGTAGGTGGAAGTTATCCAGAGCCTAATATCCTCAAGGAATGATGGGGAGTCACTAGGATGTCCAGAGATGATAGCAATGAGCAAGGAACAGGATGGTATATCCAAAAAACAGGAGCCTCAAAAGGTCAGGGCTCTGTAAGAGAAGAAATGATCTGGATATAGCTACAGGGAGTTTTTAGCTATAAGGTAAGTGAGATGTGAAATAAAAACAATCTCTACTTGAGAGGGCTGCTGGAGAAGCAGTGACTTCAGGAAACCACCTAATTCCTTTTTCTTCTTTTCATAAGTATGCTATCCAGTGGATTTTAGTATGTTCACAAGAGTACACAATCAGCACTATTTAATTACAAAACCTTTTCATCATCCTAAGAAACTCCATATCCATTAGTGGTCACCCTCCGTTCTCCACTCTTCCTAGTCTCTGGCAGCCGCTAATCTACTTTCTGCCTCTATATGGATTTGCCTATTCTGGACATTTCTTATAAATGGGATCACATAATATGTGGCCTTTTGTGATAGATTTCTTTCACTTAGCATGTCTTTAAAGTTCATCCATGTTGTAGCATTTGTTAGTACTTCATTACCTTTCATTGTGGAATAATAAAATGAAATAATGAAATTAAAGTACCACATTTTGTTTATTCACTCACCAGCTGTTGGATATTTGGGATTATTTCCACTTTTGGCAATTATGAATAATGCTGCTATGAACATGCAAGTACAAGTTTTTGTGTGGATATAGATTTTCAGTTTTCTTGAGTATATACTTATAAGTAGAATTGCTAGATCATATGATAACTCTATATTTAGCCTTCTGAGAAACTGCCATACCATTTTCCAAGTAACTACACCATTTTATATTCTTACCAGTAGTACATGAGGGTTCCAATTTATCCACTTCATCACCAACATTTGTTATTGTCTCTTTTAAATTATAGCATCTTAGTGGGTATGCAGTGGTATCTCATTGTGGTTTTGATTTGCATTTCCCTAATGACAAATAAATGGTTTTGAATCCTCTCACCCTGCTATTGACTTTCAAGTTTCAAAAAGAAAAAAGAAAAGATGCTGTTTCATATGATGCATGATTTAACCCATCAGGATTCTTCCCATCTAATATTTATTATTTACTTTATTACTTAGATCTTTAATTAAATAAGATAAAGTCTCTTCAATAAATGGTGTTGGGAAAACTGGACAGCAACAAGCAAAAGAATGAAACTGGACCACTTTCTTGCACTATATACAAAAATTAAATCAAAATGGATTAAAGACTTGAATGTAAGACCCTACACCATAAAAGTTCTAGAAGAAAACACAGGCAGTAGGCTCCCTGATAGGAGTCTTAGCAAGGATTTTTTTGGATGTGATACCAAAAGCAAAGGCAACAAGGCAACAAAAGCAAAATAAGTAAGTGGGGCTATAATTGAACTTAAAGAGCTTCTGCGCAGCAAAGGAAATCATTAACAGAATGAAAAGGCAAACTACTGAATGGGAGAAAATATATGCAAATCATGTATCTGATAAGGGGTTAATATCCAAGATATATAATGAACCCCTACAATTCAATAGCAAAAAAGCAAACAATCCAATTAAAAATTGGGCAGAATATGTAAATATGTCTAAACATATAGACATATTTTTCCAAAGATATATAGATAGCCAACAGGTAGAGAAAAAGACGTTCAACATCACTAATCATCAGGGAAATACAAATCAAAACCACACTGAGATACCACCTCATACCTGTTAGAATTTTGTCAAAAAGACAAAAGCCTCATACCTGTTAGAATTTTGTCAAAAAGACAAAAACTAATAGTGTTGGCAAGGATGTGGAGAAAAGAGAATTCTTGTGCAATATTGGTAGGAATGTAAATCAGTGCAGCCACTATAGAAGACAGTAGGAAGGTTCCTCAAAAAATTAAAAATAGAACTATCATATGATCCAGCAGTTCCACTTCTGGGTATTTATCCAAAGAAAATGAAAATACTAACTCAAAAAGATACAATCTTATGTTTACTGCAGCATTATTTACTATAGTCATGACATGGAAACAACCTAAGTGTCCACTGATGGATGAACGGATAAAGAAAATATGGTGTGTGTATATATACATAGTATACAGTGGAGTATTTGCCATAAAAGAGAATGAAATCTTGCCATTTGTGACATGGATGGACGCTGATGGCATTAAGTGAAATAAGCCAGATATAGACAAATACTGCATAATATCACTTACCTATGAATTAAAACAAACAAACAAACAAAAAAACGACTTCATAGATTCAGAGGGCAAATTAATGGTTGACAGTGGTGGGGATGGGTGGTGGACGAAACAGGTGAAAGGGATCAAAAGATACAAAGATAGGGTACCAGGGTGGCTCAGTCTGTTAAGCATCTGACTTTGGCTCAGGTCATGATCTGGAGGTCCATGAGTTTGAGCCCCATGGCAGGCTCTGTGCTGACAGCTCAGAGCCTGGAGCCTGCTTCAGATTCTGTGTGCCTCTCTCTCTCTCTCTCTCTAATATAAATAAACATTAAATAAAGACATACAAAGGTATTTCCAGTTACAAAATAAGTTATGAGGATGCATGTGTAGCATGGTGGCTATATTTATTAATACTATATGCATATTTGAAAATTGCTAAGAGAGTAAATCTTGTAAGTTTCACCATAAGAAAAAAAATTGTGTAGCTGTATGGGTACAGATGTTAATTGAACTTATTATGGTGATCACTTCATAATTCAAATATTGAGTTAGATTGTACACCTGAAACTGATGTTATATGTCAATTACACCTCAATAAAAGAAAACACAAAAATACTTATTTTTCATAAAATATCCATATTCACATGTGATTCATTATTGTTATTTTTAGTAAGTTAATAAATATTTTTAAAATGTCTGTTTTACTTTCTAATACAGTAAATACAGATAAATATAACTTACATAAACAAAGCTCTTTAGTGGTCTTGATAATGAAGAGTGTAAAGACGATCCCAACACAAAAACATGTGAGAACCCACTGAGTTAGAATATAACTGAAAGTAGTGAGGACAGTATAGCCATGGACTATATATAGTATGACTCTCTAGTAACCTACCAGATCATTCCTTCTGAAATGACCTTTGACCATTGGGAATGATCATTCAACCTGTTATAAATTCACATACAGTGTCTAGTCTATATTTTTCTATTTTATCCATGGGATAATAGGAAATTATCAAATCTTTTGGTACAGCATTGCACTGGTTCAGGGGTCAGCATATCGTATTCTGTAAAGGGCAAGGTAGTAAACATATGGGGCTTTTTAAGGCAGAGTCTCTGTTGCAACTACTCAATTCTGCTGTTACAGTTCAAAAGCAGCCCTAGACAGTAATAAATGGGGATGGTTGTCTTCCAGTAAAACATACTTTACAGACAGGCTGAGAACTAGATTTGACTGATATAGGCTGTAGTTTGCTGACCCCTGCACAGTCTACCAGAAATCCAAAAGCACCACTGAAAATAAAAAAAGACTTCAGCTTGACATACTTTTACTGAATCTGTCACTAGTAGTGATCATTGTTTTGTGAATAATAAGAAACATCCTTTAAGTAAACTATTCCACTAAAAATGGTACATAAGGATTTAATAAAAGAAAAAAATTTAACATGACGATCACATTACAAATAATGGCAATGTTACACTTTAGAGGAAAAGAAAGTTACCTCTGTATCAACTTTTTGGGCTGTGTCTGGAATCTGCCACTGATTTGAAGATACAGCAGGATTCTGGTTTATACATTCTGACTTTCTCTTAGACTGCCATTGTTTCTGGTTACTCTCTGGAACCTTTGGTTCTTGATGTTCCTTAATTTCTGAAATTGCATTTGTTGTTATCAATAAAAGGAAAGAATATTTGATAATAAAATTAAATCTGAAATACGAAACATGTTACAAACTATATTAGTACAAAGAGAGAAGGGGTGCTTTGGTTGCTCAGTTGGTTAGGTGACCGACTTAGGCTCAGGTCACGATCTAGCAGTTTGTGAGTTCGAGCCCCACATCAGGCTCTGTGCTGACAGCTCAGAGCCTGGAGCCTACTTTTACTTGAATTATGACTAAGTTATGTTTATTCTTAAATGTGACGTTTGCTTAACATGTGAAAATCAATTTGATTTGCCATAATAACAGGACTAAGAAGAAAAATACATGATCAACTCAATAAATGCAGAAAAAGCATTTGACAAGATTCAACAGTCACAAAAAATATCTAATGATAATCTAGGTATAAAGCAAAATTCACTGTTTTGGTATTTGATTAAGAGTAGATAAAAAATCTACAGCAATTATTTCATATAAAGGTAAAATATGGAAAGCTTCCCTCTAAAATAAGTAATAAGATTGCCCACCTATCATCTCTTCTATTCATTATGATGTTACATGCAATACAAAGAAAAAAATGAAGGTTAAAAGGATAAGGAAAAAATGTTATATTATTTTCTCTCTATGAAAGAATTCATAGAAAAATGTTAGAATTATTCCGTGAATTTAGTAACTCACTGACTATATCTAAGATCAATAGCTAAAACCAGCTGTATTTTTATATACCAGCAATGAGGTAGAAGATGAAAAAATAGTTTAAAAATATTCCATTCACCATCACAGCATTGAAAATGCCAGGTATCTAGCAAGAACTCTAGCAAAAGAGAAGAAAAACCTCTAACAGAAAATAGTTCTCAATAACATCTTAAATACTACTTAAATGAATGAAGGGATATATGCCAGATTAGTGGATTAGAAAACCTATCTGATAAATGCCAACCTGCCCCATTAGGATCTCAATAAAAAAAATCCCATTTTAAAAAAAGAATCTGGTAGATTCTAATATTTATATGGAAACCCAAAAGGCCCAATAGCTGATACAGCCTTGAAGATGAATGAAGTTGGAAGATTTTCAATTGATTGCAGTAAATAAGATAGTATTGGCACAAAGATCTATGGAACAGAGAAGAATCCAAAACCAGATATCACAGGATATCTAATTTATAATTCACTAAGGGAGGGGCGCCTGGGTGGCTCAGTCAGTTAAGCATCAGACTCTTTTGGATCAGGTTATGATCTCATGGTTCATGAGTTTTGAGTCCTACATCAGGCTCTGTGCTGACAACATGGAGCCTGCTCAGGATTCTGTCTCCATCTCTCTCTGCCCCTCCCCTGCTCACTCTCTGTCTCTCTCTCAAAAATAAATAAATAAACATTATAATTCACTGACGGGAAAAGAGGGTCTTTTCAATAAATGATGCTGGACCGACTGGATATCCACATGAGGGAAAAAAACAACAGAATCTTGATACGTCATCTTACTTATACACAAATATTAAATTCAGTTAGAATGTAAGTCCATATGTGAAAGGCAAAATGATAAATCATCTAAAATATGCAGAAATATCATTACAATCTTGGAGCAGGCATAGATTTGTTAAAAGACATAGGAAATACCACAAAGGAAAAGACTGATAAATTAAAATGCATAATAATTAAGAATTTCTTTTCCGGGGCGCCTGGGTGGCTCAGTCGGTTAAGCGGCCGACTTCAGCTCAGGTCACGATCTCGCGGTCCGTGAGTTCGAGCCCCGCGTCAGGCTCTGGGCTGATGGCTCAGAGCCTGGAGCCTGCTTCAGATTCTGTGTCTCCCTCTCTCTCTGCCCCTCCCCCGTTCATGCTCTGTCTCTCTCTGTCTCAAAAATAAATAAAACGTTAAAAAAAAAAAAATTAAAAAAAAAAAAAAGAATTTCTTTTCCTAAAAAGTCTTCACTACATAATGGGAGAAATTACTTGCAACACACATATGCAACAAAGGATATGTATCTAGATGATATAAATATCTCCTAAAAATCAATGAGAAAAAGAAAGAAAACCCAATAGAAAAACTGGCAAGAGTTTCAAACAAGTACTTCACAAGAGAATATCCAAATGGCCAATAAACATAAAAAAAGATGTTCAACATCATAAACCATCAGAGAAGCGCAAATTAAAACCACAGTAAGATATCACTTAGCAGCAACCAAATGTCTAAAATTAAAAACCAACAATAAAACAATTGGGACTAATATGGAGCAAGAGCAACATCCCTGCTAGTCAAAGGGACCACCATTCTAGAAAACTAGCACTATTTGCCAAAGTTGAACATACACACATTCTGTGACCCTACAACCCCACTCTTTGGATACACTCAAAAGAAACGTGTATGAATGGAATGATATTTCAACAGACCGTACTCTCATGATTTGGGTGATTTGTAATTGGCAGTTTTACTATATAATAAAGTATTACTGGCACTGTATAGGTACTCAACAAGTATTTACTGAAAAACATTAAATTAGGTATAAGATTAGTATTATTAACAAGCATATTTGGTAAAGATAATTTTTCAGTAATACCAGTTTATGATAGATGCCATGAAAATATCCTTCAAATACTAGGAAAAGGAATCTATTCCAAATCAAAATAATGGCAAATAGACCATTCTAGGGTGAATAACAGTCTCAGTTTGCTGGGAACTGATGGTCATTCTGCTATATATAGAACTTTTCAGGGCTAACACCAGGGAAGTTCCAGTCTGGAAACCAAAGAGTCTCAACAAGCCTAGTATGTCCGTTTTCCTCTTCAGTCCAATTAAAGAAAACCATTAGTAAATCTGGTAAACTTTGTTTGGACAAGGATCATCCAATTCATGATCTTGTTCAAAAATCTCTAATGGTACTCTGATATCTACAAAAAAAAAAATGTAAGCGTGGAATTCAGTTTACCTAGTTTTACCTTCTACTTCTATATGACCTGTTATAGTTTTCTGCATAGACTATCTTTTGTTCCTAAAATATTTTATTCTTTTGTTTTCATTATTTCCTCCATCTGAAATACTCTATCATTGCCATTTCTTCCTATTTAAACCTAAATAGTTCTTCACCTTTCTTCTCCATAAAACATGTTCTTACCCTAAACCAAATAGTTCCTCACATTTCTCCTTCTTCTGAATTCTCACAGCATTTTATTTATGTGCTTCTCAATATGCCCTCTAAAATTCTACACAGCATTATATTTATCAGTCTGTCTCCCACACTGGATGGCAATCTCCTTGGGACTGTTTCATTCATTTATATCCCCTTAGAACATATCATACTACTCATATAGTAGAAAATCAAATGTCTGATAAAAAAGAGAATTATCATAAAGATACAGCTTGTGTTTTTTTCCAGAAAAGTATTTGTCAAGCCAACTGAAAAACCTAACTCAGCCCCAATGTACTTTCCCTCCACTCTTGCTTTTACACAGCTTTTAGCCAAATAAACTTCCACTGCTACAGAATTCAACACTTTTCATAGACTCTATATAATTCAATTGACATACAAGATAAAGGGACATATAGTCTTACATTGTAATTTGTAGATGGCTGGTCAACTTTCACAAGCACCAGAGTGCTATTCTTAATTAACAAAAGCCTATTTTGTCTCTCTTACCTTCTAATTTTGATAGAAGACTTGATTCAGTTTTATTCTTCAAGGTTACTGAATCTGTAATAAGTTCAGAACTCTTCTCATCCGACATCAGAGGTTCCTTGGAATGGATATTTTGAATAGACTACATGAAAAGAATAAGACATAAAAATAATAAAGTCTCATAAACAGTAATAGTACAAATTTGTCTTAGTGTTCAATAGACTAAAGTCTCATCTATGTGAAAAGATTGCTAAGAAAATTATCTACTATAATCAGATATAGACTCACAAACTGAGAAAAGATTAACTTCTTGAATTATTGACTAGAACAGTGGAACTGGCCATAACCATAAATTTGGCCAATGTGCTTTCAATGGACGTAATCAACTCATAAAATATAATCACTTAAAAAGAGAGGTTGAAAATTTGAATATAACATAAGACATACCTCATTATTTTGTGACTATGATGGCATTTTATCCCCAAAATAACATTAGTGAAAATTAAGATTTGCATAAGTCTAAAACAGTAGTTATTCTAAAATCCAAAAAGTAAACTTTTTAAACAACTATGCACTATTCTCTAAGGTAGCTATGATCAGTTAAAATAATAAGCATAGACCATGAAAAAGATGAATTACAAAAAATATAAACTTGAAAAGACCCACATTGTGAGGCCAGGGGTTGAACTCAAGTACAATAAGAACAGTAGGAGACTAAAACTGTTTCCAGTCTTTGCATTTACAAAGACACATCACAATTTACTCTCATTGCTATATAAGATGTCCTGTCAGAACATATGATTAAACACACCAGCCAAGAAACAGAATTTGGGGGGAATGACTCCCCTAGCTATTCCCAAACCCAACTAGTCTGTTTAAATATAAGCATGATAAGTATTATGTCAAAGTTATCCCAGGAGATCATTGATCATTTCTCTACATGAAATGTACATGTTCCTCAACTTTGGAGGAACAGTTTAGGACTTCTGTACCACTTCCCACTAGTGGTCCTGTATCTCTTGGGGCTTCAGGAACACTGTTGGACCCCTTCCCCGGGAAAAACTCCATGGATCCTAGATCAGGAAACCTTGCTCCATATAAAGATTTAAAAATTAAGATACCTTTAAATTTCTCAATTCACTGGAATCATTTCCACTTGATTTAGATCCAGGTACAATCATATCTTGGCGTTCTGATCCAGAGGTCTGTCTGCTACCCACAAACCAAAATAGTTTTAATGCTTAATTTGAAATTAATCTTTTTAATGTGCTATTTTTTCCATTTTAAAATTGACTTCTTAACAATATATACACTTTTTAATTGGAAAGATCTCTTGAAAAATTATTTTTAAAAATAACATGATTGTAGTACAAATGTAATGAAGTTAGGTGCTGGGCAATGATGAAAAGGACAGATAAGTGGTAGGTGATTTTGTACTTCATAACGTAATAAGTAACAATTGGGGCTAAGTAGGAATGTGGTAAAGAAGGGGACAGCAGTGTTAAGCGTCCGACTTCAGCCAGGTCACGATCTCGCGGTCCGTGAGTTCGAGCCCTGCGTCAGGCTCTGGGCTGATGGCTCGGAGCCTGGAGCCTGTTTCCGATTCTGTGTCTCCCTCTCTCTCTCTGCCCCTCCCCCATTCATGTTCTGTCTCTCTCTCTGTCCCAAAAATAAATAAAAAACGTTGAAAAAAAAAATTAAAAAAAAAAAAAAAAAAAAAAAGAAGGGGACAGCAGTATGTAGGTGAAACCACACTTAGAAATGCAAGCAGCTTAAGGAAAAGGACTAGAGTATAAACCTTTCCATAGGCCTCCACAGTGCCAACCATACAGTGTATCATGGCAAGCACCAAGAAAATGGCTGGTTTTGTTTTATTTTTATTTTTTTACAATGGGAGAAAGTCTCCTTTTATTATTCGGAGAGGTATTTAAAATGGAGACAAGAAAAAAGTCATCTCATAAGATTCTGGACAACCAAAATATGCTTAGTATCTATCTTTAGTCAAGTGCTAAGTATAACCGAATTTTAATTAAAGATGCCAACTAAAAACAATCAGGGGCGCCTGGGTGGCTTAGTCAGTTAAGCATCCAATGACTCTTGATTTCAGCTCAGGTCATGATCTCACAGTTCGTGGGTTTGAGCCCTGCATTGAGCTCTGCGCTGACAGCATGAGCCAGCTTGGGATTTTCTGTCTCCCTCTCTCTCTGCCCCTCACCCTCTCCTGCTTGTGCACACACGTGTGCTCACTCTCTTTCTCAAAAATGAATAAATAAACATTTTATAAATAAATAAATGATAAAAACAACCTGTTGTATTTCTGAAGTTTATTTGCAAAATGATTCTCTGGAATCCAAGGGGCTTTTTCTAATAGAAATAAGGTTACCAAGAATGGTTAGAGTTAAGAACAGACCAGAATAATTCCCTTAGCTAAGATGGAAAACTAGATTCCCGCTTCTTTTAAGGGGATAAATATCCAGGTTGAAGAAAGGAGAACACATTGGACGTGATGAACAATATTTCATCTCTACCTGCTCTGCCCCACCTCTTGATGCCCTGGGCTCTGTAGCAAATGAGTGAATTAATCATCTTTCCCACTGATAGTTATTCTTCTCCTTGAACTTGCTAGCAAAGAAATTGTTCCTAGACCTCCTTCCTCCCCTGCTATGAAGACTTTCACAAACATAAGAAACGGATTCTTACCAGAGAAACTACCCATAAGCGAGAAATGCCCAGATACTAGGAGTTTTTACCCCAAAGATGTCTGCATATATCTTTTAAGCTTAATATTGATTTAATATTTTTTCCTCCATGTTCCATAATTTGTTAATCATTCCTTTTTTTTTTTTTTTTTTTTTTAAGATTTTTACCTTTAAGTAATCTCTACACCTCACATGGGGCTCAAACTCACAACTCTTACCTAGATCAAGAGTCACATGTTCCACCAACAGAGCTAGCCAGGTGCCCCCATTTCTTTAATTTTTAATGAGTGAAAAGCAAAATAAAGTCACATTCCCCACTCATTCCTTTGTCCCTAACCTTTAATACTAAGTAAAAATACTTAATCATAATTACTATTATGCAATAAAAAACTGTGTGACCATCCTGTCATCAATCTTTAAGTATTGAAAACAAATTAAAAAATTAAAATTCAAACATACCTTTTTGTAAAACTTGGTACAACTGAATCATCTGTCTTCCCATAATCCGGGCTACTTAGAAGGTTAACTGGGACTCTTCCAAAAGGGCATGACTAGAAATGTTTTGAAAGATTAAGGAACCAACTAGGAAATAAGTATAGACCTCACCACTATCACTTTAATCAAGGTACATTAAAAATAACTTACCCGTTTAGCTTTCTTTGTTTGTTTCAAGGGATTTCGATGACCTATTTCTGCATCTTGAGGGGGCAAGTTTTCTCTATACAGGAAGAAAATACCCCAATTTTTAAAAGAATAATATTAATAGGAATTGCCATTAACTGCTAATGTTATTACTCTAACACTAAAGTACAGATGTAGATGTATAAATAACATAAATGTATGATGAACATTTAAAAAACAGATTCAGTTTCATTACCCATACAAAAACTTGGCTTTAGTAGTCTGTCCTCTGGAATCACAACTGATGTTCCTATTCTGTAAATGTCCAAGTGAATTGGGGAACGATTCTTGAGCAGTTAATATTGTAGATGCTATAAAAAAATTTAAATTGTAATTAAATTTATAAAGACATAAGAAATACACAAAAAGTAACCTCACAAATATGAATACTTAAAAAGATAATTCAGGGGCACCTCAGTGGCTCAGTCAGTTAAGAGTCTGACTTCAGCTCAGGTCACAATCTCGTGGTTCATGATTTCGAGCCCCACATCAAGCTCTATGCTTGATAGCTCAGAGCCTAGAGCCTGGAGACTGCTTTGGATTCTGGGATTCTGTGTCCCCCTCTCTCCCTGCCCCTCCCCCATTGTACTTTCTCTCTCTCTCAAAAAAAAAGAAAAAAAAAAAAAGATAATTCATAGTAAACATTTGTCCCCAAATAAGATATGCAGACATGAAGATGTTGTGAAGGTAATTCTCTAAGTATACATGTAATGGTTTCAAAATTACATAATTGTTTCCCCAGAATAAAGGTATATTCCTTATTTCTAAAAAGTCATTCTCTTGCTTAGACTGAATTTTTTAATTTACTAATGAGTTTGATTAGCAAAAAAAAAAAAAAAAATTCCAACATGGTTAATAAAGATTTTGGTACTTCTAAAAGCCCTACACCTCCTTTACATCTGAAATTTAATCTGAGATTTTGATCATTCTACACAGATGGTATTTTTCTTTAAAATGTTATCCTGAACTCTTTCTTGCCGGACAATCTACCACAGAAAAGTAGTAGCACACAGTAATACCCTTACCTGATAAACTCTTCTTTTCCTCCTCTGAAAGCAGCTGCTTTTTTTGAAGGTTTAAATTCCGAATGGCAATTTCTAGCATTTCCAGTGGTACTGCTCCACATTCTACAGCTTTATGAAGAAGTTGTTTACTTTTTTTGAAATTACCTAACAAAGTAAAAAAAATTTGTCATTTAAATGCAGCAATCTTCATTCCCCAGATACTTATTCCTCAGGACCTAGGGAAAAAATTTAAAAGGCTTAGGTAAAAATATTTATTCCAAGATTCACATACCTTATCTCATAAACAAATAAAAGCAATTTCTCTCTTTTGGTAAGAATTCTTGTCAAATAGCTTACTTATATAATAAGTAGTTAACATAATTATGCATTCGTTTTAGCAACACTGCCCATTTTCAGAAGTAAAAGGAATATACCAAAGCAGTATAAAGCGGGGGCAGCAAAAACTAAATAAAACAGAAACTTAGGGGATGTAGTAAAAGGAAAAACTAAGCTCTAGATGTTACTACAGTCCCAAGAGCATCAATCTGTTACAATGTAGTATAATAATCATTCATAACAACATTTAGTTATTAAGGACGACATATTTTGCTAAAGGGAATCCTCCATCAAAAGATTCATATTTTAAAAAATAGTAATAGGGACGCCTGGGTGGCTCAGTCGGTTGAGCGTCCCGACTTCAGCTCAGGTCATAACCTCGCGGTTTGTGGGTTCCAGCCCCGTGAGGAGCTTTGTACTGACAGCTCAGAGGCTGGAGCCTGCTTCAGATTGTGTCTCCCTCTCTCTCTGTCCCCCCACCCCCCCCACTCACACTATCTCTCTCTCCTTCAAAAATAAACAAACATTAAATAAATAAATAAAGACTAGTCTTTAGCTATCAGACTTAGCTATGCCGCCCCCCAAATGTAAAATAACTGACACCACCATAATTATTTTTCTGACTACAGATAAACCACCAAATTTTCTTTCAATTGCCAACTTACTCAATATATTTTGTCTAGAATTTGATTTAAAATGTCAAATGTGTACATCATGTATCATATGGAATGTGTTATCAGCATTTCTGGGAGCAACTCAGCTATGCTACACACTTGGGCACTTAGGATTTATTTATTTTTTTTAATGTTTTTTTATTTATTTTTGAGACAGAGAGAGACAGAGCATGAACGGGGGAGGGTCAGAGAGAGAGGGAGACACAGAATCCGAAGCAGGCTCCAGGCTCTGAGCTGTCAGCACAGAGCCCAATGCGGGGCTCAAACTCACGGACCGTGAGATAATGACCTGAGCCGAAGTCGGACGCTCAGCCGACTGAGCCACCCAGGCGCCCCATTGGGCACTTAGGATTTAAAAATGATTAGGAAATCTCTATCTTCTGACAGTTTACAAATTTTAAGAATTTAAACATATCTGATAGTGGCTAAGTATATGTTTATTCAGAGTAGTGGTATTTCACAATTTAAGCATTTTAGGGCAGCACAAGAAGGTAGGCTTAGATAAAAACTAGTAATTAGGGAGCTTAATAAAGTAACAGACCCCTTTGAGAGTCTAATAAAAAAATACCAAATGTCCTCTAACCATACACACCAAACTGCACATAGAATTTCAGAGATGTGCATACTTCCTAAAAACCCATTCATAATCTTGTCCAAAATAACTGCAATTTTGACCTTGAGTGATAAGATTTTTTTACAGATAACAAAATTTGAGGTTTTCAATATTTGTGTGTTCTAAAGATACAAAACTTGTAGTTGCTATTGATAGGCTACAATACTTCAACAAATGCTTTAAGTAGAATGACAAAAAGAGAGAGAGGGTACTAAAGGCCTTGCCAAACTTCCTCGAACAAGCAAGGAGGAATCAATGTTCCTAGGCAGAAAAGGAATGGTTTTTTTAAAAGTCACCTGACAGTGCACAGGATAGATTAGAGGTGATTCAGATAACTAGGACTCAGAAATCATGTAAACACGTAAAAGTTAACGGTTCTCAAACCATTTCCTGAGCTATTACAGTGCTCTTCTCTAACCTCAATCCTGGGAAATACGTGCCAGTGACTGAGCCCTGCTTTGGGCACCGTGATGGAAACTCTGGCTGAACCAAAACACTAGCGATAATGTGTGCATCACAGGTAACAAATGGGATTAGGGTTGGAGCAGAAACAAGACAGAGGGAAACAGTAACATGTGGCCAGAGGGCAGACTGAAGCCCTCATGGATCCAAAAGCCCCAGAAAATTAGAAAAAGAAAAGACTAAGGAATGGGCAGGCTAAAAATGTGAGGAAGACATTGCCATAGTTCTATCCAAAAACTCAAGACTATGAAGAATCAAAAGAACAAGAAATAAAAGCTTCCACAGCAGTTTCCTTTTTTTTTTTTTTTTTAAATTAAAAAGAAGAACTACCAGTTAATGCTACAATTTTATTTTGGTGTATATATTTTAGTACTATGAAACCATAGTATAAGGAAAGCTTATCTAAGCACTAACTTAAGTATCTTATATGCTTCTCTCGCACAAATACTCAATGAAAAAGCCACTTTCCTTTAGACGCTTCCTGAATCTAATTAATGGCACAAACACGATGTTCACTTACATCTCTGGATTATCTGTTACAAGTAGAAAAGCTAGTATAACAAACATTCTCTACATTTACACTTTGGTGGCATTCTTCCCCCATACTCTCACCTGATCAATTTTCATGCCTTTAGCCTCAAATTTTTACTTCATATGTATGATTTAATATTAGAATGTGAGTTACAGCGCGAAGTTAACATTTTTCAAATTTGGACTTGACATTTTCAAATTACCTTGTGATAATTCAAATTGTGCAAAAGATATATGCACAAAAGCAAATTTCTTGCAGTTTGCTCTGGCCATCTGAAAGTAGTCCCGTGCATCATCTGGCTCTTGAATACTGTAAAAAAGATTTCAGAGTCAAATTTTAGAAAAAAGGGCACAGCTACCTAAGTTTGATAACTCCTTATTCAATTTTCTTTTTTTTTAACGTTTATTTATTTTTGAGCCAGAGAGAGACACAGCATGAACGGGGGAGGGGCAGAGAGAAAGGGAGACACAGAATCGGAAGCAGGCTCCAGGCTCTGAGCCATCAGCCCAGAGCCCGACGTGGGGCTCGAACTCGCCTACCACGAGATCGTGACCTGAGCTGAAGTCGGACGCTCAACCGACTGAGCCACCCAGGCGCCCCTCAATTTTCCAAAGGACATGGGATTCTGGTTTTTTTCTGTGTAAAATTAAATACTAATAAGTTAATTTTTAACATCTTTCTAGGCAGAGTCCAGAATACAAACTTTTGTGGAAATATATACATAGTAAACAGAGTTTACAATATTCATTTGCTCATTATAAACAGAAGGATTTGGTTAAAAAATACTAATTTTCTTACAATTAATACTAACAACATGTCTTTTATAATGTAGTTGTGTACTATGTAATGTAGTTAGTTAAACATAATTCAAAAGTGAATACTTACGCTTTTAATTCAGCAAATCTCACTTGAATTTGAGCAAAACTCTCATTTTGGCCATATTTATCTGGAGGAAGTGCTTCAATTGCTTGACTGTAACGACCAATTAATTTATTTAAAAGAGCATCATTCAGAGGGACACTGTTTTTCTCTAGTTTGAGCAACAAATTTAACCAGTCCTCCGGGTTGTTTGCCATCATCATAATTTGGTTGACAGTTCCCGAGTTATCTGAATTAGAGGAAGAAAATATGCCACAAGAAATGCCAAATTGCACTTTTTCTTCAAATTAAAGTTAGTAATTTATATTCTTAATATAAATATACATAAACTCCTTAAATTATTTTAAAAACCTTAACAATTCATATAAATGTAAGCAACATATTTCCTGCATATATGTCTTCGTAAGAGTTTATTTTACTCCAAAAGTTACATATTCTGAAGGAAAGAAAAACTTTGGAAATAAGCTAGTTTTTTATAGCTTTTAAAAAACCATATGTAAGGGCACCTGGGTGGCTCAGTCAGTTAAGCGTCTGTTGATTTCAGCTCAGGTCATGATCTCACAGGTTTGTGAGACAGAGCCCTCATCATAGAGCAGGGCGTGCTTGGAATTCTCTCTCCCTCTCTCTCTACCCTTCCCCAACTTGCATGTGTTCTCTCTCTCTCAAAATAATAAACATTAAAAAAAGAAAACCCTATGTAGTCTAAAAAAATTTTATCTTGTAGCAGCATAATTCTATTTCATCCCCCTAACTACCCAAAGAAAACCTA
Organism: Panthera tigris; assembly: GCF_018350195.1. Taxonomy (NCBI): domain Eukaryota; kingdom Metazoa; phylum Chordata; class Mammalia; order Carnivora; family Felidae; genus Panthera; species Panthera tigris. The sequence goes on along the minus strand of NC_056664.1, from coordinate 71,543,079 downwards.
AACCTCCCCGACTATCACCTATAACAACTTTGTCAGAAAATTCATCAATGACTTATTCGTTAAAAATTTTTAAACATATCACCTTATTCCTCCCAACATAATCTTTACAACTTCATCCATCCAACATTATCTCCATAGACTTCAAACTTACCTTTAATCCAATTAAATAAAATCAATTTATAAAAGATAAGTAACTGGTATGGTTATTTTCTTCTCCCTCCAAGTTACCCATATTTCTCCATAAAGATTGTAATTTATTTTCTTACTTTCTTTACTGTCAATTGTTTTAAAAAGACAAATTGAATTAATGTCAGTCTCCTGTTCAGGATATTTTAGTCATTACTAAATATTATTAAACACAGATTTCCCAGAGAAACTATCATTCTTTCTATAAGTTTTGGTTACCTTCAATAAGAGCTAAATCTATGCTTTTATAAACAAAATTACAGTTTCTGTTTTACTAAAACATAACTTTAACTCTGCTTTTTTATTTTAAATTTATTCTGGACTGGGGAACCTGGGTGGCTCAGTCAGTTAAGCGTCCAACTTCGGCTTAGGTCATGATCTCATACTTTCTGAGTTCGAGCCCTGCATCACACTCTGTGCTGACAGCTCAGAGCTTGGAGCCTGCTTCAGATTCTTTGTCTCCCTCTCTCTCTCCGCCCCTGCCATGCTCGCTCTCTCTCTCTCTCAAAAATAAACATTAAAAAAAAATTTTTTTTTTAATTTACTTTGGACTGATATTAATTTCACTTTCCATTTTTTACTTCCCTTCCATTGTTGTCCTAGCAAATTAGTTTACAAGATGTCTAAAAACCACTGTGTTTGTAAATGTATTCCCCATGCCTCTGAGTACCATTCTCCTTCTATTCAGAACTTAAATTGTATCTTTATATTGTTAGTGTTCACTTGATGACAAACATATTTTGCAATGCAGTGTAGTGGATGCATACTCTTCCCATCTATAAATCACGGTTTTAAGTATCTTTGATACTTATGATACTGTCTTATGTCCCAGTTACCCATATATGTTAAGTATTTACAAGTTTGGAGATCACCTGGGTGGCTCAGTCCGTTGCGCATCCAACTCTTGATCTCGGCTCAGGTCATAATCTGTTTGTGGGATCGAGCTCCGAGTTGGGCTCTGCACTGACAGCATGGAACCTGCCTGGGATTCTAATTCTCCCTCTCACCTTGCTCTTTCCCAGCTCACACGCACGCACACTCTTTCTCAAGATAAATGAACTTTAAAAAAAAAAAAAAAAAAAAAGTCTTGGAGCCCCTGACTATGTGGCTCAGTTAGTTAAGCCACCAACTGTTGATTTCAGCTCAGGTCATGATCTCACAGCTCATGAGATCAAGCCCCATGTTGGGTTCTGTGCTGACAGTGTTAAATAAACTTAAAAAAAAAAAAAAAAAAGTATTTACATGTTTGAGTGAGCTAAGGATATTTAAAAAAAAAATTTTTTTTTCATGTTTATTTATTTTTGAGAGAGAGACAGAGCACAAGCTGGGGAGAGGCAGACAGAGGAGGGAGACACAGAATCCAAAGCAGGCTCCAGGCTCTGAGCTGTCAGCACAGAGCCCAACATGGGGCTCAAAGTCACAATCCGCAAGATCATGACCTGAGCTGAAGTCTGATGCTTAACTGACTGAGGCACCCAGGCGCCCCATGACCGAAGGATTTTAAATAAAGACTCATCTTGGTGTTCAAGCTTTGTTAACATTATTTAAATACATTTAATAAAGTATGGTGATACTCTCCTAAGATTTTGTTTAACACCAAAACGATCAGTTTCTAGGTTGTTTCAAGTGAATATGATCTGCCATCTTGACTAGACTTCAGGTTCTTCCATTTATTTTCAATCCTTCACTCATTTAATGGTCAGTATACATATAACAAACTTATCCAAAGGTCACTTTTCAAACAACCTCAACAGTGTGAAATATAGAAAGAGTTAGGCTTATAAGCTAACTTTTCATAAAGCTAAGGTATTAAACTTTGGGCACATTCTACTCATTAATCATCCAATAAATATTTAAGTACATATTGCATGTCAGACAGCATTCCAAGCTCTATAGATATAACAAAACAGATAAAAATCATGCCCTCATGGAGCTCACATTCTAGTAGAAGAGACAGACAATAAACAAATTCATGAGTAAATTAGATACAAGATGATTAGTGCTATGGAGAAATATAATACAGAGAAGGAAGAGAGGTGTCACATGCCCACACCAGCAGGTTGCTATTTTAAATAGGTGGGTGAGGAAAGGCATCAATGAGAGGACCTTTGAACAGACCTGGAAAAGGAAAAGGTAGACAGTTATCTGGGGAGTGGCGTTTAAGGCAGAGAGCAAGAACAAAGGCATTGGGGTAGGATCTGGTCTAGTATATAGTAGAGACAGCAAGGAAGCCATTGTGGCTGGAACAGAGTGAACAAGGAAGAAAAGGAGAAAAGGGGTAGTAATAGGAAGATTCTCCCCTATCAAAAATTGAGTGTTTGACTTTAAGTTTATACATAATTTCATTGCAATTGGTGAGATCTTCTCAGTTTACAGAAAAAAAAGGAATGGAAAAAAATGGCATATCTACTGCTGGCATGTGTATCAGCAGAAATAACAGCTGACAATAATGGAAGAGTTAAGAGCACACTGTAATAAATTATATTAAGTTTCCATTTTTAAGAAAGCAGAAAATTGTGGGAACGTTTCCAAACAGCAGGGTTAAATTATAAAGTGTCTGTAGTCTAACTGGTAAAGAACAATTACTGAGGAAATTACAATTGTGAATACACAAGGTTAACACTTCATTCCTTTACATTAGAGGGCACTCAAAGAAAAGGAACTCACCTGTAGTATCGGCAGAGACTTTATTCAAGCTTAGCTCATCAGTAAGGTCTTCATTTTTAAATTTATTTTTAATATCCCTCACTTTGTTCATTATAGAATCAATTGTCAATTCTCTGCCACTTAAATCCTCGGCCTCCATTTCTAAGGCATAAAAAAAGTAAACGTCATATCATTCCTTTTTACTAGCATTAAAGAAAAAAAAGATGTCTCAACTAGCCTTTTTTTTTACCCAGAAGACTATAGCATTAGTTATACGAACACATCTAAACAGATTAATTAGAGTTATTTGTGAAGCTATGTGGATAAAAACAACAGCACATCCTTGTAATTTGTCCAGCAAGGTTTCCAATAGGCCACATATACCTTTTCTTCCCAAAAGAACTTCAACGAAGTCATTGCACAACACAGACGTTGCTACCCCTCCTTGCTTTCAAACTTTCCATTTTTCTTCCACAATTTCCTTTCACTCTTTTTCCAGAATTATTTTCTCTGGGCCATCTGCAAATTCACTTATTATTATTTTTTTAATGTGAGGGAATGCTTGCTTGGATTCTGGTAATGACATATAGACATAATATTTTTGGTAATGAAAATAACCATTCTTTTATTCACTCTCTGTATGCCAGTAAACCTGCACACTCAAAGTGCTTCCAAAGCAGAACATGTACAACATCATAACCCTTTACTGATAAATGGGATATCAGCAGGCTTGTTCTTATGCATGTCTGGCATAATTATGCTTTGCTATCTCAATCGTTCTAAAACCAAGAATCTACTGTATTCTTACACTACTGAGCACTTGCTCATCTGCATGGTGGTGATGGTGCAAAGTGTCTGCAGTCGTTCTTCCTATCAATCTCAGGTTTGTGATTCTCAAGGTTAATACCCAGTAACCCAGGGTAACTGATATCAATGCCGCTCCTGACCTCGAGTTTGACAATGAAAAGGGGTGATAAAGTAGGCAGCTAGATACCACTATTTGAAGTCAGGTTCGAAAGGTAACTGTCAGAAAGGGGCCACCATCTCCTCGCTCTCTTCTAAAAAACCAGACGAGAGGGCGTGCCTTTTGGGAGAGGATTTCCTGTCCCCCAAACTCTCCCCAGGTGCCACACCCGATGCACACACCCACCTCCGGCTTCCAGGGTCAACAAAACCTCTCTCACCACCCAGTGGATTGGCGGAAGCAGCGAGACTTCCCCTCCCCCTCCAGTTCGTTTAGCCGCGCCCCACGTCTCCTACCAGGCTCTGAGTCCTCCCTGCCTCGCCCTCACCACTCACCGACCCTCGCGCTAAACAGCCTACACACGGGCCGCTGCCGTTCCTCGGTGTGCCCCCAAGGAAGAACTCACCGCCAGAAAGCGGAGTTGGGAAGAAAAGATGGAACCCAAATCCCTCTCCGCAAACACGTTTGAATTTCCCCGCCGCTATCTTCGCGTCTGCTTATTGCTCAGTTCTCGTCACGTGAAAACGTCTTCTCTGATTGGCTTGCGTGCGTAGGCAATGCCCCGCCCCCAGTGATCTGCGGAGTGCGTCTTGGGAGTGTCTCACACTCTAACCCCGGGCGGGGCGCCTGCGGTAGCGAGGTGCTCGATTTCCATGCGCGTTCGGGAGGTGTTTTTGAGCTGGCTTTCTTGCACTTCCCTGTTTAACCAGGCCAAATTTTTGCCGGGGAGCGAACCACCTCTGGGCGGAGCTACTGATGAGAGGAAAATAGCGACGGGGACGTTGCTTGGGATCTAAAAGATGCCCTGTGAATCGGTCCATTCCGCCCCATTCCGCCCCTTTCCGCCGCACTGCCACGCGATTGTGTCCTTCACGCGCCTCACTGCCCGGCTTAGGGAGAAGGTGGCAAGAAAGGGTCGTTCGCAGGGCTACTTTCAGCCCTGCGGCCAGCTCGAGAATCTCAGTGCTTATTGTCCTTGAGCTTCAACTAAACGCTTTTCCACTATCCTAAAATAAGTAACTCCGCACTTCCTCTTTAAGCCAACGCCTTCCTCTTTGTCAGAATTCCGCACAGAATTCACCAGCTGTCGGGATTGCTGCGTCTGAATTTGCGCGATCAGACCCCTGCCTCCGAATTTGTCCCATTTAACAGTTCAGGTGCCTTCAGGGAAAGGGCACCTCCCTAGTAATCTACCCGTGCTAGGCCTCTGTGCTGAAGTGGGGTTGTGATCCAAGATAACACTTTTCTCTGCCAATGGGAGAGGTGTCTTTGTTGTACCAGCATTAGGACATACGCTGTATGGTCGAACAGGCTGGTTGATTTTGTGTGTGTGTAGAAACTAACTACAGCTGTCACGTAACGCCAAAGCTGTCCTTAGAATCCTCACATTCACGGGTCTGCTGGCCACTTAGCCAGCAAGAAAGCCTTTCCTTGTTTAATGAATCTTTCCATATCTACTGGCTATGTGATTTCACTTCAGCTGAGCAAAATCATCCGTTGTAGCATGGTTGGCTAATTGTTACCTTTGCATCATTGCAAGGAATTTTTTAATTGCAAGGAATTGATTATTCCACCAATTCTTGTTGATCTCTTGGGGCCTGATTTCAAAACTTGCATTTTCCTAAAAATACAGCTGCTGAATAACCTCACCCTAATACTTCTTTCTGTACACTTATTCCTTTCGTGATCTCTAGTCTTAATTTTTAAATATCAGCTATATGCTAAATGTATATGTCCAGCTGAACTCTGTTCCCTGAACTCCAGACTCCTGTATTCATTGCCTACTTAACATCTCCACTTAAATGTCTCACAGCCACCTAAGACTCAAAATTGCAAAACTGAGCCCCCGGTCTTCTCCTTTACCCCCCAAACCTGCTGCTTACAAAATCTCTGTAAAAGACAATCTCATTGTCCTAATTTTTAGGCCAAAATCATTGGCGTCATCCATGACCCCATATCCAATCTAAGAGCATATTGTGTTAGGTCCAACAAAGTACTCCTGGAATCCTACCACTTCTCCCCACCTTTACTGCTACCACCCTAGTCCATCACTCACCTGGATTTGTGCAATAGCTTCCTGGCTGATCTCCTTGCTTCTGCCTTTGCCACACTTCAATTTTTTTTCCAGCACAGCAAAATATTCTTAAATTACATCATATCACTCCTTTGTTCAAAACCCTTCAGAGCTCTCTGTCTCACTCAGAATAAAAGCCAAAGATCCTTACAGTGGTCTAGAGCTGCACTATTCAATATGGTAGCTGTTAGCTACATATATATGGCTACTGAACACTTGAAATGTGGCTAGTGCAGCTGAGGAACTGAATTTTTTAATTAATGAAACTAAGTTTAAAAACTGATATTCAGTGCAATTATTAGAAGACTTTTAAGCATGTTTAGAACCTGAGTATGTGAATCTACTTGTTCACCTGTAAATCTTGTGAGATCTAAATGCAGATTAAGTACTTTCAACGAAAGTGCTTATATGTCGTAAGTATAAATACACACTGGGTTCTGAAGACTTATTATGAAAAAATAATGTAAAACATATTGTGGATAATGTAAAAAATATTGATCACTGTCTGAAGTGATATTTTTATATATTGTATTAAAATATATTATGAAAATTAGTATCCCTTGTAACAGACTAGAGGAGATTGACATGACAACTAAATGCAATATGGTATCATGGATTGGATCCTGGAACAGAAAGTGGACATTAATGGACAAACTGATGAAATCCAAATAATAACTGTGATTTAGTTAATAGTAATGTATCTGTGTTGGTGTCTTAATTTCAAGAAATATACCACGGTAATATAAAATATTAACAATAGGGAAATTGAGTGAAACCTATACACCAACTTTCTGGATTACACGTGCAACCTTTGTAAACCAACATTTTTTCCAAAATAAAAAATTTATTGAAATTTAATTTCACCTGCTTCTTTTTAAATATGGCTAATGGAAAATTGACAATTACATATGTGGTTTACACTGTATTTCCATCAGTGGTCTAAAAAAAATCCTATAGTTTTACTTATCTGACCCACTTATTTAGCTTATTTATTTTCTGACTCTCCACCCCTTACCCACTAGAATGTAAACTCCATAAGTGCAGGAATTTTTGTCTACTTTGTTCATTACAGTATCCTTAGTGCTTAGAATGGTATCTGGTACATTGTAGACACTCAATAAATGCTAGCTAAATAATAACACAACCATTAGAGTGTTTCAGATTCCTATTTCTCCTACTATACTTGTAGACTTCTTGGGGACAGGAAAGTAACCATGTAAACTTCCTGTAAGTGCTTGAAGAACCTTTGTACTGTGTTCTACACAATTCTCAGCAACTATTCATTTACAGATTATCATAACAAGCTATTCAGAAATAAAAGTGGGTACCATTCTTGGCTAAATGTTTTACTGATTGTTTTCATGGGAGGCATGTAACAATGTACCATTTGGGGATGAATAATTCCACTGCAGTATTTATACATTTATGTATGAGGGTGTCTGTGGCTCTCCTACCTTACCCAGATTCAATGTTTCTGACTCACCTATCCAAATAAATTTTGATCCTTAACTGTTGTTCATCCATTGGAATCACAGACCAATGAGGAGCCACCTCCAAAGATGAGTGAAGAAATGAGGTTTTTCCAGTCAAGATAACATACCACAATCACTAGTTTGTCTGAAAACCAACTTCACCTGACAGTGAATAAACTTGTTTATTTTCAGAGTCAAGCCTTCCACAAAACAATACAATTCACCGAGAGGCTATGACTTTAAGATGCAAAGCTTCAGTTTTTTGTTGGGTTTTTTTTTTTTTTTTGACACAAATAAAAGTTTGGACCACGTAACTTTGCCATTATCATCATGTCACTTTTCTGCTAATCTGATGATTTTCTGTTAGCACAGTTCCTTTTATTTGTTGTTTTAATGTTTATTGTTTACATTAGAGAGAGAGCACACGCGCATGAGTGGGAGAGGGGCAGAGAGAGAAGGAGACAGACTCAGAAGCAGGCTCCAGGCCCATGCTGTTAGCGCAGAGCCTGGCGACTTTTTTTTCTTTCAGTTATTGAAGTCATTGTTACATGAGTTCACTAAGTCCCAAACTTTGGTTCCAGAAACCGTTTCCCATAGTTGGATTTACTTTGTGCATGTGCAGAAGCTAAATTTCTAATCAATTGTAAGTTTTTACAGAACGTAGTCGGTTATGAACTGCTTTACAGTGATTTATTCTGGGATAAAAACTCATTAGTATACCTGATTTGGGTGCATATAGGAATGGTGTGAAGCTATAAGGACGGTGAGAACCTGTACAAATAACAGCAGGAAAGCTACATATCACAGAATGGACCAACCTTTTTCCAAAAGAAAAAGAAGAAAAAGGGGTGGGGGGGGGGGGCAAGGGCAGCCAACAAAGTGCTTCATGATTATGAAGAAAAATGGCAATGACAGTTTAGATAATGTTCTGACAGGGAAAACAGCAGTAACAGTTTAGGATCACTGCTTGAATATCAGGTACTATTTAGTTATCCAGGCAACAGGTCATGTTAACAAATCACAGAAGAAAAATAAGATTCCTATTTTTCTTTTTTCTCCATCATGGATAATAGTGTTCAAACTAACAACCTTAAAAACAAATATGGTCGGAACTCTTATCAGGTGAAGCTACATAAGAAAGGCATTTAGGGGTGACTAGGTGGCTCAGTCGGTTAAGCATCAGGCTTCAGCTCAGGTCATTCTCCCATGCTTCATGAATTCAAGCTCCGTGTCAGGCTCTGTGCTGACAGCTCAGAGCCTGGAGCCTGCTTCGGATTCTGTGTCTCCCTCTCTCTCTGCCCCTCCCCCATTTGTGCTCTGTCTCTCTCTGTCTCTCAAAAATGAATAAATGTAAAAAAAAAATTTTTTTTAAAGAAAGGCATTTTAATGTCATCAAAATTTTCTGATAATCATGCTTTAAAAATTTTAGCCATATGTTTTCAATCTCTGCTATATAGAAGGAACTTCACATAGCTGAGTAATATACTGGAGATTATCAGCAGAATATTGAAAAAGAATTTGCATTATACTCCCAAAAATATTTTTGGCAGTTTCTGAAAAGTCATGATAAACAAGACCAAGGATGGGAAATGAGAAATGGACAAATGGCTCTTTTTTAGAAAAGGTAAAATTTGGAAGCTATAGGTCTACTTAATCTTGTGGATTTTTAGCTCAATTCTGGAATAAATTATATAATTGTTTGGAAGTAGAGATCTGCAGATACCAACATGAATACATTAAGAAAAAAGTCATAGAGCATAAACTAAACTCTCATTGTGACAGTTTCTAAATTTAGGGAACGCAGTAAATATAGAATACCTTAACTTTTGCGAAGAAAGTGATAAAGACTTATTGTTTTTGTGGGTAGGAGATGGGTATGTAAGTTCCGTGCTTACATATATGAGATGATTCTGCAACTCATATATAGACCATTATTGTCAAAGAATACTGCCTAATGGTTTGAGGAGAATTTCAGGTTGATCCCTAGTGGAAGGCCTCAGAAATCTATCCTGGTCTTAATCTAAACTACATATTTTATCTGTGTGACAAACATATAGAAATAATGATTATTAATTTTTCACATACTAATTAAAACAAAAAACCCACAAAATGTTAGAAGAGAATTAAAAGGGACTAAATTAACAATACAAAATTTATAGGGATAAATGTAAAACCACACATTTAGATTTATAAAAATAAAATTCTGAAATACAAAGTTGAGTCCAGCCAAGATGGAGAAACACTGTCCAGATTTATTCTCTGGAAACAACAAAAACTGTATAAAGTAAATGATAAGCATTTTAAAGCGTTAGACACCAGACGGCACCAGACAAGGATCCATGAAGGCAAGGAAACAAACAAATGAGTCCTGACATTGTCTGTACATTAGTGTCTGGAGAGAGTTTCCAAGATGCAGTATAAGAAGGGGAAAGCCACGTATTCCCTGGCATTCTCCATAAGTTAAAGAAATGGAGTTTGGGGGGGGCCTGGGTGTCTCAGTCGGTTAAGTGTCCATCTTCAGCTCAGGTCATGATCTCACCGTTCATGAGTTCAAGCCCTGTGTGGGGCTCTGTGCCAACAGCTCAGAGCCTGGAGCCTGCTTCAGATTCTGTATCTCCCTCTCTCTCTGCCCCTCCCCAGCTCACATTCTGCCTCTGTCTCTCTGTCTCTGTCTCTCTCTCTCTCTCTCAAAAATAAAATAAAAACATTAAAAAAATTACATGAGGAGATGGAGTTTGGGATGGCCAAGGCAGCTAACGTTCACAGGGCAGAGGAGAGAAGGACAGAAAGAATTCTGGAAATCTACAGAGAGGCCTCTTGAGGCTCTGGCTCAATACCAATGAGTACATGTGTCTTATTTTCCTCCAAGGCCAGCGGAAAATAATAGCTGAAAATATCAGTGAGAATCTCTAGAGCCTATAAAAAGCAAGGGATAGTTCATGCTCACAGAGCATCAGGCAAAGGACATATATTGCCTTAGTACTGGAACAAAACTAGCCCTATACTAAAGACTGCACTGCTCCAGCTTAACAAGGCTTAAGAGCAAGCCTTAAAAGGATCTGATTGTTTCCACATGATTTAACTGCATCCCCAAAGCTTGAGAATATGTATAGAAATTCACAATGTCTTGTATCTAATTAAAAACATTCCCAGTTATTCAAAGAATCAGGAAAATGAGTGGATTAAACAACAAAAATTTGTTTCCCCACAGTTCTGGAGGCTGGAAGTCCAAGATCAAGGCTCTAACAGTGTTGGTTTCCAAGAAGGCCTCCTTTGTTAGCTTGCAGATGGCCACCTTCTCAGTATGTCCTCAGATGGTCTCCTTTGGGATACAGGTTGAGAAAGAGAGAGAGAGAGGCAAGTCTCTTCTTATAAGAACATATCACATTGGGGGTGTCCTAATGTGATGACCATATACATTTTTTATTTTAACGTATGAATTTTAGGGGGAAACAAACATTCAGTCCATATATAATATATACACATTAGCATATATAGTGACTAATATAGTTACAACTATATATAAAACCATATGTATATATATGTGTATATATATATATATATATATATATATATATATATATATAATAGTGCAACCATACATTTATATATATGAAAATACACGTGCGCACACACACACACAGATTCCTTTAATGGTGGGTGAATGGATGAAAGCAAAATAAACATCAATGAGTAATTCCATCAGGAAGTCCCAAATATTTTGAAAATGTTTAGGAGATATTTTGAAAATGGAGTGGTGTTTCATATTTTAGCCTATTGGTGACTCACTCTTTTCTACTAGCTAATTCAGCCTACTGTTCCTTTGAAAAATCCACGTTTCTCCACTATTTCTGAAAGTCCCTTGGGTTTTGCACATGTGTTCATATATAAGAACAGGCAGCTACTGTGTAGTATTTGAATTATCTTCCTTTGGCTGCTTCAATCACTCTTCCCAAGGTCCTATCAGGTCTGCAGGACATCTCTGACATTACTATTATTAAGACCATTCAATCTCAAGTTTTATGTATATGTTGCCAAATTTCTCAACACAGGGCTGTTGTAATGTGAAAGGTAGGCCTAAAAAAGTTTGACCTCCATGAACCTCCTGGAAGAGGTAGTTGCTAGATAGTTAATTTTGCTATGGAACTCCTCCAGCAGGGAGGAAGAAACCAAAGCCACTCTGGTGTCTCAGGGAGTGTCCCATCTTATGTCTCACGGAATAAGCTGGAGTTCAGATATTTGAGTCAATGCAGAGACAGCACACATTAGTGTGCAGAGTGAGCTTGGTGGCAAGTCACTGAACAGTGCCAGCTTACATTTTCTCAGGACCAGCTCTTAAGAATTTAAGTTTCTTGAGAATTGAGGGAGAGTACTGTGAGAAGATGGAAATGAAAAATCTCAGCACTTGTTACCGTAATTGCTAAGATCATGATTGTCCCCTGCTTATAACGTTCATAGCCTTCCTAGTAACTAAAGCAAGGAGTTGTGCTCCTGAGCAAAGTCAAAGGCCCTGCATTATTTGGCCCTTCCTAATTCTCCAAAATCATCTCATCATAATTTCTCCTCTCGCTAAGCTCCAGCTCACCTCAGTTCCTTGAACAAACACTTTCTTCTCGCCCCAGGGCCCTGCCTTTTATTGTTGCTTTTGCCTGGAACACTCATCTGTAGATCGTCAGTGGTGGACTCTTTTCCATCTTTTAGGTCCCTGTTCAAATGTTACTTCTGCAGTGAGGCCTTTCAGTTGTTTGTCATCATATCACTATGCTTATTCCTTTCCCTGTACTTCACCCTATCTGCAGTTACTTATCTTGCATTAATGTTCGTGTTTATAATTTATTACCCTTGTGTTTATTGTCTACTCCTACCAAGTAAGCATTTTGAAACCAAAATCCTTCCTTGCTTACTTGTTCATTATTATGTCAAAAACATTGAATGATATCTAGCATATTGTAGGTAGTTCAAAAAGATTGTTGAATGAATGAACACATGAATCTGTGTTGCTCACTAGGCTACAAGGTCTGTAAGGACTGGATTAAAATATGTTTTGCACATGGTGTACTATATCCCCCTATGCAAAAGATATGCTTAATAATATGTGCTGAATAAAAAGGAAAGAAAAATACTAAGTCAAGGGGAACCCTTAAAAACCTAAGAGCCGGGGCGCCTGGGTGGCTGGTCGGTTGAGCGTCCGACTTCGGCTCAGGTCATGATCTCACGGTCTGTGGGTTCGAGCCCCGCGTCGGGCTCTGTGCTGACAGCTCAGAGCCTGGAGCCTGTTTCAGATTCTGTGTCTCCCTCTCTCTGTGACCCTCCCCCGTTCATGCTCTGTCTCTCTCTGTCTCAAAAATAAATAAACGTTAAAAAAAAATTAAAAAAAAAAAAAAAACCTAAGAGCCTATGCCATTTTGACAAGATCATAGTTAAACGTAGCAGCACCTTCCGTCTGTGGTTACTGTGAGCCACTATCTAGCTCCAAAGGGATCTCACCAGCCTACAGGTGCATATAGCATAACTTGAAGACTACTCAGATCTCAGATATGATTACCCCTAGTTGCATAATGCTGGTTCTCAACCCCTAAGATGTTCCCTTTAGCATTTCTCAGAGTCATAAGTGATGTCTTACTTGTGATCAGAAACAAATCTAGCCTTACTAGATACCACATTTCTCCTCTGACGGCCACCACTTCTTTTCCAGATCCTGTTCCTCCAAGCATCTCCTTCTTCAGCAAACCCTGTTGCTACTCCACTGAGCACAAAGGATGTTACAACATGCTGCAGTTCCTAAAAGTTCGTAGAACTAAAATTTGGTGATCTGTGGCAAATTGGGGTTGTCTGTCTCCAACTTGTAACATTCAATCTGAGGGGTCAAAAACAATGCAGTACATATGTGTGTACACCTTCATGTTTTATGAAGTGTTCAGTAAATGTTCTTTCAGTTTTTACTTACAGTCCTCATTTGGCCTGGGACCCAGACATGAATGTATGGGACTGGGCTGAGAACAGATGTGACATTCACAAAGCTATAATCAAAATCTCTATTTAACTCTGTTGACTAAGGGTTTGATGCTGGGGAGTTCATTAGGTCTCCCTCCTTCCAACCTTAGGATGAATTCTTTTCCAGGTAACTATAGCCCCCTTTTAATTGGACTTCTGCCAGAGATCTCATAATTTACCCCAAATTCCGAGTAGTCCAAGCAGGAGACAAAACTCAAGAATTTTCCATAGGCTTTTCAGGCCCTGGGAAAGTAGGCTGCTCACAAATTTCCCAGACATGCTCAAACAGGTATAAACCTATGGGAGCTGCACCCCAGATTTGCTATCCTGATGCACAAGAAGATCTTTAAATAAACTCAGCAGTGACAAGCTTTCATATCACATAAAGCCACCCACACTCTTGGTAAGAAAGCAGCCAGCAGCAACAGAGGCCACAGTCCGCAGCAAGAGCAATTTAAAGGCCACCAAAGGGAACACAAAGGCCAATCACACCAAAGGATATTCTATCAAGGGCAGGAAGGAATTTGGGCTTTCAAGAATTTTGCTGAAATTCTTCCATGATACTCCTCAAATTGGAAACACAGGTTACTTGTTACTATATACGTATATTGACTGGAAGGATATACACAGCATTAAAACAGTTGCTTTATTTGCATGATGGAATTGTGGTGCTTTTTCAAAATAAAGTTTGGTTTTTGTATTTTGTTACTGTGTTTCCACAATTAAAGGGCCAAAGAATAAGTGAAGATTACTGTCATATGTCTGTAAACCTAGGTATTCTAAGATCATCAACACAACAATAACTTCTTGTTCAAACCAGGAATTAATAATTAATTCTCTCTAATCCCTTGTTCAGTTCATGAATGTGTATGCTAAAAGCCATAACATAGGAATTGCAGAATCGTAGTTCACAAATTCAAAAGTGCAAAACTATCATATTTGTTTATAATCTATAAATCACTTGAAATCCAACTCCATGTCCTATTCTTACAGGCTGGTGGGAAATTCAGCAACAATTGGGCTGTACCTGTGTCTCATGTATGACCAAGATTCTGGGAGGCTCCAGTCATCATCAATCATTTGCTCATAGTGATTACTGGAGAAGTGCTGGGACATTTTCAGGGAATCTGCTGCTTTGGTCCACATTCACGGCCTTGGAATCATGAGCAAGGCTTAAAGGATCTGTGCTGAAGATACAGCATTCTGTGTATCCCCAGACAGACACCAGGTCCTCTAGAAATCTTGCTACCTCTTGCCTCTGAGGCAAGAAAATACTAAGGGACTGGTCACCTATTTGGAATAAATAATTCCAAATAAGTCATCAACATGAATTACTACAGAACATTTATAACAACTAAAACACATATAATTAACTATGTAACACAGAGCTGTGACAATCAACATTATAAGCAGTATTCTGAAATTCTAAAATAACTTATTTTAAATTATTATATCAGGCACAGAGTGGTTAAAGTCTTTTCTTATCTATCTATCCATCTATCTACCCATCCTATTTAAAATTATCTTCTAATTGAATTGCCTGGGAGGAGCCTGAATTAACTTATTACCTGAATACATAAAGTGACCAAGAGCTTTCCTCATTTAATAAAAGAATTTAATACGTTATTTTATTCTAATATTTGGGTGCCTGAAGTTTTCTTACATAATTAAATGCTACTATCTATTAGTGATAGGAGTAATGCCTTAATATTTTCATAACATTCTCTTTTATTTCAAATCTTAAGAAAGGATTTCATGGACTCTGAGCACACAGAATCAGTGAGGCATTTATCTAGGGCGAGGAAAAAGTCACCCACCCATAGCCTCTTGCACAACCATGTGTACGCAGGGTCTGATTAGAGTGCCACTTTGCGCCATGGACACCCGGGATAGTGACAGCAGTACCTGTCAGAGGCTCACTCCCTGATTTATCTGATAGGGCAAGATTGCACAGGGAGTGTCCAACAGCCCAACTAGTCCTGTCAGAGTGGAACCCACAGATGGTTCAAGGGTGAAGAAGAGAGCCACAAGAGTCCCTTTCTGTAAAAACACTCAAGATGAGAAAATTAGGAGACACCTTCCCCATCAACTGTAGATGAGTGCAGGAAGGAGAGACAGAAGAAAAGCAGACATTGGTAAATGGTAATTTTTTTTGACAACATAAGTATCTTATAGAAAATAAGTCATCTGATTTTTTTAAATGAAAGAAGAGGGAAAGAGAAATAGGAATTCAAGGGGAAAATATAACACTCTTAGCGAAATTGATGAGGTTAAAAAAAATTAAGTTTCTTTGGAATAATACTTTAATAAAGTTTGGATATTTAATAATTGGTGATTTAGGGGCACCTGGGTGGCTTAGTTGGTTAAGTGTTCGACTTCAGGTCAGGTCATGATCTCATGGTTTGTGGGTTTGAGCCTGCGTCAGGCTGTGTGCTGACAGCTCAGAGCCTGGAGCCTGCTTCGGATTCTGTGTTTCCCTCACTCTCTGTCCCTCCCCCGCTCACGCTCTGCCTCTCCCTGTCTCTCAAAAATGAATAAACGTTAAAAAAAAATAATTGGTGATTTAGAGTTCTGAATTGTAGTCATTTGGGAAAAAATATATCCTACAATATAATCACATTAAATAAACTCATATCAATATGTAATGATAATAGCTATTATAGAAATCAGTCCCAATTCCTGAAGGAAATATCAAGAGTGAAACAAAAAATGATGTTTTCTGTTTGTAAATAACTTTACAGTTTTCAAAGTGTCTCATTTTGATCCTCATATCAGTTTATGAAAGAGGCATAACATATTTTTCATCATTTTTCAGGTAGGAGATTGAAGATTAGATCAGTTTAGTGACTTACCCTCGGTTATATGACTGGAAAATAGCAAAAGTAGGACTAGGACTCTGGATTCCCGCTTCCAAGTCCATTTTTACTCCTGCCGTAATGACCACTCATAATTCTACAGTTTTTGTTACTGAAAATAGTTACTAATTTTCAAAGTTGAGTAAAGCTTGTCCAGGGATAGATATAATTCATAGTTCTATTCATATTGGATTGATACATTTTGTGGTTGTCCCTTCTCATGTATTATTAAAATAATATGTGAATCAACTTAATAAACAACACCACTCACAATTTTCCTTTGTGTTCTCCAAGAACCTTACTCTTCAATCATAGCTTAGTTGGCAGACGGCTGAGTGTTCCATTTGAAGAACATCCCTTCCTCCTACTCCACCCTTTGACCCAGTTTCTACCAAAGTTGGCACCACGGCCATGATATTGCATATATTTCAGAAATTCTGAATTGGCTTTAAACCTGTCTCAGCAATTGCCAACCAGGCTATTTAACTTAGTCTGGAAAAGGCAAAAGTAGGAAGACACATATGCAAAAACATCATTAGGTTTATTCTCTTCCCCACCAATTTCTTAGATTCACCCCTTCCATCTAGGCCCAGGCGTAAATGTGCAGATGAGTTAGGCTGGACACCCTATTTGGGTCACAAAGACCTTGAGAAGGCCAAACGAATGTTCTCAGCTCTAAAGCTTCCCCGGAAACCATGGACGCTTCACATGATGTGGTTCCATGGAGAATATCATGCTTACTTAGAAATTCTTGGTTACCCTGGGATGATCAGAAAAGGTCCACCCCTAACATTTGCGAGCTCCACAGCAAGAGTACAAATAGAGGTCCACATGACCATATATCTAAATACTTAAATGTTATATATAGGTCAGGCTAACAAGTTATAAGGTGAAATATGTTCTCTCCTCCTACTGAAACAGCAGTACACTCATAATAACAAAAATAAAATACATGTTTAAAGCTATGGTTGGTGTTACTGACAGTTGGCAAAACATAAAAGACATTTGAGTTTAATTATTACACTACCTTTTAGGGATTTTTTTTGTTGATGGGTCATAGATGTTTATATTAATAATAACATAAAGATATATAATTTATAAATCATTTATAAGTTAATTCATTCCATACATTTATTTTTCTTACTTTCATTAGAAAAAGGTAACTCACTATATTACTCTAATTAAGATTTTTACATTATTTGTGTTCTATTGACAGTAAAGAGCGAAAAGATTAAAAATTAGTTGCAACTATATTGAGTACAAAATTTGAATATATTTTCAGCAAAATTAAAATAGATATAAAAATTATGATTATGTTACATATATTTTCCTAAAAAGTCATCTTCTTCTAAAATATTCAAATTATATATATTAAAATTAAGTCAAAATACAAATTATGATCAATGCATATGAAAAATTTTAATCAAGTTTATTAAATTAAGTTGATTTTTTTTTTAACGTTTTATTTATTTTTGAGACAGAGAGAGACAGAGCATGAACGGGGGAGGGGCAGAGAGAGAGGGAGACACAGAATCTGAAGCAGGCTCCAGGCTCTGAGCCATCAGCCCAGAGCCTGACGCGGGGCTCGAACTCACGGACCGCGAGATCGTGACCTGAGCTGAAGTCGGCCGCTTAACCGACTGAGCCACCCAGGCGCCCCTAAGTTGATTTTTTAAATCATCTTTAAACATTAATTAAATCTTATTAAACATTTTTATAAAAATAAAACTATCCATTCATGGACCTTGAGGGCTTTATGCTAAATGAAATAGGTCAGACAGAGGAAAACAAATACTGTATTATCTCACTTATATGTGAAATGTTAAAACAAAACAGAAACCCTAAACCCCAAACTCATAGATACAGAGAACAGACTGATGGTTGCAGGAGGTAGGGGAAGAGGGGTGGAAAAAATAGGTAAATGTGATCAAAAGGTATAAACTTCTACTTAAAAAATAAGTTCTGGGGATGCAATTGTACAGTATAGTGACTACAGTTAATAATACTATATTGAATATTTAAAAGTTGCTAAGAGAGTAGATCTTAAAAGTTCTCTTCATAAAAAAAAAAATGTATAAGTATGTATGATGACAATTGTTAACCCTGAAAGTAATATGTTGTATGTCAGTTATATCTCAATTAAAACAAAAACAAAGCTATTTACGATACTAGCATTGCATATCCATTTAATTGTTAATAAAGAATCAGTATCACATTTTATAAATATTATGTCTAGATTAGCACCATCCAATAGAAATATTGTGCAAGCTATGTGCATAACTTCTACTTTTTTACATTAAAAAATTTAGAATTGAAAAGTAAATATTTAAAGTAATTAAAATTAATTTTAATAATGTATATTATTTAATTGAACATATTAAAATATTATTCCAACATGTAATCAATATAATAACAATTAATGAAGCTTTTTATATTCTTCTTTTCACATTGAATGTTCAAAATTCAATGTCTATGTTACACTTACAGCACTTCTCTGTTGGAGTAGCTACATTTCAGGTGCCCCAACAACCTCATGTGGTTAAGGCTACCATATTGGACAGCCATGTGTGCTGTTACAAATACCATATTAATTGGTGAGGGTCTTCTGACCCATACATTGAAACACAAAGAGAAGCAAGCAAATGGATGTTCCACACTACTGGGAATGATGTTAAGAGAAAGAACTTGACTAGTTAATTAGTCTTTCTCTAATCTAAGCACTTCTACCACTAACAGTCCTCTGAAGCAATGTCCGTTTCTGCTGTTGGCCATGGCACAACCCACGAACTCTCATGGGTGCAGGTGCCTTTTGTTTCCAAGGTCCTAGCATAAGAGGTTTGGGGAAGCATTTCCTTGGGGTGTGAATGGAGTGAGAAACAAGAGTGGATGTTTAGGGTTACAAATAACACTGTGCAAAGCCAAGCACTAGAGGAGTAACAGAGATAGAATGTGTTTATTAATAGCCATTTCTTGGTGTGTTTTGTAAAAATTGGGGTTCAGGAGAGGGGCTGCTCTTGCTCTGGTATGAGGGGGGTATTGGATCAGGGTAGCCCTAGAGCTAGCCGGGCTTCCTGGGGCTACAGCAGAATAGGAAGGGACAGAGACAGGCCAGTCCTCGCAGGACTATGCTAGACAGGGACTGTGAATCCAGGATCACACCAGTTTCTCAGTGTTGAGTTATTGAAGTCTTCAGCATAAAGATATTCACTGGTACATATTTTCCCCTTTGTTGGGCTTTTTGAAGCATTGGTTCCAATATCAAGGTTAAATTTGGAAAAAAAAGAAAGAAAGAAAAGCAAGGAATGAAAGAGGGAGATACCTTCTGACAGATACATAACAAATAATGACTGATCCAACCTCCCTCACCACCCTCCCATCTCTCAAACACACAGATATAGCCCTTATCATATAACACAAACGTGAAATTCCAAGGCAAGAAGTATTGCATTGTATTGTTTTTATGCTTTTATTTTAAAAGTATATATGATAAAATATATGAGAGGACACAGAATCTCCCAGAAATACATGCTGCCAATATATTTTGCTAAAACTGACTCCCAAGAGTTTCATCTGCATTTCATATTATAACTGACACTGACAGCTTCCCTGAAAGCCTTGTAAAGAGGAGCCTGCTTGCCCCTTTAGAGAGATGGTACCATGTAGTGTTGCATACATGATAGTCTTTGCAGTGCCTCACCTCAGAAGATACATGCCATCACTTTGTCCCTTATTGGTCATATTACCTTGACTATGTCATTAAGATACTATCTGCCAATTACCCATTGTAAAACTTCCTTCGCCCCTTTGTAATTAATGTGAGCTGTGTTAAGTGATGTTTCAGGTTATATGACTATCCTGCATCTATTGATAGTTCTAGCCAGAATCAACTATTATTACAGCTGCTGAAAAATCGTGGCTTTTCTACTCTTATTATTCCTTCTATATTTACTGGTGAGCATTTGTGTCAAAAGATACAAAAATGTCCCTCATTTATGTTCATTTTATGGAAGTTGTAGGAATTTTACTATGCTACCTCTGATGTAAGCTCCTTCCACTCATATCTTATCATTATTATAGTAATTCAATTAAAAGACTATGGAATAAGAAGTGCTATTTTGGGAATACCCAAACGGTAAGGATGGTGGTATTAGCTTCTTCTTTTCTTATTACTCACCAGCAGTGTTACAGGATACATGCCATTCTTGCTGCATAATATCAAAGAGAACAGATGCTGTAAATTCATACTCAGGCAGGACATAGAAAGGATCGTTCAGAATGTGTACATGACAAGAAATCATTGCTTGGTTCTAGATGTTCTGCTGTCACAGCGTTTTGGTTTTTTGCCTTCCTCTTCTTTTTGACTTTGTTTATATTCAGCTTTACTCTTTTGCCCCACATTCCTACTCAGAAGAAATGTCTGCTCATTTACATTTGTAATGCTACAAAACTTTGAATAAAATGCTTAAGTATCAATTATAGTGAATAGAGATTTTTATAAATATTCATCACACACTATAATCTACTATTTCCTAGCGAGCAAATTAGTAAAGCTCAGTGCATTGTAAATAACAATCTTCACGGTACTTTGGTTTTATTTATTTTTGCCAAATGATTATTAGGAGAGTGGAGACTGGCACTGGTAATTACAGAAAGAGATAGGATGCCCAGGGTGCACATGTGTAGGTGCCTGACTGTTATTCCCACCCCTATCCTCAATCCTGCCAAGTTACAAGACTGAAAGAGATTATGATACATTGCTTTAGTCTATATTTTCTTTTTTTTAAATGTTCAATTATTTATTTTGAGAGGGGAGGGGCAGAGAGAAGGAGAGAAACAATCCCAAGCAGGTTCCGTGCTGTCAGCGTGGAGCCAAGTGGGGGGGGGGGGGGGAGCTCAGTCTCACAAACCATGAGATCATGACCTGAGCCATAATTAAGAGTTGGATATTTAACCAGCTGAGCCACCCAGCATTCCTAATCTATATTTTCTAGGTAAGTCTATTATAACTACTTGTCCATCCACCCATCCATTTATCCATCCATCCATCCATCCATCCATCCATCCATCCATCCATCCAACATTTGCCATCTATATTGAACATCTAGTCACTGTCAGGCACTGTTCATAGCATCACAAATATAGAGATGAATAGGACATAGTCCCTACTCTTAAATAACTCCTATTACTATATAGGAATCAATCTACCTCTAAGGCCTTCTTTCTTTTCTGTACAGTAATTTCCTTGCAAATGTGAATACCTACTGTGTTTCTCCTCCATGCTGATGCAGATAAAGCCTACTTTTGAGGACTGTTATCCACATCGGCTTCATCTAGGAAGCTAAAAATCACTGCACAACAACTCTAGAGTTGTCCTTTTAAGACAACTTGTTAGGAAAACTGTATATTTCTCTCACCTCCTATGAATTACTGAAAAGAAAACATGATAGAGAAAGAAGGGATGGAAGTATTTGTCATGAAGGGACAGATAAAAATCCTAAAGAAAACTTAAGTTCTCCTTTCCCAATATATCCCTCAATAACTCTATGAGAGAGAAGAGAATATCTAATAAAATATTAGAGAATATAATTCATGCTATTCTTTTTAAGAACAATAAAAATAATTAAAAATTCCAAGTTATCTAGGGTGTGGGGTGCCTGGGTGGCTTAGTTGGTTAAGTAACTGACTCTTGATTTCGGCTCAGGTCATGATCTCATGGTTTGTGAGATTGAACCTCACATTGGGCTCTACATTGAAAGCACGTAGCCTGCTTGGGATTCTCTCTTTCCTTCTTTTTCTGCCTCTCTCTTTCTCTCTCTCTCTCTCTCTCTCAAAATAAATAAATAAAACGTAAAAAAATAAAGGTATTGGGGGGAGGTTTTCTCTTTGTTCTTTTTAATTTTTTTAATGTTTATTTATTTTTGAGAGAGAGAAAGAGACAAAGTGCAAGCAGGGGAAGTGCACAGAGAGGGAGACCCAGAATCTGAAGCAGGCTCCAAGCTCTGAGCTGTCAGCACAGAGAGCCTGACGCGGGGCTCGAACCCATGAACAGTGAGATCATAACCTGAGCCGAAGTCGGATGCTTAACCGACTGAGCCATCCAGGTGCCCTGGGGGGAGGTTTTTTTCAACATGAGAAAATATAATAGAATACCTAGAGGGCTATACTTTTTCCACATGGAAAGAGATAGTTATCAGTGCTTATTTCCTTTTTATACAAAGTAAATTTTTAGAATATTATTTATGGTTACTCAATTCAACTACTAATGAAGAGAGATATATCTCAATATCTTTTTAAAAATCTTTTCAATTTTCCATGAAGAACTTATTCTCTTTTAAGTACATTTATTAGTAACAATTTCAGTAGTAAAATGCTGTGCTTTAAATATACTTTCATATTCATTATCTCATTTCACCCATATAACAATTTCATGAAGTAGATAGAGAATGAATTATCTTCATTTATCAGATACGGAGAACCATAAAGTGACTAGTGACTTGTTCATGCCCACACACCTTAGAGCCAGAGATAAAAATAGATGTAAGCTCTCCATGATTCCTGGTCCAGGATGCTTTCCATTATAACAATTATCTTCCTAGTTGCTCTTAATATCTATGATCTGTTGCAGACAAAATGCCAAAGGAAAATTCTTTCAGTAAAATAAGGAACATACTAGTTAGGATCTAATAAAAGGTGTTTAAAAATGTGTTGCTTTCCTTCAGTCGTATCCTTATTTACCCTAGATCAGAAAAGGATGAATGCATACTACCAGAAATTTACCATGAGACTAATTATTTCATAGTTTTGTTAATTTTGTGGCCAACACTAATTCATGTGTCAATCTTTACTTGGAAACCTTCTGTATCATTCTAGACCAAAATCTTACTAGTAATATAAGAAATGTTGCTGAATCTTTGCCAATTATAATTTGGGAGTTTGCTGATGAGTTAAGTTAGACCATATTACTTACAGATTTGATTTAGTTTATTGGTTTAATGATCTTCTCAGTAGAACATGAAAGCGTAATATTTCTTTCACTTTCCACTTTGACTTTATAACTAGGGAGAATTTTATGATCACTAAGGTCCTATTCACATCCAAACCCATGCAATTTAATTCTATATATGTCTTGGCCAGGACAACACTCTCCAATTTACAGAGAAAGTTTTCTCCAAAGAATGTCCATTAGTTCCCAATATGATACTGACAGATATCATCTATTTTAAAGAAAAAGTACAAGTTATAGAAGGCATCAATATGATGGGGAAATCACTTTTGATTTCTCAAAAAAAAATGATGGAGTAGTGCCTGACATACAGAGCAGTGACTCAATGAATGTTTGCCGAATGAACACATGAACTGGTTAGCATTTATGCATGACATGTATCTTGGCTATTTACCTTTTCTAGAGAGGCACTGGCATTCCCAGTCTAAGTTAGGAGATCCTCGTTTCCATAGCATTCCATCATACTCCGGTCTTAAATTTGTCATCAAGGCTGTTGAGGTTAATACCATTGTTACTAGTATATTTACTGGGTGCCAGAAGCAGAGGCAGTAGATTATTAGCTCATCTACTTATCTCTCTATTACACTGTTAGTTCTTTAAGGATTGTGCCTGGGTCAGAGTCAAAAGAGCAGCAACCAATATTTATTGAGTTCTCATGCTACTTGTATAGGCTGACCTCATTTAAGTTTCATAGCATGCTTATGCTGTAGGTACTACTGTAAAATCTACTTTACCATAAGATAACACTGTAGCTATTTCTTTAAGATATATTCCTAAAACTGAAATTACTGCAAAGGCTCTAACTATTTTTCCATGTTTTAATTATTTACTTAAAAAAATTTTAATGTTTATTTTTGAGAGAGAAAGTGAGAGAGAGACATAGCGCAAGTGGGGGAGGGACAAAGAGAGAGAGACACACACAGAATCTGAAGCAGGCTTCAGGCTCTGAGCTGTCAGCATAGAGCTCGTCGCAGGGCTTGAACCCACAAACTGCCAAATCATGACCTGAGCTGAAGTCAGACACTTAACTGACTGAGCCACCCAGGTGTCCCCCATATTTTAATTATTTATAATTTTAAAAAATCTTTATTTTTTAGAACAGTTTAGATTTAAATAAAAACTGAAAGTAGAGTCCCATATACTCTACACCCAGTTTCCCTTATTATTAACATCTTACATTAATACGATACCTTTGTCTCAATTATTGAACTAATGCTGAGATAGCACTTTACTCAGATTTCTTTTTTTTTATTTAAAAAAAAATTTTTTAACGTTTATTTATTATTGAGAGACAGACCATGAGCAGGGGAGGGGCAGAGAGAGAGGGAGACACAGAATCTGAAGCAGGCTCCAGCCTCAGAGCTTGTCAGCACAGAGCCCGATGCGGGGCTCGAACTCACAAACCAAGAGATCATGACCTGTGCCGAAGTTGGACGCTTAACAGACTGAGCCACCCAGGCGCCCCAGTACTTTACTCAGATTTCTTTAGTTTTTACCTAATGTGCTTTTTCTGTTCCAGGATCCCATCCAGAATAATGCATTATTTTTAGTTTTCATGCCTTCTTAGGCTCCTCTTGGCTATGACAGTTTTTTAAACTTTCTTTGCTTTTGATGACCTTGGCAGTTTTAAAGAGTACTAGTTAGATATTTTATATAATGGCCCTCAATTGGAATTTATTTGATGTTTTCCACATGATTCTACTTGGGTTATGAGTTTGGGGTAGAAAGACCATTTTCATTACACAGGGTAAAGCGCCACTTTCATTACATCAGAGCAAGGTATATACTATCAACATTTCTTATCATTATTGATGTTGACCCTGATCACCTGGCTGAGGGAGTGTTTGTCAGATTTACCCATTGTAAAATTTCTCTTTTTCTTCCCTTTCCATATTGTGCTCTTTGGAGATAAGTCACTATGTGTATCCCTTACTCAAGGAATTATTTGGAATTCGTCTACAAGAGATATTTCTCTCTTCTTCCCCATTTATCTAGTCTAGTGATTTGTTTATATCAGTATGTACTCATAAATATTTATTTTAAACACTACTTTACCTATTTTTTTGCTCAAAGTGTTTCAGCTTTGGGCATTGGGAGCTCTTCCAGTTGTCTCCTGTGTCCTTTTGCCGTACCCACACCAATTATTTTTTCCTCTTTGAACACATCTTTAATTTCTAGTACTAAAAGATGTTCTGAGATCCTCTTATGCATTTCCTGCCCCAGTCTTAGAATCAGTCATTTTTCCAAGGATCCCTGATTACTTTGATTGGAGAATAGTATTAGAAACCAAAATCTGGGTAATAAGTGTGCTTGTCGCTAGTGATGTATCAATGCTTCTAAATCCTCTCAGTTGACAAAGCAAAAATATAGACATGCATATATTAACTTGTGTATATACACATATTGATAAATACATCTATGTTTAACCATTTTCATGTATCTTAAGCTAAACATGAGTTTACACTGGTGTCTCAAACTGTAATCTATTACCACATGGATCATTCTAGCCTCCTCCAGCTTACCTATAAACTTCCACTCCAACAGTGTGAAACCTAGCTCACATCATTTGCCATGTGTTTACTTAATTGTTTAATCCTACTATACACATACAGCAATATCAGAATTGTTGACTTGTACTCCTGTGGAAAACTACTTTACCAACTAGAGTACATTGCCTATGTGCAGTTCCATTTGCCTTTAGTCTTACAGATGCTACTCATTTCCAAATTTATTTACATCAGTAAATTTTACTCTGACCCCATTCTGTGAGGTCATAGCATACATTTTATAAAACAATTGTATTCTTTTGTCACAGTCTATATTCCATCTTGGGATTCCCCAACCTCTAAATGATTAAAAAAATTTTTTTTATATGTTAAGACTCACTCTTTGCTGAGTGAGTTCTATGGATTGTGAGACACACATAGTGTTACTGATCTACCATTACACTACCATATAAAACAGTTTCGTTGCCCTATGAAATGTCCTGTACTACACAGGTTCAACCTCCTCCTATCTCCCTGGGCCCCTGGGAACCACAGGTCTTTTTACTGTCTCTATAGTTTTGCCTTTTCAGAAATTTCAAACAATTGGAATCATATAGTATATAGCCTTTTGACTAGTTTCTTTCAATTAGCAACATTCATTTAGGTTTCAACCATGTCTCTCATGGCTTAATAGCCTATTTCTTTTTGTTGCTGAACAATATTTCACTGTATGAATGTACCACAACTTGTGTATCCATTCATCTATTAAAGAGCAGCTTGGGGGGGTGCCTGGGTGGCTCAGTCAGTTGAATGTCTGACTGTTGATTTTGGCTGGGGTCATGATCCCAGAGTCATGGGATTAAGCCCCACTTCAGACTCTGCACTGAGTGTGGAACCTGCTTGGGATTCTCTCTCTGTCTCTGTATCTCTCTCACTCTGCCCCTTTCCCCCACTAGTGCTCTCTCTCTCTCTCTCTCTTTCTCTCTCTCAAATAAAAAAAATAATAAAAAACAGCCTGGTTGCTTTCAGTTTTTAGTGATTATGAATAAAGCTACTATACACATCAATTGCAACTTTTTATAAGTTTTTAAAAAACTATTTATTTAGAGACAGAGAGAAAGAGAGGGAGGGGGTGGGGCAGAGAGAAAGGGGGACAGAGTTTTTTAAAACTTTCTTTGCTTTTGATGACCTTGGCAGTTTTAAAAAGTACTAGAACCGGTGCAGAACCTGATTTGGGGCTCAAACTCATGAATTGTGAGATCATGACCTGAGCTGAAGTTGGGCACTTAACCGACTGAGCCATGCAGGCATCCCAATGTGAAACATTTTGTTGGACATAAGTTTTCAAATTGTTTGGGCAAATACCCAGGAGCACAATTTGTGGATTATATGATAAGACTATGTTTAGAAACTGCCAAACTGTGTTCCAAAATGGGTGTACCAGTTTTTTTTTCCTTTTGCATTCTTATCAGTGAATGAAAACTCCTATTGCTCTGTAACTTTACCAGCAAATGGATTTGTCAGGCTCTTTTGGAATTTAGCCATTCTAATAGGCATGTAGTATATCATTGTTGTATTTATTTTTTATTTATTTATTATTTTTAAATGCTTATTTATTTTTGAGAGTGAGAACGCCTGAGAACAGGTAGGGCAGAGAGAGAGAGAGAGAGAGAGAGAGAGAGAGAGAGAGGATCCAAAGCAGACTCCGTGCTGACAGCAGAGAGCCTGATGTGGGGCTCCAACTCACAAGTTGTGAAATCATGGCCTGAGCTGAAGTCGGATGCTAAAACAACTGAGCCACCCAGGTGCCCCATCACTGTTGTTTTAATTTACAGTTCTCTAATGGAAAATGACATTGAGCATCTCATGTGTTTATTTGCTGTCTGTATATTTTCTTTGGTGAGGTGTCCAGATCTCTTGCTCGTTTTTAAATTGAGTTATATGTCTTATTACTGTTGAGTTGTAAGAATAGCCTGTATATTTTATTTTTTTCAATGTTTATTTATTTTTGAGAGAGAGACAGAGCACAAGTGAGGGAGGAGCAGAGAGAGAGGGAGCCAAAGCCAGGGTCCAGGCTCTGAGCTGTCAGTACAGAGCCCAATGCGGGGCTCGAACTCTTGAATCCTGAGATCATGACCTGAGCCGAAGTCGGATGCTCAACCAACTGAGCCACCCAGGTGCCCCAAGAATACTCTGTATATTTTCAATACAAAGCTTTGTCAGATAAGTGTTCTGCAAATATTTTCTCCAAGTCTGTGGTTTGTTTCTTCATTCTCTAAACAATCTTTCACATAGCAGAAGTTCTTATTTTAATGGCATCAATTTTTTTTCTTTCACAGATTGTGCTTTTGTGTTGTATCTAAAAAACTAATCACCAAAAGTCACCTAGATTATACTATCTTTTCACCTAGAAGTTTTATTATTTTACATTTACATTTAGGTCTATGATCCAATTTGAGTTCATTTTGATGAAAGATAGATGGTCTCTGTCTAGTTTTTATTGTTGTTATTGTTTTGTTTTGCATATGGATGTACAATTTTTCTAGTACCATTTGTTGAAAATCTAACCCTTTTTCATTGAACTGGCTTTGTTCCTTTGTCAAAGATCAGTTGACTATATATGTGTGAATCTATTTCTGGGCTTTATATTTCTTCCATTGTTCTATGAGTTCATTCTTTCAATACCACACCATCTTGATTACTGAGCTTGATAGGAAGCCTTGAAAGCAGTATAAGTTCTCCAATTGTGTTCTCCAGTATTGTGTTTGCTATTCTTTTGCATTCCATAAAAACTTTAGAATCAGTTTGTTAACAGTTATAAAAGAGTTTGCTGGGATTTTGATTGGTACTGCATTGAATATCTAGGTCAGATTGGGAAGCACTGACATCTTAACAACATTTAGTCTTCCAGTCAGTGAACATGGAATATCATTTCTCTCCATTTACTTGTATATTTTAAAATTTATTTCATTAGGGTTTTGTAGTTTCCATATACAGATCTCGTATATAGATCATATACCTGAGTTAGATTTATACCTAAATATTTATTTTCCTAGATACCATTGTAAGTGATACTATTTTTAGATTTCAAATTCCAATTGTTCATTACTGGTAAAGCAACTGACTTTTGTATACTATTCTTGTATGCTATGAACTTCCTCTATTCACTTAGTAGTTCCAAAAGTTTTTTGTTGTGGTTTATTCTTTGGGGTTTTCCATATAGTCAGTGTTATACCCTGTTTTCCAATCTGTATGCACTTACTTCCTTTTATTTTCTTATCGCACTAGCTAGGGCTTACCGTACAATATTGAATAGGAGTAGTGAGAAGGGATATCCTCATCTTGTTCATTATTTTAAAAAGAAAGTGTCCAATTTTTCATTTTTAAATATGATATTAGCTATATGTTGTAAAGATTCTTTATCAAGTTGAGGAAATCCCTTATATTTCTTGTTTAGTGAGAGTTTTTAATGTGAATAGATGTTGGATTTTGTCAAATGACTTTTATGTATTAGTCGATAAGATCAATAAGAATTTCTCCTGTAGCTTGTTGATATGGTGGATTACATTGATTTTTGAATATTGAACCAGCCTTGCCTAGCTAGAATAAGTCCACTTTAGAGTAAGTCTAATTATTTTTATACACTGTTGGATTTAATTTGGTAATATTTTCTTGAGGATTTTTACATCTATGTTGATGAGAGATTTTGATCTGTAGTTTTCCTTTATCATAATGTCTTGATCTGTTTTTGGTATTGGGATAATGGTGGCCTCATAGAATGAGTTAGAAAGTGTTCCCTCTGGTTCTATTTTCTGGAAGAAATTGTAAATAATTGTTCTTTACAAATACAATTTTTACAAGAAATTGTAAAGAATCATTTTCTCCTTAAATGTGTGTTAGAATTTACTAGCGAAACCATCTGGGACTGGGTTTATGAATTACTAATTACATTTTAAAAATAGATATAGCTCCATTTACATTTTCAGTTTCTTCTTGTATGAATTTTGGTGGATTTTTAAATTTATTTATTTTTATTTCTTATTTTACAGAGATGGGGGTGGGAGACAGAGGGAGAGAGAGAGAGAATCTTATGCAGGGCTCAATCCTATGACCCTGGGATCATGACCTGAGCTGAAATCAAGAGTCAGATGCTCAACTGACTGAGCCAACCAGGTGCCCCTGAATTTTGGTAGTTTGTGTCTTTCAAGAAATTGGTCTGTTTCATCTAAGTTATCAAATTTGTGGACATAGATTTGTTCAGAGTCTTCATTTATTATCCTTTTAGTGTCCATGGAACCAGTAGTAATGACCACTTTTTCATTTCTATCAATAATTTGTGTCTTCTTTCCTTTTTTCCTTAAAGTTGGTTTGGCTACAGGTGTATGAATTTTAGATCTTATTTGGCTTCACTAGGTCACTGGACCTTTATCAATTATATTTTTGTTTTCAAAGTGTAGCTTTTGGTTTTATTGGTTTTTTTCTCTGTTTCCTTATTTTCAATTTCATTAATTTCTCCTCTAATTTTTCTTTTCTTCTGTTTGCTTTAAATTCACATTGATAATCTCCAGCTTCCTAAATTAAAAGCTTAATAATGATTTTAGATTTCTTTCTCTAATATATTCCTTTAATACAATAAAAACTCTCTGAGCACTATTTTTGCCACATTATACAAGTTTTAATGTTTTATTTTTATTTTAACTTAGTTCAGAATATTTAAAAATTTTTCTTGAACCCTCTTCTTTGACCCATGTGTTATTTAGAAATATGCTGTTTAATCTCCAAATATTTGAGGTTTTTCAAGTTATTTTTCTGTTATTGATTTATAGTTTGATTGTGTTATGGTCTGAGGACATATTGTATGACTTCTATGCTTTTTAACTTGTTAAAGTGTGTTTATGGCCTAGAATATAGTCTATCTTGGTGAATGTTCCATATAAGCTTGAGAAGAAGACATATACTGTTGTTAGAGTATTTTATGTCAGATCAGGTGATTGATAGTGTTGTTTAGGCCAACTATAGCCTTACTGATTTTCTGCCTGCTTCACCTATCAATTACTGAAAAGGGGTGTTGAAGTCTCCAACTATAATAATGGAGCTTTCAACTTCTCCTTGCAGTTCTATTAGTTTTTGCCTCATGTATTTTGACATGCTGTTATTCGGTGCATTAAAGATGTGTTATCCTCCTTACATTTTGCTGAATTTGCTTTGATAGATTTTAAAAGGATTTTTATATCTATGTTCATGAGGAATGTTACACTGTATTTTACATTTCTTGACAACTCTTTTTTAGATTTTGGTATAAGAGTTACATTGACATCATAAAATAAGTTGGGAAGAGTTATCTTCTTTGTATTCTAAAAAAATGCGTAAGATTGGCATTATTCTTTCCTTAAATGTTTCATAGAATTTGGCAATTAGGGGCGCCTGGGTGGTGCAGTCGGTTAAGCGTCCGACTTCAGCCAGGTCACGATCTCGCGGTCCGTGAGTTCGAGCCCCGCGTCAGGCTCTGGGCTGATGGCTCGGAGCCTGGAGCCTGTTTCCAATTCTGTGTCTCCCCCTCTCTCTGCCCCTCCCCCGTTCATGCTCTGTCTCTCTCTCTCTGTCCCAAAAATAAATTTAAAAAAAAAAGTTGAAAAAAAAAATTAAAAAAAAAAAAAAGAATTTGGCAATGATGCTATCGGTCTGGAGCTTTTTGTTGGGACATTTTAAAATTACAAACTTAATTTCTTTTATGGTTTATGGCTATTCAGATTTCACATTTCTTCATTTCTTCTTGTTTTAGTTTTGATAAGCTACATTTTCTGAGGAACTAGTCTATTTTATCCAATTTATCAAATCTTCTAGCATAAAATTGCTCATAGTATTACATTATCATTTTTATGCCTGCAAGTTCTGTGATAATATCCTTCTTTCATTCACCTTTTCTTT
Organism: Panthera tigris; assembly: GCF_018350195.1. Lineage (NCBI taxonomy): Eukaryota > Metazoa > Chordata > Mammalia > Carnivora > Felidae > Panthera > Panthera tigris. Next base: position 71,511,471 of record NC_056664.1, on the reverse strand, counting down.
CTTTCTTTCTTTTTTATTATCTCAGTTCAGGGTTTATCAACTTTCTTAACCTTTTCAAAGAGTCTACTGTTGGTTCTGCTGATTTTCTCAACAGGCTATTTTCTGTTTCCTTTTACTTCTGCTCTTATCTTTATTATTTTATTTCTTTTAATTACTTTGATTTTATTTTCTTCCCAGCTCTTTAAGCTAGAAGCTTAGAGCACTGATTGTAAATCTTTCTTCTTGTCTAATAAAAGTGTTTTAAGTTATTTTTTTTTCTTCTCACAGCTGCTCTAGCTACATCCCACACATTTTAGTATGTTATGTTTTAATTATTATTCAGTTTGGAGAATTTTCTAATTTCTATTTTGAATTTTTTTGACCCATGTGTTATTTAAGATCATGTTCTTAATATATAAGTAGTTAGCATTTTTTTAGTACTGTTATTGATTTTTTATTTAATTCCCTTGTGGTCAGAGAACATAGGGTATATTATTTCAATATTTTGAAACGTGTTGAGAATTATTTGATGGCCCAGAAAATTCTAGATCTTTGTGAATGTTCTGTGGGCACTAAAAAAGAATGTGTATTCTTTAGTAGTTGGATTTAGTATCCCATAAGCCTCAACGAGGTCAAATGATTTACATTGTAATATAAATCTATATTTTGTCCATTTATCCTATCAAATATAAGAGATGGTATTAAATTCCCTGACAATGATTTTGAATTTGTCTAGTTTTTTCCTTAGTCTGTAAAAATTACTTTATGTATTTTGAAGTTGTATAAAAGATGATTACCTTTTACTGTTCTTTTTCTCTCTACTAGCTTTGGTCAGCCTACCTCCTGACTCCAAGTAAGTCATAAAAAAAAAAAACCAAAAAACACTTCTATCATGTTTTAGGCACGCCTTAAAAAAAATTTTTTTTAATGTTTATTTATTTTTGAGAGAGAGAGAGAGAGACAGAGCATGAGCGGGGGAGGGGCAAAGAGAGAGGGAGACACAGAGTCCAAAGCAGGCTCCAGGCTCTGAGCTATCAGCACAGAGCCTAACGCGGGGCTCAAACTCACAAACCATGAGATCATGACCTGAGCCAAAGTTGGACACTTAGCCGACTGAGCCACCCAGGCGCCCCATTTTAGGCACTCTTATTTTCAGTTTTTCTGTAATATATATCCATACCTAATAGTCAATGACATAAGTAGTATGATAGAAAAGTACAAGATACCATGAAGGTGTATACAACTTAGCCATGGAAATCAGGAAGAGCTCTCCATGGAGGTGATATATTACTAGTAAGGTGGAAGTTAGCTCTAATAGCAGGTTGTGAAAGGAACATTCGAAGAAACAGAAAACTTGTGTGCATAAGCCTTGAGGCAAGGAGGAGTTTGGATCTTTGAAGAAACTCAAAGAAGTCAAGAATAGCTCCATTGCTTCATTGTAGAGTGAAGGCAGAGGTGGCAGAGGAATAGTGGGCACGGAGGCATATGTAGAGGCTTGAAGCTTCCTGAGAACAGTGGAAGTATTAAGAGGTTTTAAGGCAAGAAGCACCATGATCTGGTGTACAATTTTTAACAAGTACTTAAACTGTTGTGAGAATAAATTGCAGAAAGGAAGAAATGGATGCAGAGAGTTAAGAGGTGATTGAGGTAAGGTGCAGGAGACGAGGGAGGCTTAGGTTAAAGTGTATATAGGAGAGCTGAGGTAAGTGGAAGAAGTCAAAGATAAATTTTGCATCTAGAATGATAGTTGGTCATGGATTGGATGTCGGTGGTAAGAGAGAATGAAGTACCAGTGATGCTTTTTGGCATGTGTGGAAATAGAGAAATATGAACGAACAGATGGGGGTGGGGTGGGGAATAGGTTCTAGTACACTGCAATTCAGATGTCTAAGGTACATCAAAAAGAAAGTATTACACAAGCTGTGAGATATATAAGCCTGAAGAAGGATCTAAGCTGAAGATATACATTTTGGGAGTTATAAACAGATGGCAACTAATGCCAAAAGAATGGATCAAATAATTTAGACAGGAAGTATAATTACAAGAAAAAGAGAAGACTATAAAACAACCAGAAAGAACTCTTAACATTCAAAGGTCAGAAAGAAGGAGCTGATGAGAAAAAAGGAGAAAAGGGGGCCAGGTATACAAAGTGATCTTATAAAAGTCAATACTTTCCTTCTGGTGATGTCCTTTTGTTTTGTCTATGGATTCTTCAGAGTCAAGGCTCTTTCTCCAAGGTCTGAAGGAGGTTACTCATTTTTGTGTAATCATTCATTTTGTGTGCATGTCCCTCTGCACAGCTGCTGGGCCCAAAACATTGCAGCTAATTACTAGAAAATGTCTTTAAATTCATACACAGTCATTTTCCTTAAGGCATTCACAGAATATCAGAATGGCTCATGAAAGATGGCTTCTGGAATTAGCTAAACATTGGCCTGGAACCAAGGGTCAGATTTTTATACTAAGTCCTTGAAATACAGTTTCTTTCCTTTATAATGATTAATTAATTTCCTCTTAGGAACCCCCTGGTCTTTTCTTACAATGAAACCAGACTGACTGTTAGTAATGGCAAGACAAAAGCATGGTGAAGAGGAACTATCCTTAACACTTTCCATTTACTATCAGATTTCTTGGTCAAGGTTTGTATCACTGGTGAAGATGGAGGTGTTCTAGGATATAGTAAATGAAGGAACTGGGAACCCAGACAATATTCAAGTGAGAGTGACAGAACTTTTCTCAGTGTAATCAAGCCTGGAAGAGCTGGCATGGTTTGGCAGATTTATCACTACATCCTTGAGTGCTGACTTGAAGTGTGGCTACATGGCTTTAACGGATGGCTATGTGAAGGAAGATTGAATCAGTGGCATTAACCATAAAAAGGAAAGACTGGTTGTACATACTAGATGACCCAAAAATGATGATTATCCAGTGCAAGCTATTTATAGTTGAGATTCTTGGGAAGGGAGCAGCATATGCTCCTAAAAGTGTGAATCAGAACTTCCAGGGGTTATACAGTTTGAAAATGATCACAAGACATTCTGTCACATAATTCTTTGTTTTAAGTTTATTTATTTAAGTAATTTCTACACCTGGCATAGGGCTTGAACCCATGACCTCAAGATTAAGAGTCACATACTCTGGCAACTGAGCCAGACAGGCACCCCTCTGATACATAATTCTGGGGGAAGTGGTGGTAGGTACACCTAACTTATTTCCAGTCTCCAATATGCCCAGTTAAAAATTATTACAACAAATCCAGTAAAAGACAAATAAACTGGGAAAATATACTGGCAACATGTATAGCAGATAAACTTATTAATTTTGTTACATAAAATCTTATATATATCCATAAAAAAATAGACACAACTAATAGACAAAAAATAGCCAGAGAATGCAAATAGATGGTTCTCAAAATAAGCTAAAATGACAATTAACATGATAAAACATTAAGCAACAATGAAATAATATTTGCCTATCAGATTGGTAATGATTACAAGGCATAAATTCAGTGAGGAGCATAAATTCAGGCTTGATGGTTTCCACAGTTTTTTCTATAACCATGATGGCATCCTTCCTTACTTTCATCGTGCATTAACAACCCTTTCCACAGAGTACCATGTGTAACGAGCCTTAAAGGTCCTTATGACCCCCTAATCTAGAGGCTGAATTAGAGACATTGTGTTTGGGGGCAAGTAGACCATTTTAACACTTTTGGTGTTGAAATCACTGGGTTCTGGGTGGCCAGAGGCATTGTCCAATATCAAAAGAACTTTAAAAGGCAATCCCCAAAGGCAAGATCCTTCCTGACTTCAGGGACAAACTATTGAGGGGACCAATCCAGAAAAAGTGTTCTTGTTGTCCAGGCCGTCTTGTTGTACAAACAAAAACCTGGCAGCTGGTGTTTATCTTTTCCCTTCAAGGCTAAGGGATTAGCAGCTTTATAGATAAGAGCAGTCCTGATCATAAACCTGACCGTATTTGCATAAAACAGTACAGGTGACTTTCCCTTCTTGCCTTCAACCTGGTGCTCACTTCTCTTTCTTTCTAATAAATGTCTTTTGTGGCATTTTATTCCAGAATAGGGCACTTCTATCTGCATTAAAAACCGGTTTAGGCAGATATCCTTTCTCCTCAATGATTTCTTAATGGTGTCTGGGAACTCATATGCTGCCTCTTGATTGGCAGAAGTTGCTTCTCCTGTTAACTTGACATTAGTAGCCAAACTTCTTTTTTAAAATTATCAAACCATCCTTCACTGGCATTAAATTCTCTAGCATCACACGCTTCACCTTCCTTTTGCTTTAAGTTGTCATATAATAACTTCACTTTTTTTTCAAATATTAGAGTCTATAATTATGCCTTTTTTATAGCAATCCAGAACCCACATAAAAGCTGCATTTTCAGTATGAGATAAAAAGGCAGTTTGCAAAAAGTTCAAGGTTTCTGCACCTGCTGGCAGAACTGTAGCAACAGCTTCATGTCTTGTCCTTTTATTTATTTATTTTTATTTTTTTTTTTTGACAACGGTCCTTACACTAGATTCATTTGTCTTGAAACAGCAGGCATCTGCAGCTGCAGATCTCAATCTATGGTACATATTAAGCAATTCACCTTTTTCTTGTAATGTCGTGACTTTTCTCTGCTTCTTGGGAGCACTCCCAGCATCACTAGTGACACTTTGTATAGGTCCCATTCAAGGCTTGCACTAAACATGATGAAAAATATGTGAGATCCAGGAGAGATCACTTATTACTGTGGTTCCCAGTTTACTGGAGAGACATATCATTCATACAGAGAGGATCAGTATCATACAGTGTGTATTTAAAAAATTTTATTTGAGAGAGAGAGAGAGAGAAGCAGAGGGGGAGAGGGAGAGAATCTTAAGCAGGCTCCATGCTTAGTCCTGATGCAGAGCTCTATCCCACAACCTGAGCTGGGATCATGACCTGAGCTGAAATCAAGGGTTGGATGCTCAACTGACTGAGCCACACAGGTGCCCCTCACACAGTGTTTTAAGTGGATACTGGCAACACTTGAGCTCACCACAATAACAGGAAGGGGCTATGAAATTATCACAATAGTACAGTATGTACTACAGTTAATTTCATGCAGTTATGACTTAGTATTGTATCTTTACACTTGTTTACATTTCTCTCAACTGTGAATCATGCCTTGTATGGTCTATAAATGTTTGTGTGGGTAAGTTTTGATAAGTTTAACTTTTTATAATAGATTTGCTATATTTTATGATAGCAAATGATAAAATAGATTAGTATCTACATATATTGTACACATTCATGACACACCTAATTTTATTTTTTTGATATTTCTAGATTATGTGGTTCATCTGTGAGTTTTTCATATTGTTGCAAATCTCCAAAAGTTTTTCCTAGATTCTTATGAGAAAAAATCCATGTATAAGTAGACCCACATAGTTCAAACCTGTGTTGTTCAAGGGTCAACTTTATTACCAACGAGTTTCTCCATTTTCTGTAAGTATTATCTACAATTTACTTATGTAACATTTAAGGCCTTTCTACGATTCTTCATCAAACTACATGCTTTCACTCCTGATTCGACAGATTCCTAGGTTCACTTTTTTTTTTGAAAGCACACGTTGCTAATGATATTGACAATGTGGAAAGGCAGAAACACTAGGGAAAAAATGGACAGCTTGATTTATGTTGTTAACTCTGCATGGGCTGTAAGAAATGTTAAAATATTTTACTATTTTATATAAAATCAATTTTTATGATAATCATATCCCCTCTCAATTTTTTGTAGATAACTACATCTTATTTGTATTCAATCCACAACAAATAACTCTAGGCCTCAAAATTTTGCAGATACTGTGGATGCATATATTTGATTTTGTTCTGTCACGATGCCACCAAGATCTTGGTTAGATGGTTGTCACTCTAGGTGAATGAACATGCAGGTCTCCTTCCCTTTGCAAATTGAGTATGTACTGGACTATTAGTCTCTACACTGGGTAATGGAGCTCCAGAGTGGGTAAGTTCTAGGGTACTTTTCTTGCTGTATGATTAGACAGCTCATAAATGCAAATAAACATACTACTCTTCTCGGTACTGTGAAGGAAGTGTAAGTGCCACTCCTGACTTTTTGTCATCACTTGTCTAGGATTTTCTTGTATGTGACAGGCGCCCCCTAGTGAATAGAGGGGCTTAAATTGGCCTCTACTACAGAGAGGCTAGAAAAATACTTGAAGCTGTTATAACAAGTTCACACTGCATTAAACAACTAAGATGCTGAATGAAGTTTTGTGTGTGTGAATGTGGGTGAGGATGGGGATCTGTTCTCCATAAAAAGTATCCAGGATTTCACTATATAGAAGTAGTAATCAATTTTCTAGGTGAAGGTCAAACTAATCTGAACTTCACTAGATCATCAAAGTACATAGAGTAGATCACTGATCCTTATCTACTCTTCAGGTATTACAGCTTGACTGTGTGTATATAGATATCTACTAAATTCTGTATGATACACATAACTTTGGGGTTGAGACTTGAGAAACCATAATTTCAATCCAAAAACTTTAATCTGGTAAATATATTTGATAAATTACATTTTATTTGGTTAATTTCAAGAATACACCATTAAGACTGTGGTTGCTTGATATAATAAATCAATTAGATTTAATTACCTCTTCTCTCCCTAAATCTCCTGCCACTTATAATAGTCTTTATGTTCTGAAATAAGTATGCTATAATGTTGACATCATCATAAACATTCATTAGTTATTATTTATAGCACTGGGTTAGGTCCTCAATGAGGAACTAAAAATAATTCTTATCCTCTAGGATGTTGCCAAGATAAAATAAAATCAAAGAATATATAACCAAATCAACTGGAAAACAAATAAATTATCCAAATATGCTAAAAAACAGCATTCCTTTTATTTTAACAGTGCCAAAGAGCAGAAGCAATCACACACTTGACTCAGTGGTTTAAATGGAGCATCCTAAACCAACAACTGGAGAAAAGGTTAAACAAAGAGTAGGTGACATGTTTAAGTAACAAGTAGGTGAGAAGTTTATTCTCAAAGGTCTTGCTGACGTCAGAAACTATCAAATTAAGAACTGTATGTAGATTATACTTGCTACTTTTCAGGGGTATATTATACCGTTGGCTCCCACCTTACCATCTAAACAACTTTTAAAATAAAAAATTAATATTTTCCTCTTTCCCCTAGATTGTCCTTTGTCTCCTGAGCAATTATCCTTTTACATTCACCTCAACTTCTTCAGGTCCAAGAGGACTTCTCTAACAGTAAGGGCTCTCTCCGTCCTCCCTCTTGTCTGAAGCCATAATGACCTTATTTAACACAATTATATTGCTTTGATTATTCCAGGTATAATAAAAGAGTCTACAAAACACATGCAAGCATTCATTCAAATTATTTGTAAATTGGTTAGTGAGTAGACCCCAAAGTCCAATCTCCATCAGTCTAGCTTGGAAGACAAATATCACTTCACTAACTTAGAGGGATAACTTGTGCATTTCTCTTGTCAGGACAGGCATGTGCTAGTAGGGGTGAAAAAACCGAACCTAAAGGAAATAGAAGTGAATGACAGGTAAGGACCAAAGCACCTCGCCTACCTCATCCTTGCTCACAAAACGCCCATTCTTCCCTGTCTTGTTTCCTAAGATGTATCGGGGAGGAAGCGAGGTCACCCGTGGGAAGGCGGCGTACCCTCCTCCTGACGACCGAGACCGAGAAGGAGCCTTAAGGAGACTCGCGGGGTGGGCGGTGGGAAGACAGACAGCTCGAAAGGGCCCAGGTGTCTTGCTCCCGCACGGCGAGAGGTGCGGGGCGGCGCGCGCCTGCGCGGACCTGGCTCTCGCCACCCCACGACCGCAGCATCCCTGCGCAAGAGTCCCAGCAGCGCGGGCGGGAGGAGGGGCGGCGGCCCCTCCGCCCCGCGCGTGGCCACGTGACTCGGGCCGAGGGGATTGGAGCGGCGGCGGCGCGAGGCGGCAGACTGGTGCTGCGCCTGGAGCTCACGGCGGGATCTCCTCCTCCTCTTTCTCCTGGGAACCTGGACGGTACCTTCTCCTCCGCCCGGCTAGTCGGCGCAGCCGCCGCAACCCTACCTCCGCGGCGCCCCGAGGAGGAGGAGAAGACGCAGCTGGGCCGCCGCCGTTAGAGGGGTCCCCGGCTGCCTCTCACTCCGTCGGCCGTCGCCTCCGGGGTCAACCCGCCCGCGGTGTCTCCGCTTTCTCCTCCCGCTGCCGCCGGCGCCCGCTTACAGCCGCGATGGGGCTCTTGGACTCGGAGCCGGGCAGTGTCCTCAACGTGGTGTCCACGGCGTTGAACGACACCGTGGAGTTCTACCGCTGGACCTGGTCCATCACAGGTAAAGCGGCTGGCTGCCCCGTCTTCGTCCGGCCCTGCAGTCCCTCGCTCCCTGCGGCTTTTGGGATGCTGCGGATCAGAGGAGATGCGGGGCGCGGGGACCGCGGTCTGGCACTGGTTAATCTGATCCGAACGTTAAGGCCTCCCCCTCCCCCCGCGACGCTCGCAGGGTTTTCGTCTGAGCTTCCATCTCTCGTCAGCTTCTCGGATGCTGGGGCTGACATATCAGATGGAGCCTGGGCTGCTAAGAGCTCGTCGCAGGAACCACTCCACCCTGTACTCCCACATCTCCCAGTCTCGTCTGACAGTTTTAACTTATGCACAGGATTGGTTTTAACATTTACTAATAATAGTCCTTTTGTAGAGATGGCTGGGGAAAGGAGGAGGGCTTCAGTGGTAGCTGTCTTTTTTTTGCGTCTCTTCGGCCTCCTGGTTGCATTGACACAATCTGCTAAACCTTCTAGTGTTTAGTCTAACTCATCCATCTATACCATAATTTGGAACAAAAAGTAAAAAGCCATTGTTTGTCCTCTTGAACCTTGCAGGATGTTAGTTTCTGAGGCTTTTTCAGCAGCAAATATGTTTGAAGTGATTGTCTATAATGGCTTTGCGCAGTGCAGTGCAGTTAGGGGGTGGGGGAGGCTAAAATACCCGGAAAGAAATAAGTCTTTAGGAAGGGGGTCTCTCTACAGCAGCACCTAGAGGTCGTCCCAGCAGCCTGCATGTATACAATTTTCTTAAATTAGCAAACTTTTTCCCCTTAGCGGTTGTAGTTTGACAGGGATCGTCTATTGGTGGATTTATGCAGCTCTTCTAGTGGGAGCAGTTGGGCTATTATGTTATTTTTACATTTTGCCATTGATTTTCTTAATTTGCTTCAGTTGCTTTTGGTTTTAAAGCATTTAAAAGTTTTTGAAATTACAAAAAAATTAGCCTAACAGGATTTTAGAAATGATCTTATGATTTATAATTTTCTAGTCCTTTTGCAGTGTGGCACTGCATCTCCAGCAGTGGAGGAGAGTAACCTTACACATTATGACTCTGCCTCCTTTCCCTAGAAATGAAAATATATTCCTGTAGTTTTGTATTTGTTGTCAGAGTAAATGGAACCGTGGTTACAGCGTGATTACAGTACAATATGTGGGATACATTTTGTAGAGAAAAATGTGTGCTGGAATTATTTCTGTGTGAGACAAAATGATTCTTCAACATTGATGTGGCTTTAACTTCTTCAGCTAGGAATCTCATGTTTGGCACTGGTAAATAAGCTGTTTTAATTAGCCCTTGCAGTTGGAAATGGTTAAAAGGCAGTTTTTAATGGAGTCTTTCTTTAAATCTTCTATGTGCTGTTACACTGAGGTTACCCTGTACCTACGAGAGCTGGGAAAGATGTACCCATCCCTTCATCTCTGATTTTGGTTATTTAAGCATTGCATCAGGGTTTCCCATTACACAATTGTGCAGAGCTGAACATCAGCTTTGGCAGATAATTGTACTTTGCATACTTTAGAGTACAGACATCGTCAAGGTCCTCCAATCTCAATTCAGCCAGAGCCACACCCAGAGGTTCTCATTCCTGTCTATTATTCCCCTCCTATCTCAGAGCTTTCTTACTTCTCGAGTCTCAGAAACAAAAACTGAGTGCAAAGGTAGAATACACCTTTCTGTGTTGGTTCATTCCTTCCTAATGATGCTGCTGTAAAAAATATGAAAAAGATAGGAAATTTTGTGCAGTTGCTTCATGTGAAAACTTGCTACTAGCCTGTGAAGGGCATATAAGATAATATTGTAGACCAAGTCTGAGAAGTGAGAGTAGCCACTGGAACACAAGTGACCTCTCACTAGCAAGTTAGAGGGAAGGTATTCACCCATGCCCTGGCTATCCACTTACGAAACCTGAGACTGCTTCCTTGCTTTCTGTAATGAGCTACCTGCTGTAGGTAGATGGTATTTCTTAAACCAACTTAGAGGCTTAGTGGGATATAGTTTGTTCTGCCTTTCTGCTGTGAGGAGAAATATTTTTTTAGATGCAGGCAGGACAGACCTGAACCCCATGGTGTCCCATTTCCTTTCACCCCCTATCCTATGCTCTCCGTGCTACCTTTCTTTCACAACTTCACACTGCTCTCCACAAGGATTTCCTCTTGCTATAATTTCATGAAAATCTGAGTGAAGGAGTTTCAAAGTAGAAGAGTAGCTTATTAGATGAAGCTGAATAAAAGTTGATGAGTCAGATGTTTGGAAAGAGGGAGAAATAAAAATGGGTGGAGAGAAAAGATGATCTTGAGAAATAGAGGTGAGTGATGAAAGGACACAGATTATTCAGAGAGCAAGATACGAACTAGGCTCTGTGCCCTTGAGTGCTTTCATTCCCAGACTGTAGTTACATGCTTCTATCTCCGTTTTATTAGTCCATTAAATAGTTCTCTCCACTGAAGTTTCTACCTAAGTGTAAATGAGTGTATCTGCTTTGGACTGTCATAACAAGAATAGTTACAGATTTGTAGAGTATATTTGGTGATGCAAGAGATCTTTTGCCCTAGGGCAAACGGTTTCTGGAAAAATATCATTTTGTGCTATTATATCAAATGGTACTATTTAATAAAACATACGGTGATGCTCAAAGCAATGTATAAAAACTGGGCTTTTCAAAGGCACATGTCTAGCAAATACAGAATATGACCCATAGAGTATTAACACAGATAATGTTACTTTTACTATAATTGTTAGCACTGAAGATTTTTTTTAATGTTTGTTTATTTTTGAGAGAGACAGAGACAGAATGTGAGTGGGTTAGGGACAGAGAGGGAGCCCGATGCGGGGCTCAAACTCATGAGCTGTGAGATCATGACCTAAGCTGAAGTCTGATGCTCAACCAACTGAGCCACCCAGGAGCCCCAGCTGTTAACACTTTATACATTAGTATTGAAACTTTGAAAAAGCTGTACTTTAGGAAAAACAACAAAAATAATTCTCTACTTCCCTATATTATATTTTTAGAGATTTTGAACAATGAGTTAATCTCGGTGCATATTACACAGGAAAGTATAGACTGCTTAGAACTTTATACTAGTTGGTGGCAGGGGAGTAGGTATTCTGATGTTATTGAACTGTTTTTCCTAATGTTCTTTTACTTTATGAGTACATTAAAATTATTAGGACTGGGATACTAGGCTCAAAGTATATAAAATCAAAGTTGTATGTAAAATTTTAAACCTGGTGAATCTTAGTATTCTCCAACTTATAAATACCCAAATTATCTACAATATCTATTGTATTTGTTTATTAAAATAAATGCTTATTAGTAGCCTTTTGTGTAACTGAATTTAGCATAGAAATATCCTACAGAGTTAATAGCCAGCATGCCTGCAGTAAGGCCAGCTGTCTCCTGAACTGCCATATTTCTTTTTGGCAGCATGTTTTTAAACAGCCATTGTTCATGGAGTACGTATTGGTAGTGGTGGGGAGGGGGGCGGGGAGTGGAGGTGGTTGGCATTGCTCTCTGTTTACAGATAATAGTAGTCCATATTTTGATGCAAAATTTGTGTTTACTTGGGAGTTAAACTTAGAGCATAAAGGGCCTGCTTATTTTTGGAGGGGCAGAAGGGAGAGGAGGATGAGTGGTACAGGAGGAAGGAGGACTCTTGTAGGATGATGATGAAATTTGGAAGCAAGGCTTGTATAATGATTTATTCTTTTCTCCTTACCATGTGTAGGCATAGTTCTGGGCTCTGGAGAAAGAATGAGGACACTTGGTCACTGCACCCATGCAGCTTATGAAGTCATGGCTATTCCACCTTGGGAATCCAAAGGGTCCTTTGAAGGCATGATCTGTGATTCTGTGATCTGTCAGAATTAGGCCTAGCTGGTGCCTAGGAAAGTCAGAAAAGTCCTTCTTTACTATTCTTATCTTTACTTCTTTTACCTGCAGTACGGTCTTGAGTTGTAAGAAGAATATACAAGCCCTATTTTTAGAATATTTCAGCTGTCACCATGTGGAGTTGATGTGAATATTGTCAGAGAGTATTTGTATAGGTAGACTAAGGAGAAGGGCTTCAAAGACTAAAAATTCATGGAACTGAGAATGTGTTTTAGGGTCAGCGAGTCATCCTGATTTGCTAAAACTGGGGGTGTGTGAGAGGGGACATTTAACTCAGCTCATATAAGCTGGGGTAAAAGGTCTGTCCCTGGGAGTGCTAGGCCCACATGCTAGCATGTGTTTTAAACATGTTACAATATATTTATATTAGTTTTATTATTTGTCACAGTTAATGTATAGTCTTTAATCTTTGTTATTGTCTAAAGTATGTTTTGTTTGTTTGTTTGGCCTAGCCTGGAAGCCTAGTTACCATTTTTGATGTTTCTTTGGGAAAGGCATTCTAAATTCCAGGCAGCTAATTAAAGATAAATATGTGGGACATCATCAGCTCCTAACATGAGATCTCCCTTAGCTAGTGTTTTCAGTGAGGTCCTAGAGCTATCCTTCTCTCTCATAACCTCCCTGAAGCTTCTAAAAGGTCCACACCATTTTAGGATTTTTTGTTTTTGTTCTTGTTTTGGTGGTAGATTCTTAGACTTTAATGTCTGCTACTCTTGTCCATTCCGCAACAGCCTCATAGCAGAACATCCAATCACAGATGAAATTACAGGAGGGTAAAACAATGCAAATTCTAAAACTGGTGTCGGGACAGTTTTATACAGTTAGATTTTTTGGCTTAGGAAGATGAGGTTTTACGAATTACATAGGTAATTATGTCAGACAGTGCTTTTGTGAGCCACAAAAAAGTTGGTTATCCTTTTAAAATTGAATTTGTTAGATTTTTTTTTTCTCAAGTCGTATGATAATGTCATTAGTGAGTGATTTAATATTACTAACCTAAGTATTATTTTGGATTTATTGAGTCATTTATTATTTCAAATTAGACATACAAGCACATAGAGAAGGATTCTATAACAGAGCAGACTCTTTTCTCACTTTAGATGGCTCTTTTTTCCTTTTCATGATTTGGACATTTTTCCTTTTAAAAATTAAGGCACTAGGGCACCTGGGTGGCTCAGTCAGTTAAGCTTTCGACTTCAACTCAGGTCACGATCTCACGGTCTGTGAGTTCGAGCCTGCGTCGGGCTCTGGGCTAATGGCTCAGAGCCTGGAGCCTGCTTCCGATTCTGTGCCTCCCTCTCTCTCTACCCCTCCCCCGTTCATGCTCTGTCTCTCTCTGTCTCAAAAACAAATAAATGTTAAAAAAAATTTTTTTTAAATAAAAAAATAAAAAAATAAAAAAAAACAAGGCACTATTGTTTTATTTTCCCTTAGAATGAGAATGAATTCTAATATATTTTTAAAACTCACCAGAGTTTTGACTTTTAGAAAAGAGAAGGGAGGAAATACAATGGACTTTCGAAACCAGATTTCCAAGTTTCCTTTTCAGTCTCGTCAGCCTGTAGTATTTCCTCACCCATAGACCTGTAGCTCTAGCCAACTTGGATAACTCCCTCTTGAGTAAATCATGCCCATGTCTGTCTTTGTTTCTCAATACACTGTTCCCTTTGCCTTTGCTGCCCTTTCTCCTCTCTACCTCTCCAGGAGCACTGCAGTAGAACCCAACTCAATTGCCCTCTTTCACAAAGCCTTTCTTGGCCTTGGTAACCTTGGAGCAGTTCATTCCTTCATCTGATCCCATTCCTGTTAGCAATTGCTCATGCATTTCCTTGTGCCATTCCTTCTGTAACTCTATTTTCTTGAACCGTCTTAACCTTCATTATTATTTACCCTTTCACCTCTTTGTATTTTTCTCCCCAACACTAGGGAGTATCCTTGTATTTGTTGATTTGATACGTGTCAAGAGATGACCCCCTTAATCTAGCGTATTTTCAAATAGTGATATATTCTGTTGCTAAATACTAATAATGTTTGGTGCCACAGTAAATTATATAAAGTTTTTTTAATGACCTTTATCATAAATTAGCCATATTCAATTGATGTTGACTAAATTTAGTGAAGGAATCAAACCATTAAATCATTTATTAGCACAAAACCGTTACTTTTGAGAGATCTGAAATCAGATGTAATTCTTTCTTCCTATCTATGTGGAAGTATCATGATGAATGTGGAAGTGAGGAGGGCAGCGTGGACTGGACTGGGATTTAGATGACCAATGCTTTAGTCTTACTAATTAGTTGGGAGACTTTGGACAGGTCCCTCTTTCCAATCTCAACTTTTTTCATCGGTAAATTGAGAGAGTTGAATCAGGTCATCTCTACGGTCTCACCCAGCTCTTAAATTCTGGATATATATGCAATTAAAAAAAAATTCTTTAAATAGGTCAAGCAATTTCCTATAAACATACATTGATCGGTAATTTAAAAACCTCACTCTATGCAATAATTTTAATCTTTTCCAACAAACCTGTTATTAGTGTTGCTAAGATAGTAAAAATAACAATAGATTCATATTTAATCTTTTTTACTTTCTTATCTGCTCCATAAGAAGTAGGTAAAGGAATAGAAAAACAAAGGGATACAGATATTTAAGTACCTGCTTTGACATAGCACTGTTTGTTGCCATTTTACTGTACCTATTTAATCATCTAGATATTTCTTGAATAATCAAGAGTTGCCTATATTGTCAAAGCTAATAGTAATAACATTAAATAATTAGTTTATTGTACATTATATACAATATATACAATTATGTGTTACATTTATTATGTAATATATGACTTCTGAGGATGGCTTGTTATGTGGTTTGGGGCAAGTTCATGATTCTTTGTGTTTCATATTTCTACCTGTACCATGAGATGGTTGAAACAGTATCATCTCTTAAGGCCACTTTATTGAATTCTCATAATAACTCCTAAAGTGATGGCTTAAATAGTCTAAACTTAATCTTACTTTACATTCTTTCCTACAGAAAATGCAAAATTTTATCATATGTCGTTACAAAAGATTTTCAGTTATAGGCACTTTATGAGCATTTCTAAAATTTGAAAGTATGGCTTAAAATTTTTGTAAAATTGCTACAAATATGTAGGTCTTAGTATATGGGGTAAACAAAAAAATTAAATAATTTTGTTGTAAATATGTCCTTAACCAAATGTGAATTTTAAAAACTCTTAATTTTGTTATTTCTTCCCATAGAATATTGTCATTTTTAAATACCTGTCAATATATTTTGATTACATTTAAATTAGACTACAAATCTTGGAATTTGAAAGGCAAATGCATTAATCCACTGAAGGAATCAGTTACTCACTGTTAGGTGTAATCACAGATAGGCATTGTGATTTTGAACTGGAGCATTCAAAGGAATAAGCTTTCTTTTCATTTTTATTTATTAAACAAAGACTAAGGCACAGATATGTATTGTTAAACAAGTTTGTATAGTTTTGCACACCTATGTTCATGGCAGCATTATTCACAATAGCCAAGAGGTGGAAGATGTCCATTGGTGAATGAATGGATAAACAAAATGTAGTGTGTACATACAAGGGAATGTTATTTAGCCTTAAAAGAGAAGGAAATCCGATGTATGCTATAAAAGGGTGAGCCCTGAAGACATGATGCTAAGTGAAAAAAGCCAGTCACAAAAACAAATATTGATGATTCCACTTATATAAGCTCTCTGAAGTGGTCTAATTCATAGAAACAGAAAGTACAGTGTTGATTGCCATGGCCTAAGAGGAGGGAAAGATGGGGAGTTGTTTAATAGGTAGAGAGTTTCAGTTTTGCAAGATGAGAAAGTTCTGGAGATTGGTTGTACAACACTGTGAATATACTTAATATCATTAAACTGTACACTTAAAAACGATTAAGTCAATTTTTTTATGTGTTTTCACCACAATTAAAAAAATTCATATATTATAAAATTAATATAGCACCTGTAGAAATGATCTTTCTTCAGTGTTCAGTGGTACAACAGTTGATTCTGTGAAAATGTATAAAGGAAAACCTCATTAAAAATGGAATTGGGAAGTCGTGAAGGGAGAACTCTCAGGCATGTACCATTTGTCACAGCCTACTTTATATACTCCCACAGACAAGAAGAGGCTTACTTTAATACCCTAGCAGGAGGAAGATTTTCTCCTTGGCCAGCAGCAACCCAGCCAATGAGAAGTTGCCACAGCCCTGAACTCTCACCCTCTTCCTTCCCATGGACCATTCTTAACAACCTCTACCAACTTGTTTTTTCCCCTCTATTAAAAGGATCCTCTCGGGGCACCTGGCTGGCTCAGTCCGATTTCGGCTCAGGTCATGAGCTTGCAGTTTGTGAGTTCGAGTCCCGTGTCGGGCTCTGTGCTGACAGCTTGGAGCCTGGAGCCTGCTTTGGATTCTGTGTCTCTCCATCTCTTGGCCCCTCCCCTGCTCATGCTCTGTGTCTCTCTGTCTCTCGATAATAAATAAACGTTAGAAAAAACAAAATTACAAAAAAAAAAAGGATGCTCTCCTCCTTTGTTCTTAGGACTTTCCTGTGGTTCACCATGGTTTGCGTGTTCAAAATTGTAATTTCTCTGCTCTCCTCACATAAATTCATTTTGTTGTTAAACTAAATATCTATTTTATTCGGGGCGCCTGGGTGGCTCAGTCGGTTGGGCGACCAACTTCGGCTCAGGTCATGATCTCGCAGTCCGTGAGTTCGAGCCCCGCATCGAGCTCCATGCTGACAGCTCAGAGCCTGGAGCCTGTTTCAGATTCTGTGTCTCCCTCTCTCTCTGACCCTCCCCCGTTCATGCTCTCTGTCTCAAAAATAAATAAACATAAAAAAAAAATTTTTTTTTAATAAATAAATATCTATTTTATTCTTTAAGTTTTTATTGTTTTATTTTTTCAGCTTACAATAAAATGGCTTTAAAAAGGGAATGCATAGGTGTTGCCTAAAGAGCAGTACCCAAATGGCTAGAAAGCAGCAAATAACGAGAAAGACAACCTTGCCTTTGTATTTTATTTTACAATTTTAGCAAGAACTTTACAACCTTGGAAGATGGGACTGGTAGGCATTATTATTTTCATATGTTTAGAAGTCTCTGAGAGTCATAGAAGTTAAATCACTTGTGGATGAACGCTGTAGCAAAAATGGGTATTAATAGGATGTTTTGTCTCTTAGCCTAGTGCTCTTGTCTCCCATCACACTAGCCAAGCAGGAAAGCAATAATCAAACCTCTGACCTACTTTACTTGATCTTATACTGCTATCTATCTTATCTATGTACTGTCACTACTTAGAATACTAAATCTGAACAAAGTTGTAATACCGCCAGAGGCAATCTAAAGAAAAACATCTGAAATACTCAAAAGTACTGTAAGGCTGTTGTATGAGATTAAACTAAAAACTGATATTTATATAGATTTATATATTTAAATTATATATATGTAAAATATAAACAACATAAGTATTTAGCCTGAGAAGATAAAGTTGACTTCTACATGGTGGAGTGGCTAGAACTATAAAAAAGTATATTCAGGGGCTTTTGGGTGGCTCAGTTGGTTGAGCATCCAACTCTTGGTTTCGGCTCAGCTTGTGATGTCATGGTGGGATGGTGGGGGTGGGGGGGCAGGCAGGAGGCAGGAGGCAGGTCCAGGCATGGAGCCTGCTTGGGATTCTCTCTTCCTCTACCACACGTGCTCTCTTTAAAAATAAAAAAATATGGGGCGCCTGGGTGGCTCAGTCGGTTAAGCGTCCGACTTCAGCTCAGGTCACGATCTTGCGGTCCGTGAGTTCGAGCCCCGCGTCGGGCTCTGGGCTGATGGCTCGGAGCCTGGAGCCTGCTTCTGATTCTGTCTCCCTCTCTCTCTGCCCCTCCCCTGTTCATGCTCTGTCTCTCTCTATCTCAAAAATAAATAAAACGTTAAAAAAAATTTTTTAAAATAAAAAAATATATTCAAAGTGAATTATGAAAATGTTTGCTAAATTTCACAGTCTAAGAATGTGAAACTATTGGTAATTAGTGAAAAGAAATAAATTCAGGACCAACAGTAAATTACCCATTGGATATTCAGCATATAGAACTGTTAGCAAGAGAAGATTATGGTCACAGTTCCCATTAAAACATACACACACTTCAATGGTATTTTCAGTGTTTTTGTTTGTTTTGTTTTGTTTTTTTTGCTAAAAGGAAATACCATTTCAGTTTCCTTAAATCCTTAAGATCATTAGTGGCACTAAGGGGGATGTTTGGACTTTGAACTTCCAGATTAGCACAGGGAGGAAGTTTTATGACTACTTTTCTGAGAAGTCAAGCAAAATGTGAAAATGCAGCAAGAAGGAAACCACTTAGCTGCATTTTATCTTGGCTTCCAGGATGTGAGGCGTCATTCTTTCATATCAAATACATATATATGAAGACATATTCATAAGAGCCAGTTTGTAGGGAAAGGGAAACAATGCCAAAAGGTGGGGGGATTTGAGGCAATTAAGAGGTCTGGGGGAAAAATACACAACTGACTCTTAAATAATTCAGGGGTTAAGAAATGCTGCCCCCTGCACAGTCAAAAATCCATGTATAACCTTTGATTCCCCAAAAACTTAACTTCGTATAGCCTACTATTGACCAGAAACCTCACCATAACATAAATAGTTGATTAATGTACTTTGTGTTATATGTATTATATATTGTATTCTTAATTATAAAGAAAGTTAGAGAAAAGAAATGTTATTAAGAAGATCATATTAAGAAGATCATAAGGAAAATACATTTACAGTTCTGTACTGTATTTATTGAAAATAACTTGTGAATTGAAGTGGACTCGTGGTTTAAACCCATGATGTTTGAGGGTCAAATATATACATAAGTATATATAAATATGTGTGTGTGTGTGTGTGTATATATATATATATATACACACACATGTGTGTATATGTATATATATGTGTGTGTGTATATATATATATATATATATATATATATATATTTCAACCATGGATTTAGATGTCATCTGCACATAGTGAAACTTACTGCTATTTATTGAGCTTCTAGAATAAGACCCTTATGGACTTGTAAAATGCTGTAGTATGTGTTTTATACACCTTATTTAATGTTCATAGCATCCCTATAAGGTAGGTATTATTTAATCATTATATGATGAAGAAACAGACTTAAAACTACACAGCTTGGGGTCACCTGGGTGGCTCAGCAGTTAAACATATGACTTTGACTCAGGTCATGATCTTGTGGTTTGTGAGTTTGAGCCCCACATCGGGCTCACTGATGTCAGTGCAGAGCCCACTTCGATCCTCTGTCCTCCTCTCCCGCTTCTGCTCTCTCTCTCTTTCTCAAAACTCAATTAACATTTTTTTTTGAAAAGCTAAATTCTTAACACCAGCAAAACAGCTGGAAAGTAATGGAGCTGGGACCTAATCAAGCTGGGACCTTTCACCTTCCTACACGAGCGACTTTTTCCTAAGGCAGTATAAGCTTCCTATTCATCCAACAAGTACTGTTTTACTGTCTACTAATAATAGCAAACATTTATTGGATGCTTACTAAGTTCCAGGCACTATGTCTAATGCTTTATATGTATTATCACATTTAATCCTCATATTCCTTTGGGCTGTATTTATTGAAAAGAATAAATTATTATTATTCCCTTTTCCCAAGTGAGTGAACTGACTTTCCTTGGATCTTCTCCTTCTAGTACTAATCCTTTCAAGTTAAACCTCAAAGGAATCAGTCTTCCAGCTTGCAACACACAATGATTCACTCACCTCATCTGTGTTATTGTCTTTTCTCCTTTGCAGTGTCTGAATCCCCCTCTGTGCATCTGCTCTCTGTGGGAGATTTTATCATTTGTCTCACTCTCTACCTTTTTCATGATCTCTGCTCAGGCAGACAGAACCAAATTTCTTCTTTCCTTTTTTCTCTATTTTTTAACTCCTTTATCCATGCTTTCAGGCTCTTTGGTGACTGTTCTACAACTCAGTTACAGAAAACATGTTTGCCCTCCTGTTGTAACTACTTTCAGGCCATTTGCCCCCTCGTCCCCTCAGATGCTGCAGCTTACCCTTGCCTTGCTGGTGGAGACCTCCATTCCCTCCTGTCTGCCCATCACACGCTGACCTCTTCGTCGTTTTTTAGCTGAACCTCTGCCTGCACCACCTCTATATTCTGCAAGGTCTGCCCTTTCCTTACATTCATCCAGGCACTCTTCCTAACTCAAACCATCACCCTTTTTCCTGAGGATGTAAGGGGAGGCTAAAGCAGAAATTTTCCCTGCTCATCACTCTGACTCAATGGGAACGTACTACACTTTCCTTCATGCAGTGCCTTCAGAATCTGTGTTTTACTTCCAGAGTATATCTTGGATTGTTACCTATCCATTGTATCCAGCTGTATAAAGACCCTTTCTCCTCTAGTTCTGCCTTCTTCATCTCACTGATACCCAAAATCTTACTTGGCTTGGAGAATATATTAAGCATCACATGTTAGACTAGAATCCAGAAAAGGCCTTGTGCTGTTATTTGGTTTACCCCTATCATAGAGATAAAATCCTTCTCAAACTCTTCTTGACAACAGTTACCTACATTTTTCATTAAAAATTTTCTTTTCAACAAATGTTTGAGGGCGCTTGTATCCTAGGCATTGTTACATGGATACATCAAGGAATAAAGACTGTGGCCCTGGCCCTTATGACCTTTATAATTAATGGAGGAAGACATTGACTACCTCATTAAGAAAAAGTCTGCGGTTTCCCTCTGGGGTTCCTCTAGTGTACGGTGTGACATTGACTATTATTTTTGTGTAGTCAGTAAAGGCAAATGGATTTTTAACAATATTACTTGTATAGTAGTGGTTAGTATACAGGTGTAAAAAATGGTATTGATTCGCAGCTGTTGGTTCTAACTTATTAAAGAAGGATGAATAGTTTTGGAAAATATATAGTACATACTTCTCAATGTCTTGAATATACTCCCAAAGCTACTCAGTATCTCTAGTTGGTTGTTAGGCGTGTGTTTTTGTTTATGGCAGGTTAAATAGATGTAGATGTTGTTAAAAGGAAAATAAAGTGATTCAGGTAGACTCTAGGAACAAATAAATAAACCAAGCTTTTATGACTGGATTTTAATATAAAATAGGCCCACGTTTATGAGTAAACTAGAGCAGTTCTTCTTAGATTTTAGTGTGTAAATCACCTGCGAATCTTATTAAAATACACATTCTGGCTTAGTAGTCCTGGAATGAGGCCTGAAATGCTGTATTTCTTTAAAATTTTTTTTTTAACATGTATTTATTTTCAAGAGACACAGAGAGACAGAGTGCGAGTGTGGGAGGGGCAGAGAGAGAGGGAGACACAGAATCCGAAGCAGGCTCCAGGCTCTGAGCTGTCAGCACAGAGCCCGACACGAGGCTTGAACCCACCAACAGTGAGATCATGACCTGAGCTGAAGTTGGACACTTAACCGACTGAACCACTCAGGCGCCCCTGAAATGCTGCATTTCTGTTAGCTCCCAGGAGATATTTTCTGCTGGTGTACCACACTTGGAATAGCAAGGGAATGGAGGATTCTTAATTTCTTTGATAATCTGCTACTTTGTACTAATATTGAAAAAGAAGATTTACAAATGTTCCTAAGCGATTGCTTTAAAAATATATTTAAGAAAAACAAACAATGGCATGGATTTTTATAGAATATTTAGTTGTTTTTTTTACCCCAGCAGGGACTTTGTATACCTTTTAGAACCATATTGATCAATAACTCTTGCTCATTTTAACTGAATCAAAAGGGCAGTTGAGAAATGTCTTGAATGTCTATTCTCACAATAGCAGTAGCCATAATAATAATATTTATTTTCCAGACACTTTGCGGCCTTCATCCAGTCCACTAGTCTTCAGCCATTTGCTGGGTACATCCACTGTTAACAAGCCTTTATGGCTATAGAAATAACAATACTGCCCCTGCCCAGTCTGTGTGGGATGTGCTTAAACAGACTAAACGGACAGTTGCATGGTATAATAGAGGTAATCATAGTGTGCTTTAAAGGTTTCAAAAGAAATACATATTTAATACTTTTAAAATAAAAAACGAGTTAATGTTGGAGGGGCTTCTTACAGAGGGTTATCAATTTGAGCCTCAAAGCAACTCTGTGATTTGGGTAATTTTATTATTACCCCCATTTTACATAAGAGGAAAGTGTGCTCCAACAGTTTCAGGTGTTAAGTCATGGGGCTAGCACATAGATAGACCTGGGATCCAGGTGTTCTTAATTCAAGTCCTGTCCCTTGTCCCTGTACCACACTCCCTCTGTTCCATGTGTGTTCCTAAGTCATCACCTGACTAGAATTATTTCCTAGTCTTGTGCTCACTCTTGTTAATTCTAGAAATTTGTATGTCCTAAAAATTAAAAATGTTACTGCTTTTTATTTTGGAAGATGATAACTAGCTTAGACTACTTGGGAAATAAAGTTCATTTTGATTGGTAGAAACCTGAATTCTAAAAAGCTTTAAGAAAAATCAATTACAAGAATTAATTACAGTTGTTTGTGTATAAGTAGAGGTTTATAAAGGACTTGGATTACTTCAAAACTATTGGATTATGAATATTTTGTTATGAAAACTAAATCCATATTATTTATTTACATTTTCTTTTTTTTTCTTTCTTTCATTTTTAATGTTTTTAACATTTATTCATTTTTGAGAGGCAAAGAGAGACAAAGTACGAGCGGGGGCGGGGCAGAGAGAGAGGGAGACACAGAATCCGAAGCAGGCTCCAGGCTCTGAGCTATAAGCACAGATCCTGATGCGGGGCTCCAGCCCATGAACTGTGAGATCATGACCTGAGCCGAAGTCAGAGGCTTAGCCAACTGAGCCACCCACGCACCTCTGGTTTACACTTCATTAAAAAAGAGGTTTTGTTCTTTTAAGTAGCCTCTAAATAATTCAAAATGCAAAGTTAGACTTGTTATGTATTTGTTTTCCTGAATAAATTATAGAATGTGCTGTCTTCTCAGTATATAAGTTATAAAAATGTTCTGTTTTCTCAGTTTAAACTCTTATACAATTTATTATTGATGGTATTTTCCCTTCATTTGGTTAAGCTCTTCTCTTGGAAAAGAGGATTTAGTGGTTTAATTATTATCAATAATAATGACAGTGCCCACACTTATTGAACTCTTATTCTGTGTCAGGCACCATACATATAGCAATATCTTATTCCTCCCAACAACGCTGTTATCATCCATAAAGCCAGAGAGACTTAAGTGACTTGCTCAATGTATTTACCTAGTAAATTAGAGAGCTAGGATTCCAATGTTGGTAGGCTGACTTGAGAGTCAATATTTGCAATCTAGAGAACTTTAGAGCAGGAAGAAAAGGCATAGAAGACATCGCAGGACTTGACTTTAAAAAAAAAAACCTTTTTTTTAAATGTTTATTTTTGAGAGAGAGACAGAGTGCAGGTGTGGGAGGGGCAGAAAGAGAGGATGACACAGAACCCAATGCAGGCTCCAGGCTCTGAGCTGTCAGCACAGAGTCCGACGCGGGACTCAAACTCACAAACTGTGAGATCATGACCTGAACTGAAGTCAGAAACTTAACTGACTGAGCCACCCAGGCACCTCAGGACTTGACTTTTAATGGGAGGGACTCAGCTTATTCCTGAAATAAGACACACCTGTGTGAAGATGTGGCATGGATAGGGAATAGGATACAGCAGAAGGAACAACAATTGTGGTATTCATGTGTGCTACAGCTTTTACATTTAATCATCACACATCAACCTGTGAAGTAGTTACTATCTCCTGATTGAAAAGAAAAGAACAGTTGATTCTCCATCTGTAGGTGTCTGTTGCTTACCCCATCCTTTTGGAAACATCTTACTCTCCTTTCCTTTTTCTCTGGTTGCTTCACTTCCATTTCTCCCGCTCTTCCCTTAAGTGTTCCCCAGGCTTCATTCCTTGTTCATTTTATTCTCTCATTCCACATGCTCTTTCCCTTGTGACCTCAAACTCCATGTGAGTGAGTCACATTGCCAGTGACTCTTCCATGTGTCTGCAACCCTGGTAGTTCTCTGCAGCCACAAGGCCTACTGAATACGTCCACCCAGGTACTTCAGACATACACAAGTACTTCAGACACAGGATGTTTAAAAAGTCACCTGGTCATTTCCTTCCAGATTCATTTCTCTTCCTTTATGTTCTGTCCTGGATCTCCTTCCAGATCTGTTCCTCTCCTTTTATGCTCTGGCCAGGATCATGGTTTCACCACTTCTGCCACCAGCCATGCCAGAAATCTGGGAGTACTTTTGAATTTTCTTTTACCCTTAGCTCTTACATCTGCATCAGTCACCACGTCTGTAGAGATTACTTTCATGTCTGCCTATGTTCATCACCAGTGCAGCCCTCTTAATTCAGGTTTCCGTCATTTCTTGCATTATAGTGGTGTCCAAGTCTTACTGCCCACCAGAATCACCAGAGGAACTTTGAGATCACAGTCCTGGCCCTATCCATGGAGATTTTGATTCAGTAGATCTAGGGTGGGGCCCAA
Source organism: Panthera tigris (assembly GCF_018350195.1). Classification (NCBI taxonomy): domain Eukaryota; kingdom Metazoa; phylum Chordata; class Mammalia; order Carnivora; family Felidae; genus Panthera; species Panthera tigris. The sequence goes on along the minus strand of NC_056664.1, from coordinate 71,486,642 downwards.
CAATCTATACTTTTAACAAGCAGATGGTTCTTATGTGGGTGGCCTGGCAACAAAGATGTTTGAGAACCACCGATCCAACTGGTTTCCTTGCCTCTTGATGTATCTTCTTCCCCTTCAGTCCATCTCCCACTGCTTCTGCCATTATTTTTTATAAGCTAAATGTGATCCCCTATTTTTAACCAATTAAGCATCTCTCCATTATCTACCAGACAGATTCTAGCCTCTTTAGCATATCTTGTAAGACTCTCCTAGGTCTGATCTGACCCATAAGTCTCCAGTCATTTCCTGCCATCTTCCTTTGTAAATATCCTCTACCTCAGGCCTGCTTAGTTTTCAGAATAAATGTGTTATTTCTTGATTTGGGGCTTTTTATACATATGTTTCTGTCTGTAAGAAGGCCTTCGTTCTCTCTGTTTGGCAAATTCCTCTTCTTTCCTTCAAGAAACAATTCAGATGTCTATCCCTGCAGTCCATCTTGTCCCCTGTCCTACCACTGTTCTTAACTGTCTTCTCTTATATTGTGCTCATTGTCCTGCAAAGCAATAGATTTTTTATGTCTGTCTCCTTTTCTAGTAAATGAGTTTTTACAGGTCAGGAACTAGACTACCTGCCCCAAATCACTTAGCTCAGAAGGGGTGGAGAGTCTCACTTCAAAATCTATTCTATGTATCCATCATGCTGTGTGATTTTAAGATACAGATCAGGTTAAGAATAAAAACCTGTTGGTGTAGCATGTTTGAAGGAAGCTCCACTTCAGATAGACCATTTTACCTCCCATTTGTGAAGGTATAATCTACACATAATAAAACTAACTCTTTTTATTTAGCAGTGAGTTTTGACACATACAGTTGTGTAACTATTACATGACCTTTTAATACAAATAAAATTTTATGATTACTGACTGAACGAATGTTTGTAAATAAATCATTCTCACTTGGTATGAGCTTTATGAAACAATCAAAATGTTCTAAATGGAAACTATTTCTTGAGGAAAAAAATTAACTCTTAAGGGTCTGAAAGAGTTAAGATAATGTATCTTAGTAATTCTTATTGTTAAAATAGTCTCTTGCTCCTGAACTTGATGTGCTACAATGTTTAGCTCTAGGTTTGCTTAAATTTAATTTAAAACTAGGATAAGGAACTCATTGCCAAAGAAGACAGCTCTTTCTTCTTACAAAAAGAAAGACCAAGTTCTTAGAAATTTTCTGAATATAGGTGTAATTCAGCTTCCTAAAACTTCTTTTCATTGGTTCTACTTCTATGGAATTAGAGAATAAATCTGAGCTCTCTTTAGGTCTTTTAGTATTTGATGAGTCCTCTTTCTTTTCTCCAGGCTGGACATCCTTAGTTTTTTCCCACCTTTCTTTGTGTTATGGCTTCCAAAGCATTCATGATCCTAGACCAGGTGTGTTAGATGTAGCACCTAAAAAAGTATGAAACTTAGTGTGAATATCTCTTGTCCTTCTTTCTACTAAGGGAACTTTTGTAGGTCTCTCTTATTTTCTTTCCCTTAAAGAAACATGATTGATAGTCACAATTCTATCTTAACATACCATTTGTACCCAAAATTTGGTATTGGTATCAAATTGATGGAAGAAATTGATGGAAATCATCTCTCTTAAAATTAATGGACATGAAAACTGAGTGGTATTGGAATACCTGCTAGGCTACATGAGGCTCTTGACTTCTCTGAATTTCATTTTAATATAAAGAGATCATATCTAAATCTAAAATTGTACAGCCCTTCTTTAGGTAAAGGTTTACATGTAACACAAATGGCTTAAAATTGTTGATAAGCTCAAAATAAGAGCAAAATCACTAAGACATGGAGGCATAAACATGTTAATAAACAGATATAAAATATAAAAATAAGACAATATAGATATAAAATATAAAAATAAGACAATTTATAAAAATAAGTCAACTAGAGTCAGTTTATATTTGTGCCATATTGATCCCCTCCCCCCAAACTGTACAAATAGAGAATTTCTAAGAATGTTATATAAAACCCATTTGAATCTTGGGTATTCCTTGATGACAGTTTGACTTCAGTGGTGGCAGGAGGAATAGGATTTCAGTTGAATTGTTTTCTCTCTTGTTTTTTTCCTAATAAATTCATGGTGTGAATTCCTGTCCACAACTGTATAGAATTAGGATATTGACAGCATATTGGAGATATGTCATCATTTACTCTAATGTGTGTAATCTACATTTAGATTCAGTGTAACTCAAATGAATAGAAGATTTAATTTATCCTTAAAATATGCTGTTTACAACAAATAAACAAATAAAACTCAGAAAAAGGGATCAGATTTGTCCTTACCAAGGGAAGGGGGAAGGGGGTGTTAGAAGAAGGTGGTCAAAAGGCACAAACTTCCAGTTATAAAATAAATAAGCACTAGGGGTGTAATGTACAACATGATGACTGTAGCAAACACTGCTGTATGATACACATGGAAGTTGTTATGAGAGTAAATCCTAGGAGTTTTCATCACAAGGAAACCATTTTTTCCCTTTATTGTTTTCTTTCTGTTTTATCTATGAAAAGATAGATGTTAGCTGAACCTATTGTGGTAATCATTTAACAATATATGTAAATCAGACCATCATGCTGTATGCCTTATACTTACATAGTGAAGTATGTCAATTATGTCTCAATAGAACTAGAAAAAACAAAGAATCTAAGCAGATGTGCACATCTTTCTTAGAAGAAAGGCAACATGTAAAAATGTTATTGAAACATTTGAGTTAATGACAGGCTGGATAATTCATTATTTTAAGATTATATAAAATAAAAGCTTTAGTATTCACGATCTTCTTTTACTGTTCTAACTCCACATCTTTTTTCTTTCTTTTCTTTTTGTTTCTTTCTTTCTTTCTTTTTTTTTTTTTTTTTGGCTCAAGACTTGTGTGGGGGACCTGTTAGTAATAGTGAATTTTCATATTATTGTATGACACTATTGTGACTCACTTCATCCTTTTTAGTGGAAAAGGGAACAAGTAAAAGAAGTATTGGATATACGCATCTTGTCAGAAGTACTAAAGGAAATATTTATGCAAATAAATTTAGAAAGACACAAGTAATTGCAGAGACATGGAGAGATATGCAAATATCACCATAGGATGGGGGTTGTGATGCTGTGTTCAGATTGCTGACAGTTACTACAACTTCCATAATGCTTATTGCAGGTGGAATTCTTGAGGGCTTTCTGACCCTGGTGAACTGGTGGGTTATTTTGAGAAAGATATGGTGTGAACTATGGACTTTTATAGTCTGAAGATGGTTTTGTTAAGTGGTTGCTAAATGAACACATGACTTGCAATGTTGGATATAGAAATGGGAGGCATTGCCTTTTTTCCCTGGAGAAAGCAATGAAGTAAAGACACTGAGGCAGAGAGAGAGAGCACACATTTACCCCTAAATACGGGATTGAAGTGCTGACTTGGGTTCAAGTTATATGTCCCATAGAGGAGGATCTGGGAGGAGCTGTAGAAAGGGTTACTGGGCACTGAAGAAACCTGGAATATCAGTAAATGCACTGTTGGATTTCATTTGAAGGTATCAAGAATAAAGGACTAAAATGGAAAAACAAATCAACCACTCATAATTTATGTATCAAATAAATGTTGTTTAGGCACCCTCATGAGCATTGCAGTACACGAATGAAAGACACAGCCCCTGCCTTCAGGGACATTGCATTTTAAAAGAAGGTACAGGACAGTGTGATGAGTGCCGCAGTGGAATAGAAATGTTGGGTACTTTGGCATGCAAAATGTGTTCCCTGACCAGTGAAAATTGCCCATTTTTTGGACCCAGTTTTCCTCACCTTAAGTTTCATTCTTCTTCCTAATTATCATTTTTTAAAAGTAACAACTTTCAGAAATTAAAATTAAAAAACCCTAAGAGATTATGTAGCTTCTTGCTACTCAGAGGATGGGCCATGGAATATTGACATAGCATCCATTGGAGCTTCCTAGAAAATGCAGAATCTTCCTAATAAGTGGACTATATCCAAGACCTACTGAGTCAGAACCTGCATTTAAGCTATGCTTTCCCTCCCCGTGATTGTTTTTCTCATTAAAGTTGGGGGAAATACTAATCTAGTTCCCTTTCTCTCCAATAGGTTTTATAGATGAACAGAATGAAGACCGGTGGTGCCCTTAAATGGTAGCAGAGCTGATATTAAAACTCAGCCCATCTGTTTACTGATAGAGTCTCAAATGCCTTTTCTAATATCTCTGTTATTTCTTACCTACTCCCCTCCACCTTTTTACTCTTATGTTGGCCTCTATTGTTTCATATTGTCAGATCTCCAGCTTCTTACTTGTGTCCCTTCCTCTCGGTGTCTTTCTTAGTTCTCTCTTTAAACTTCTCTGTTGAATAAGAGAATGGTACAGGCTACCCACACTGTATATCAAAAAGAATGAACATTTTTATTCATTCTTGATTTGGGGAAAATTTTTGGACCTTTTTCTCTAATTGCTTTCTACTTGTTCAGAACTTAACTTTGCAATCAGCAGGAATTCAGTGTGTGATAAGAGTGTGATATAATCTGTGATGTTAGAAATTAGAATCTCCTTTCAGATGAATTTATCTTCCTTTCTTTGCTATGTGGATTATCTCATAACAGACACCTTTTGCTCTTTGTTTCAAACACTTGGAAAAAATGTCTGCCCTCTAGTTTCTAGAAAGGAATAGGACACCACAAGCTACTAGGATTTAGGGATTTGTATTAAGTTTTTTTCCTGTAGGAAATAAATATCTAAGTGGATAAATGTGCCATGTTTTAAGGGGGGACTTTGGCATAGAAAGATATGGTCATAGCAGGATAATATGACAATATTAAAGAAAAGCAGACAATCAGTGATAAGACCATTGTGGCACGATGCCTTCAACAAAAGTCAGCCACTCATCTTTTAAGCCACACTCTCTTTATAAGAGGACTATTTTCTCCTGTCTTGTGTTTTAGTTTATTTTTAACTCTGGAATATGTTTTGATTTGAGTGGCAGAACCATAATTTCCATTAGTAGATAGTAAGCCTCTCCTGTAAACTCTGAAATAAAGTCAGTTTTTGTTTTTTCTTGTTTTCATATGTGTTTTTCTTTCAAGTCACTAGCCCATCTTTCTAACAACTCCTATTTCGTAGAAACCATAGTTATTATGTCACTTCCTGACTTGGGAGACTATGTTATTAAACATTGTTCTACTTCCATTTCCTTCCTTTTATCTTATTTTCTATCAATAGTGTATAGAAACAGACTAATTTTAAGTAAGTTATTTTGAAACCTAATTATCTAATCCAGAACTCTTCTGCATATATAGTCTCAGTAAAACTGACATTTTAAATGGTGGGATATTGTAATGAGTAATTAAGTTAAATTTATTCAGGCTAGATTTTAGGAATGGATTGAAAGACAGGATTTTTTTATTGTTGCTATTTTAAAAGTACATCCTATTCTTCAGCATGGAACAAAGAAATGTTTTGCATTACCAAGCGTAAACTAGACATTAGATTCACAACCTGTAAAATACTGGTTAGACTTTAGAAATATAAATTTCACTATCTTTTTATAATTTATTAGAATATTAATCTTTGTTAGCCCTGTATTTCATTATCATGCTTCTCTTAGAAATGTTACTTGTGGCAGAGCTCTATTGTAAAATTGATTCAAGGTTGCATATCTGAATATTAAGGACAATTGACTCATTTTAAGTGAAATACTTGCACATATGGGAAGTAAATGCTTATAGCTTTAGAGAAGAGCTCATAAGTTGGTTATATTCAATGTCTTGAATATAATGGAAATGTCTTGGGTATGGTGATTTCCACTTAAATAAATTAGAGAACTGTAGTCCCCCCAATTTAATCACACAAACATAACTATCCTCTTGTCTTAGTGTCCAAAAATATGCCGGCAATTGCTTGCATTGCTCCACCTCTTCAGTTTGCTGTTTTTTCCTGCTTTGCTTTAGGTAGGGAGGGAGCAGCTTCCAAACTGCTCTGATAAATCTCATACGTTTGATATGAATGACAAGTTTCTCCTTAAAATATTTATTTTCTGGGACGCCTGGGTGGCTCAGTCTGTTAGGCGTCTGACTTTAGCTCAGGTCATGATTCTACGATTCTTTTTTTTTTTTTTTTTTTTTTTTTTTAATTTTTTATTTATTTATGGGACAGAGAGAGACAGAGCATGAACGGGGGAGGGGCAGAGAGAGAGGGAGACACAGAATCAGAAACAGGCTCCAGGCTCTGAGCCATCAGCCCAGAGCCTGACGCGGGGCTCGAACTCACGGACCGCGAGATCGCGACCTGGCCGAAGTCGGACGCTCAACCGACTGCGCCACCCAGGCGCCCCCTACGATTCTTGAGTTCGAGCCCCGCATCGTTGCTTTGTGCTGACAGCTCGGAGCCTGGAGCCTGCTTCAGATTCTGTGTCTCCCTCTTTCTCTGTTCTTCCTCCACTCGCACTGTCTCTCAAAAATAATAAATAAACGTTTAAAAAAATGTATTTTCTGTCTATGAAGTCTTTCATTAACTTTTCACCCCAGCTTGTTCTGTGTTTTTAGCAAGGTTGATTTCTTGTCTTTGTTCTCTAGGTTCTCTGTAAAACTTAATGTGTGCCATAGGAATGAAACATAATTTTCAAAAGCTACTCACAGGAATTGGTCTCATTTCTTTGGTTTTAATGCCATGTATTTTTGTTGTGACTCAGAGAAAAATGACTTGCATTTGGTCAAATTAGGAAAAAAGCTAAGTTGAAATATTATAATTCCTGATAAATTCATTTCAAAAGAATGTATTGTTTAATGAATTTAATATCACTTTGTTCTTTCTGTAGATAAACGTGTGGAGAACTGGCCTCTGATGCAGTCTCCATGGCCTACACTTTGTATAAGTACTTTTTATCTCTTGTTCGTGTGGCTGGGTCCAAAATGGATGAAGGACCGAGAACCTTTCCAGATGCGCTTAGTACTCATTATCTATAATTTTGGGATGGTTTTGCTTAACCTTTTTATCTTCAGAGAGGTAGGTTTACTAAAGTCAGCTTGTAATTCCCCAAGGTTATTGGAAATTAAGAAATTAGAATGTGTAAAACCATCATGTAATATTGTACCCCAAGATAACCGTTAGCTACTCTAAAAGGTAAATTTTGTATTATTGACATTTTTCATGTTTGGATAACAAAAATATGAAATATACAGAAAGTATAGAACAGTTGTTTTAAAATGGAATTTTGAAGCAGACACACTAGATTCCAAGATAACCCTTATTAACTGTTCTGACACTAAAAGTTATTTAACTTTTCTGAGACTCATTTTCTCCATCTGTAAAATGGGAATAATACCTGCCTTCTAGGTCAGAAATAAGTGAAATAATTTTTGATAGTGTTGCCACATACTAAATAGTCAGTAAATAGTTGCTGTTGTTTATTTATAATTCTTATTCAGCAGTTTCAGATTTGGTAACAGATTAAAATATGCAGGTGTAAAATACTGATTTCAAGTGAAATCCTATTACATTATGTCATTATATTTTGGGTTGCAACTAAAATGAGTTAACTGTTACACACTGTTAATCATCATATACTTTTCTGGTCACCAGCAAATGCTCCCTGACATTCTGGAAAGAAATCCTAAAGGCTAGATCGACACAGGCATTTTTTAAGTTGTAAGAGTGGAAGGATTTTGTTTCCAAAGAGACTCCTTATTAAAAGTCTGTATGAACCCAGAGAATGGGAGTGGTGAGGTTAGGAAAATAAACAGTACTCTTTTAAAGAAATCTTTGACAACTTAGCCTATAGAATCTCAACTTCATAACAATTTTTATTTAACTTAGTTAGATACTTTGACCTCATTTGTTAGATAAAAACCACTCTGGAGCAAGAAATCAGTGTCACGCTTAGATCTGAGTCATAGTTAATCAAAAATTCTCTTAATATTATAAAGTAGATAGATTTGAAGCCTCAGTCAATGAGTTACTGGTGATTTTTAATTTAGATTTCAATTTGAGAGTAACTTGACACACAGCAAATTTTAGAAATTCTAATACATTAAATGTTTAATGCATTTGAATTTTTTAGACAATATGGCTTTTTAAAATAATTTGAAAGGTTGCATATTGTATTTAGAGTTTTTAAAATTCTGTATCTACTAAAACTTTACTTTAAATATTATTCCCCTTTTTTTCCAGTTATTCATGGGATCATATAATGCAGGATATAGCTATATTTGCCAGAGTGTGGATTATTCTGATAATGTTCATGAAGTTAGGGTAAGTACATTAAAAATACCATTCGTCAGTAGAAGTGGGTTTAATTTTATAATCTCCACTCTGAAAATGTACTTTTGTAGAGTGGCAAAAGTGGATAGGATTGTGGTATGTCAGTAAAGCTGTGCGTTTCTTTAAAAGCATATAACTGAAAATATTTTCATGTCCCATTTGGCTGTGGGAGAGTGCATTTGTTCTGGATTACCAGAATGCAGTACTTAGAAAATTCCATGTTTAGTGTAAAGATGACATTTTGGAGTTTTGTTGGTTCCAGTCAAGAATAGAAACTTATAAAGAGAGTCTAATTCATTTGTTAAGAGCCTGAGGGAAAACAAATGTTTTATAAACTATGTAATGTTTAGTAAATTAAGCATAGCACAATCTGTATAGGCATAAACTCAGTTTTTATTATATTTGCAGAAAAATAAAGCATTGATAATATAATGTTACCATATTTTACTTTCCAGTCACCTCTGACACACAAAAGATTTATAAACAGTTCAGTTATGTACTGTCTTCTTTGTTGTTGGTACACAGGATACATAACAGAGAAAATACCTAATATAAAAAAAGTTGAGTCTAGGTTACTATTATAGTAGGGTTCTTGCAAAATATTTTAAAACATTTACAGAGGTCACCTCTCACTGGATCCTTGGATCCTTAATCTCAGCATGTAACATAATCTTTCTGCACCATCTGGTGTCTTAATTAGAGCCCAGGAAAAGAAAAGATTTATTCATGTAAGTAGGATTATATTTATGACCTAGGAAATATTTGTTACTTTAGTTCGTTTGTTTGTTTCAACTCACTACTTTAAAGATTTTACTGCCTAATACTAAATGCTATGATTAGGTATTTACTTTGTTGCACATGTTAAAGTGCCAGACAGACACTAACAGAGACTGGAGCTACCCAAACATACTTGCCAGAATATCTGAAGTTTAGTATAGGCTAAGCATGAACATCTGAAATAACCTTTACAAAGTAACTATCTCTGTTTCTCTACCATATTGAAAAACAGTAGTGTGAAGGTGTTTACGGCTCTGTGTTCAGCAGTTTGGTACTTCAGGTCATCTCACTATGTAGCAGACTAGAAATTTTCTCTAAACTGTTGCCACTGTGTAGATATAGCCTTGGACCCTTTCTTTCTCATCTCCCCCGCCCGCCCCCCCCACCCCCCCCCCCCAACGGAGAGATGCCTAGGTTTCACACCTACTTAGGCAAAAATGATTCTATGCCTCATATATTTTGTGCAATGAAGATTGTTTAGGACTAAGAATGAATAGAAAGCCATATAATACAGTGTCACTCTGGTGTTTATAACATGCTCCCCCCCCCCTTTTTTTTTTTTTTTTACAGATAGCTGCTGCTCTGTGGTGGTACTTTGTATCTAAAGGGGTTGAGTATTTGGACACCGTATTTTTTATCCTGAGGAAGAAAAACAACCAAGTCTCTTTCCTTCATGTATATCATCACTGTACAATGTTTACACTGTGGTGGATTGGAATTAAGTGGGTCGCCGGGGGACAAGGTGAGCATTTTCAGGAACATATCTGCATATATTAAGTTATATAAATGTGTTGTGTGGAAAAGTAATTATAAGCTGGAAATTTGACTTGGTCTTTAACTTACTTTCATGGTTAATTATTTCTGTGTTAATTTCATTTTAAAGAAATTTGAACAAAGTGAAGCTTTAGCTTTTTATCTGTGGCTACTTAAATTCCTAAAGATTTGTCTCAGAGATAAGCATAAACTAATCTTAAATGTGGCAAATGATATTTTGATAAGCAATTGTAGTTGTTCTGATTCAAAGGGTACTAAGCTGTAACTCCTGAGTTTGAAGGTTCCGTCTCCAGTCCAAGCCCAGAGCCCATTCCTGCTCTAAAACAGGCCTTAAATGAACCTGTTGGATCTTACTCAAAGGAAATCATATATAGCCTTGTTAAAGAGGATCTGAATTCACAGTTTGTCCAAGATCTGTCTTCAGCTTTTCAGATGAAGATTGAAGATGATTTACATCACTGAGCTGGAAACAGACTATTGCTGTATTGGAGACCCAGGGTACGGGTCATTACAGTAGTACAGTTCACCTTCTATTTTCATTTAAAACTGTTAGGAAAGTAAGAAATAAGTATGATTTTTTCATAGATATATTTATGGGCACATCTAAAGGCAATAATGAGGCTTTAAAAATCTGCTTATACAATTACATGTACCATGACTTTTTTCCCCAAGCATGAAAAATAATATAGGTAGTAGTTCTATATTAGGGCATACTGAAGCCACTGGGGTGCTCCATTTGGAACCTTGCCACTTTGAAAATCCTTTGCATTTGAAGAACACTCATTTTTTTAATATGCTAAAAGCCTGAGTCTAAACTTTAAAAATACCTAGCATGATCTGAAGAGAAATGTTTTCTGTTAGTACTACTTTACAATTTTTTATTCCTAATCTGTACCCAAGATTAAATGTTAAAAAATAATGTGGATTCATTTATTTTATGTTCAGATGGTTTATTGCCTACTAAAGTTTTCTGTATCTTGTGATTCTGTTTTTCTGAAGCATTTTTTGGAGCACAGCTGAATTCCTTCATCCATGTGATTATGTACTCATACTACGGGTTAACTGCATTTGGCCCATGGATTCAGAAATATCTTTGGTGGAAAAGATACTTGACCATGTTGCAGCTGGTGAGTAAAATGCTTCTAAAGTTTCTTGTGGTGAACCACTGAAAATGTTTGAATTTACTAATTTTAAATGCAGTTTTTTTTAATGTTTATTTATTTTTAGAGAGTGCGAGTGGAGGAGGGGCAGAGAGAGGTTAGACACAGAATCCGAAGCAGGCTCCAAGCTCTGAGCTGTCAGCACAGAGTCCAACACAGGGCTTGAACTCATGAACTGCGAGATCATGACCTGAGCTGAAGTTGAACCTTAAATGACTGAGCCACCAGGCACCCCTGAATTTACTAATTTTAAAGGGCTAAGTTATCCTCGACAACTTTCTGTTACAAAGTCGACTTTCTCTGTGCTCTAGATGTGAGAGTTGAGGCTGCTTAGCTCTGAGCTTCTTGTTCATAGACCTAGTTGTCACTGCCACTAACTTTTAAGATACTCTTAAAAGGCTAAACACAACTCTGGTCTAAGAGAAATGTTCGAAGTACATCATAAAGTACATAAATTCATATATGACCAGAAAAATAGTGTAACTTCTTTCTCAGGTGATTTTTTTCTAATTTAAAATGTTACTATTACCTCTCTTCATCCTGCCCTTGCTTGAATTTTGTTTTCTGTTCCATTTTTCAGTCCTTTTAACAGAGCCCATACGTTTAGAGAATGAAAGTTGAGGAGAAGGTACAGAACCAAGGAAGGGGTGGGGTAAAGGAAGGGAATAAGGACAAGAGAACTCCTCTTAATTCCCTAACACATAGTCCTTAGAGAGCAAAGCTAGGTTTTTTCAAATGCTAGCCTTTAGAGGCGACAATTTTCAGCACATATGCCTAGTGGGACTTCTTGCAGCATCTGGATATATCAGTGAAACATTCAGAGAGAGGCGCTAGCCCAGTAATCAAACTGGAAATCCAACACCAACCTGATAGCTATTCTTCAAGCCTTGGAATTTATTATAATTTGCTGTAATCATAGCATGTACACAATTTATCAGTGGAATCACATTTGGAAATATTATTCATCTCTGCTTTAAGTTGCTAAACAGTTGGCTGGCCGAACAGGAAACACAACTTTTGGGGAATGCTGGGTGTGAAAGATTCATTTGTAACTAAAATGCTGCAGGAGGCTTCCTCCAGTTTATGTTTAAGCTGTTTATATAGTTTGTGTAATTCATTTTTCTCAGTCATCAGTAAATGGTCACAAGAAAATGAAGAGATGACAGAAGTCATCTGAACTTTGTATCTATTTTGTTGGAGTCTTCACCACAGTCTCCTTGAGTAATGCCACACTTGATCACACCTATACACATACATACTCTTTTGGTGACTTAGGTTCTAAGAACCAGTGTGAAATCAAAACTTCTTAAAATCTGGATTTTGTCCTAGAGAATTTAAAGTTCTTTAGTCTGATATAAATTTAGGGCTTACATGGAATAAATTATTTTAGTAATATTTATATAATAATTAACTTAGATAGTGCTGTGCTTAAAAGAGAAACCACAATTGCCCATTCCAGATAGGATGTTAATTTTGTGAAAAGCACAGTATTTTCAAACCAGAAGTTCTCATAACAGTCAATCATATCAGTTAATCTTATAAAAAGCTAACCCTTGTTAACACTATGGAATTCATAATTCTTCTACTGAGAGTCATTCATTTATTGATATATTGGAATTTAAACTGATTTGCCTTATCTGAATTAAAAAGCTTCTTAATTTTTGGCTTTTCTTCTTTTATTTTTATTCATTTATTTTATTTTAAAAATTTCTTTTTTTTTTTTTAACATTTATTTTTGAGAGACAGAGACAGAACATGAGCAGGGGAGGGGGACAGAGGGAGAGGGTGACACAGAATCCAAAGCAGCCTCCAGGCTCTGAGCAGTTTGTCAGCACAGAGCCCAACACGGGGCTCAAACTCACGAGCTGCAAGACCACGTTCTGAGCCGAAGTTGGACGCTTAACCACCTGAGCCACCCAGGCGCCCCTGGCTTTTCTTCTTTTAAAAACTTTCAAAGTTAGGGGTGCCTGGGTGGCTCAGTCGGTTGAGCGTCTGACTTCAGCTCAGGTCATGATTTTGTGGTTTGTGATGTTCGAGCCTCACATCGGGCTCTGTGCTAATAGCTCAGAGCCTGGAGCCTGCTTTGGATTCTGTGTTTCCCTCTCTATCTGCCCCTCCTCCACTCACACTCTATCTCTCTTTCTCTCTCTCACTGTCTCTCAAAAATAAATAAACATTAAAAAAAAATTAAAAAACTTTTAAAGTTGAAAGTGATTCTCTCTTTTTGCACTTATTCTCAAATATCTACTAAATTTTACTAAAAATCTTAGTTTGTAAAGGATAGTGTTAATTCAAACGCAGTTTTACCTGTGTGCTATTTTGTAAGAAATAAAAAACCCTTTTGGTAGTTTCAATTTTAAAAGGATTTGTACCAGCTTACAGTTTTGTGGAAAGAAATTAGTTAAAATGTGAGAAGAAAACAAATATCAAAAAGGGCATACGGTACTACTTACTTTATTCTTTTAGGCCATTGATATTCCCTCTCATTAACAACATTATTCAGCATTATCCAACAAATACTCATTGAATCCAGACCCTGTGCCAAGGACTCAGGAATCCTCAGGGAGCAACACATAGCCTTACCCTCTGGAGTTATATACTAGTGGAAAGATGGACAACCAAGAAGTTAAGAATTCCAGATAGGTTTAATTGTTTTAAAGAAGAAAGTGCACACAAAACAAAAACCCTGATGAATGGGATAGAGAGGGCCAGCTGGATGGAGGTACTTTGTAGCAGCAGGAAAAACAACAAAAAAAGTCAGGAAAAGAAAAAGAAAAAAAACAAAAAGGCAGGAAGCCCTTCCTGAGGGAAGGAGAGGGAGCTGGAGTTGGGTGTGGGAGCCCGAGAGCTATTAAACTTTGAACAGTGTGGCAAGATTAGGCCCTATCTTAGCCAGGCAGAAGATCCTGGTGTTGTTAAAAGTTATTTACTATTTGCAGTAAATGTATCCTGCATCGTGGTTTTGTTTTGTTTTTCAGGTTCAGTTCCACGTGACCATCGGGCACACAGCACTGTCTCTGTACACTGATTGCCCCTTCCCCAAGTGGATGCACTGGGCTCTCATCGCCTACGCAATCAGCTTCATATTTCTCTTTCTTAACTTCTATGTTCGGACATACAAAGAGCCTAAGAAAGCAAAAGCTGGAAAAACAGCTGTGAATGGTATTTCAGCAAATGGTGTGAGCAAATCAGAGAAACAACTAGTAATAGAAAATGGAAAAAAGCAGAAAAATGGAAAAGCAAAAGGAGAGTAAATTGAACTGGGCCTTAACTGTTGTTGACAGTGAGGAAGCTCCCATTTCATATAAAATTTCAGGGAAAAAGAAGCAAATGAGGGTTTGGGGTGGGGAGAAAAAGACAAATGTGCTCTATGTATTAGTAACCTCTAGATAGAGTAAAGTGTTAAATACAATATCCGGATGTTTTATTTATGAAGTTTTATTTTAAACATTTTTTTTATTAGCCTTGATGTTGTCCAGACCAAAGCAATCATTATGTGACTTGGGAGGCTCTCCCTCTGTTCACATCTGTTGTCTAATGCATGAGATTTTTCATGTATCTTATATACAGTCATTCTTCAGTCTGATGATCACAGAAACACAGTATGAATTTTTTGGCTAAATTGTTATTGCGTACTGATGAAAATCAGTTATCTAACATTTTCTGGTCCAAAGCTGGAACTGTAGATACTTTAAAATTTGCACATTTGGATTCATTTGCTGACTGGAATGGTCGAATCTCTCCACCTCTAGTCTGAATATACCCTTTTGGTTGTAATTAAATTAAAAAAATCTGATGATCTCTGTAGACTCTTAGAGGCTTGATGATGATGGTGTTGGTGAAAATAAGAAAGAATTACAGTAAAAGCCTGTCTAGCGACCCAAAGGTCACCATGACTTGCGGCACAAATCACTGTGGGAAACAATTTTTGTGATGAAAAGGCAGCCTTTTAATACTCTTGTTACTATCAGAAATATATTATGAAAATTAAGATTATTGTCTGATTGGAACATGAAACAACTCATGTCTTTATTAGTAACATCACAAAAGAGTTACACTTATGTGCTGTTAGAAGAGAGTATGTTGATTTTTATCAGGCTTTCCTTGTTTTGATTTGTGGCTGTTACCGATTTTTCATATGTGGAAATATACCTACCTCTTATGTTGGAAAGAACATTTAAAATTAAATAAATTTTAATTAAAAAATCAAGGAGTCCTTTAATGTAAATTTTAATAACTTTCGAATCCGCTAGTATTTTTTTTGCGTTTTTTACAAATAGCATACACCCAATTTTTCGTGAAACGATCCTTCTCTTTCAATGTGTTTAATTTTGGAGTGATATTTTCCTTGTGACAAAGTTGCAAGATCTTATTTATTAACTAGATATGAAGTGTATACCCATCTTGGGGCAATATTCTTGACTCCTTGGTGCTAAAGATCATTAAATTTAGTGTGTGATTGTTATAAGGTGTTAACTGTTAAGACACAAAATGAATAAAAGTAAGAGTAGTCAGAACCAGAAAATTAAATTTGCTGTTGACAAATAAAGTGTTTTATGTAATATAAATGAGCAACTGGAAATAGACTAGGAAAGAGACTTGTACATTGTCTTATTGCATAGGTTGAATTGGTAGGGGATGTTGACCAGGGATCATTATTGAAAGAGAAAATGTGACAAAAAAAAAAAAAGCATGAATATTTTAACTATCTCAACATGTCAAAACTGCATGGTGCAGGATGTATGCTGTTTGTGCAGACAAACTATTTCAGAATATTTTGTAAACTATAACATATTTATTGTGCATTAAAGTTACCCACTTTTTCCCCCAAAGGCATGCAGTCATGAGAAATACAGAATATTTGCAAAACTTTTAATAGTTTGGCCTGAGAGGATTCAACACCTTTGTCTTTGCTGCTTGGTGTGGAATGACTGGAGACTTGTAAATCTTTGTGAACATTCTGTACTGCTTCCCCAGACCTATTCATTCCCCACTACCTGATTTCAGCACAATAAATATACTACTGCTGTGGGAAAAAATGATTTTTTTCTGTTAATCAGTTTATTACGTAAATTATCTGCTAAATATTTATTTGATTCAGTTGTTAGTATTCTGAATTCTCTTCCACTGCCAATTACTAATGTAGAAAAGAAGTGAAATTAGAACTTGGGTGCCTAAAACTTCTGGTGAAAAGCTTCTTTTTTTATTGTGGCATTTTTTACTGTAAAAATTAGTTGCCTTTGGAAGAGCTTTTGGATCCAGACATAAAACATACCATTTTCTTCTAAATTATCCTTCCATTTGTTGCTTCAAATGTTAGCTTAACACTTTTTCATGCTGCGGGGTTTTTTGGTTCCAAAAATAAAGTGGAGGAGCTCTTGTGTTCTTACATTAGATCATTCAGCTCTTTCTACACTTTATAAGATTCCTTATCTAGGATGACTTTAAGATGTGATGTGCAGCCGTTCTGGTAGCTTTCCTAACTTCTCAGTCATCACACTGAGTTGCATGCCTCATACCTAAAATCAGGGGAGGAGGATTGCATCCTCTTCTGGGTAAAACTTTGTCACTAACGAAAGAAATGTTTTCTTACGCAGAAAACAGAAGTTTTTAATGTTTGCAGTGGCTAGCAATACCTTAGGCATGCGACAGTGCATTTTCCTAGTATAATCAGTGACTGCATCTCTTCTTTTTTCTCTTTTCTGTGATACTCTTGACTCTGTTTTTCTGATGGACACTGACTGATGACTAGTTTCAGTTGTAGCACCATTAATTTAGTCATTCTCTGTTTCTCCCCACACGCTTCCTAGGTATTCAAAAATATTTTCATATGGATTTTTACATTCACATTTTAGAACATGGAATGTAGTGTTTGTAGTTTATTAGGAACATTTTAACTTACAGATTTATTCCATGTATGCAATTCATATGTGAAATGAAAGAGAACATAGAGGTGGAAGTGATTTTTGCTGCCCGGTCCATCTGATAATACAACAATCCAGGCATTACATATTGACAGTTGGGACCCGACTTTTGAATCTCACCTTGATGAGAATGTGACAGCATGCCGAACTGTCCCGCTCTCTCAGCTCTTGCCTTGTTGTAGCCTGAAGTTCAGCCAGCTGAATTCCTGGCATTGTCCTTATCGAGAAAAAGAAGGCTACAGACTGTGTAGGAGGGCAAGTGCTTACTACAGACCTGCGTGACATAGACTGGGATCCTGCTGGATGGTGGCTAAGGCTGCAGAGCTGAGGTTCTGAGCTACTCCCCCAGGAACATAACACCCGCCTAATAGATGGTTCACCTGCCCCTCAGCATGCAAGCAGTTTTGGCAAATCACCTTGGAAAGCAAGTTCTTAATAGTGTATTTTAGAACCCATGCTTAAGCTTTGGTATTTTAGGCTGATGCTATCTGAACCAGAAAAATAGTTATGAAAAGGCAGAGAAGTGTAAACAAATTCATTGTTTTAAAACACTACAGATCATGTAAGTATTAGAAGTTAGTTTTCCTGGGGTGCCTGGGTGGCTCAGTCGGTTAAGCGGCCGACTTCAGCTCAGGTCATGATCTCACAGCCCGTGAGTTCGAGCCCCGTGTCGGGCTCTGTGCTGACCGCTCAGAGCCTGGAGCCTGTTTCAGATTCTGTGTCTCCCTCTCTCTGACCCTCCCCCGTTCATGCTCTCTCTCTGTCTCAAAAATAAATAAACGTTAAAAAAAAATTTTTTTTTAAAAAGTTAGTTTTCCTAATTCTCTCTGGAATTTCCTAATTTCCCTCCTAAATTATAGAGGGAAGGCACACCTGTTAAGTTTAAAAATAGGAGGCTATAACACAACTATGTTCCTGAAGGGGATTCAAAGGGATATGTTAAAAATTATAATTGACGTGTAGAACTATTACCAGATGAAGACTAAGATTCTAAGATTCTGGAATATATCACTAAAAGAGTATGTGAGTTATGAAGAAGGTGGTCAACAGCTGTCTTTAGATGGCGATTCGTTAATAGAAGTTTTAGGTTTGTAAAGGATGATATGAGATACAACTTGGTGTTCTTTTGCACTTATAACTCTAGGTTTTCCTTTGAGAAAATAAGCTTTTTTCTACCTGTTTAAAAAAAAAAGCCTAGAACTTAGGTCTTTTCTCTTTGTCTTTTTCATTTTACCACATGAAAGCATGTTTACATGTCCACACGTGAACAAATTTCCTTCATACTTTTATTCCTTCAAGATCCATCTGGTCTTAAATAGAAATACAACAGAACTTTTTCTCTTTTTCTCCTTCTCATAGGTGAGGTTCTCCAAAGGATTGTGTCCTTAAAGTAGTATCTCCTTTGAGAATAAATACATGCTGAAACACATCACTTGATAACTATCTACCTAATTATAATAATCTCATGCAGCTATCAGAAGGTCACATTGTAATCAAACATCTACACAGGACATACACAGAGAATATGTCCAAATTAAAAGCCATTCTAAAACTAAAAAATCTTGGAAGGTTTAAATAATCTAGCCATTTCTAAAAAGATAGGGTCTGGATATTATTGGGTATTTCCCAATTTAAATACAAGACTATGAGTTGTAAAGAGAATTTGTCAGTCCTCATGCATATTCTGTATACTCTATCAGTCTCCAGGAACCCCTGGATCCCTTTTCTGCAATTTTAGAGAAGCCAGTTAGGTTACTCCTTTCCTCAGTTTTAAAATCTTTCTTTGAATTTGCCTTTGGGAAAAAGCATCCAATTGAAATTCCTTCTTTGTCATCCCTGATGCATCATATTTAAACTGAGTTTCTCCTCCCTGTGAGGAAGCTATCCTAAGAACCAGTCTTTCAAGAATAATGATTAGTTAGCTATTTGGTAATGAGAGGGTGGTAGGTTACGAGTCTTGCACAGGAGGTAGCATTATGTTAGTGACACTCATACCTCACCTTTGAAAGTGGCTTGTGTTCTAATTTTTTAATAAATCTGGGAATCAAATACAACATTTACATTTTTATAAGCATATTATATAGTTAGGGTATATCAGTTGTACATATACGGTTAGATTCTAAATATTTTTTGAGGTCAGTCCTCACAGTGAAAATGTAATAAAGATGTCATATGGTCACAAAAGAACAAATAGCTGTGCTTCAAAGCTGTATTTATTCACCAACATTTAAGTGTTTTCGTTATGTTTGAATTATTACTGTCAGCCCTTATGAAAGTGGGGTCTGGTCTTTTTTTCAGAAAGAAAAGGAGTATGGGAACACATTTCTAATTTCTAGTTGTATTTGAGATTTTGAGTTTATATCTTAGAATCTACCCTAAATACTACTTGAGAAATCCAGCAACCATCTTTAGATTAGTGTGCTAGATATTTATTGGTTCTATGAATCCATTTCTATCCCCTCAATACATCTCCCTCCTTCCCTCCCCCGGTCTAAAGAACTAAAAATTACACTTCTCAGATTCCCTCACAAATTTAGGTTTTATCAACATGCAGCACTCATGAAATTTTTGGAAGGTAGAAGGGAGGTGGATGTCATCCTTCTGGAGAACATAATTATATAAATGGGCTCCTTACAGATACAAGTGTTGGCAACAGCTGAATTACATGTTCCACTATCTTGACACCATTTTTGTAAATGCAGGCAGTGGTAATAGTGATAATGATCATGGCAGATGTGGTCTTACAAATTTGAAGTTAAAGACTAGGGGTGTCCTCTTGACTCATTCCTCCAAGTTACCAATAATCTTATAAGCATCTAATCCTTTGAATTAAAGCACTCTGCTTGAAATACCTAGTGGTATCTATTTCATGCAGTGAACCTTGCCTAATTTAGTATTCAGCACCAAAATTTGATCAGGAAATAGACTGCCAAAGATAATAATATGAAATTGGTTATCTGACCTGTTTGAGTTTACAGGCAGTGATAACTTAATGACCACTGGGAAATGCAATACAGTTTTCCATGTAGTGAATAGCTGAATTTTCACCTATGGCCACCTACAATGAAATAGTTATTGCAAGACAAGATATTGGCCGAATAAGTGGTAGCTACATTGTAGTATTGTGATGGAAATGAGAAATATAAATAAAGATTTAAGTGAGATAGTTGCCTCTGATTGCCCTGCAGAGTTTATAGGAAAAAAAAAAAATAGCTTGTGTCTTAAATTCTTGGCTGCCCTTTAAGGACCTGTTATATCTTATAGGTACAGATCTGAAACATCTTAAAATAAGATCCAAAGGTTGATCCAAAGTGGGTTGCAAAATTACAACTTCAGTTCACAGCCTCAATAGTTTTCTAAGTGAAAATTGTGGCATTAATTGAAAACAGGGCCAGGAGGGGGAGGGACCCAAAGAATTGAAATGGGGACACATAGATAGATTTGGATGAAACTGCAAACCTGAATCTCTCAATCCTATTAAATATCCCTGGCCAAGAAAAGCAGTCCCTCCTCCATTGTCAGATGACCTTAGTTTTTCATTGCTTGAGATCCTGTAATGACTTGAACCAAGGTAGTTACCTTCCAAGAGGATGCTGATCTTCCTTAGGGCTGCCTCTTATTCTCTCAGTGCCATCAGATCTGTAAAGATAATTTCAACACAGGATGCCTCAGGGGGAAAGTTCAAAATCTACCCTGGGAGGAGGTAGTTTAGAATGATAGGATTTGGCTAATTTCCACCTGCAGAAATGTGTAGGAATAGAAAGAGTGCCAAGTAAAGTAGAAAGAAACATACCTTTAGATTGGACTGAAATTATTCATACAGGTGCATTTACCAGACATTGTTAATTTAAGGATATAGCTCAACAGTG